>NW_027508908.1:995000-1537500 GCF_051911475.1 Siphateles boraxobius | reverse complement strand
TTTTCTGAAGAGACTCGATCGTTTCATATGATGAACTGATAGAATTTAGATTGAATTCATGAATGTTTATATGTGAATAAAAGCCTAAATTCAATCTGTTTATCATATAAAGTGATCGAGTCTCTGACTAAAGCACTTGATTCATATGGATTAGTTTTACAATCTCTTTATGAACTTTCTGAAGCATTAAAGTTGTAGTTATGAAGCCTGTCAAAGGAGGGACAGAAATCATTAAAATATCATTAAAAATATCTTTATTCATGTTCCGAAGATGAACGAAAGTCTTACGGGTTTGGAATGACATGAGGGCGAGTAATGTTTGGGTGAACAATCCCTTTAAACCATACAATAGCAAATAACAACGTAAATTCTAGTATGTTCCTCGCACAAACCTATTGAAAGACTCAGATGTTTTGTAATTGTCATTATTTTGGCCACTTTTATTGTCATTAGGAGGTCAGAATCTCCAGTCCCCATTAACTTGCATTGTATGGAAATGAGCAGCATGGACATTCTGCTAAATATCTCGTTTTGTATTCTACCCTAAATAGTCAAATTTGTAAGGACATGAGGGTCCTCTAAACCAATGGATCTGGTGTTAAATCAGAGCGAGACTTCAGAGGCTTCATGTCTGCGTGAGCTTGTTATGGACCGACAGTAACGAGTTTCCCCAGAGGCTCATCATGTGACCAACAGAATGACCTTTTTACCTGTACAGAGTCTGAGAGGAACTGTTGGATACTACAATGTGCTTGATGTACTTTATATACAGAAATGTTTACTAATAGTATCTAATACACTTAGACTGTTTATCACAGTAATCGTGACTAGAATAGCTCACTAGTCTGAGAAAAACATTTTCTTAATCAGTATTTTTAGGTTGTGTTCCAATAAGTGTATCTAAACATCCTAAAAAAACAATATCAGTTTACTCGGGAAACAAAACTGCGTGCAATCACATGACTTTTAAAAATATATATTGAATTTTATTTATTAATAAACATTTTTGGTAAGGATGAACCTCAATAGAAATGTTTAGATTTATGCTAATAAAAACTTTTATTTGGAAGAACGATGCAGAGAAACTTGGCATACTTTAATATAAATCATATTCTCTAAAATAGCCTTGTGCAATCTAGATATTTTTACTTTAAAAATAAGACAAAAATACAGATTAAGAGAATGGTTTTGTTTTTACAGTATAGTAAAGCATCTTTAATGTGAGAGCGTTCACTGGGATAATGGGGAAATACGTACGTAAGGTTTGACACGATAAACTGGGACGTGAAATACTGGGATTGTTGGAGCGATGTGCCACAAAATCACCTGTAATTTCCCAGATTCCTCATTTCTCTCTTCCGCTCTCACTTCCTTTGCACCTGCACTTTGGGTTTTTCTTCTTTGTAGAAAGTGAGGATGTTCGTAACCTGGAGATATGAATGGGCTGAGAGATGATGCAGTCCAGCTGTGTATAATATCTGACGTTCACTGTTTATTATAGTGTATCCTGTACAGTTTTTCATTTGCTGTGTTCTCACCAGGCATGATGTCTGTGCACCTTTTTCTAACTTATTGTGTTTTTTTTTTTAATAGACGAGTTTCTACTTTATTTCATGCTGCTGTTTTTAAGTTTACGTTTTTATTGTGAATGGTTCAAATTGACCTGTAAATGATTCAGACCACTTCCCGGAATTAAACGTATAAAAGGAAACGTCCTGTTATCAGACACCCTTCAGTTCTGTTTCATTTATTGCTCACTGTATTTCAGCCCATTTGCTGCTTGGCATTTCCATTAATGAGGTACAGAAAGGGGTGTGAAACTGTTAAAAATGAAGTACATTGTCTCAGTGAAAGAACCTTCAAAGAATGTTTTCCTTCCATCTCAGGTCAACCAAATACTAAACATTTTATGCAAGTTTTGCCATTTTTGAGACATGCTTAAAGTAATTTAAGACTCGATTGGTGTGGTTTCATTGTTTTCTCTCAATATATCTTAAACCGCAAAAAAATAATCATAATAATTGTCTCTGTGGACAGGGAACGCAAAGTTTCTTAGGGGACATTTTGTGTCTCGGTGGACAGGGAACACAAAGTTTCTTGGGGGACATTTAATGTCTCGGTGGACAGGGAACACAAAGTTTCTTGGGGGACATTTAATGTCTCGGTGGACAGGGAACACAAAGTTTCTTAGGGGACATTTAATGTCTCGGTGGACAGGGAACGCAAAGTTTCTTAGGGGACATTTAATGTCTCGGTGGACAGGGAACGCAAAGTTTCTTAGGGGACATTTAATATCTCGGTGGACAGGGAACACAAAGTTTCTTAGGGGACATTTAATGTCTCGGTGGACAGGGAACACAAAGTTTCTCAGTGGACATTTAATGTCTCGGTGGACAGGGAACACAAAGTTTCTCAGTGGACATTTAATGTCTCGGTGGACAGGGAACACAAAGTTTCTCAGTGGACATTTAATGTCTCGGTGGACAGGGAACACAAAGTTTCTCAGTGGACATTTAATGTCTCGGTGGACAGGGAACACAAAGTTTCTCTGAGGACATTTAATGTCTCGGTGGACAGGGAACACAAAGTTTCTCGGGGGACATTTAATGTCTCGGTGGACAGGGAACACAAAGTTTCTCTGAGGACATTTAATGTCTCGGTGGACAGGGAACACAAAGTTTCTCGGGGGACATTTAATGTCTCGGTGGACAGGGAACACAAAGTTTCTCAGTGGACATTTAATGTCTCGGTGGACAGGGAACACAAAGTTTCTCTGAGGACATTTAATGTCTCGGTGGACAGGGAACACAAAGTTTCTCGGGGGACATTTAATGTCTCGGTGGACAGGGAACACAAAGTTTCTCTGAGGACATTTTATGTCTCTGTGGACAGGGAACACAAAGTTTCTTAGGGGACATTTAATGTCTCGGTGGACAGGGAACACAAAGTTTCTTGGGGGACATTTAATGTCTCGGTGGACAGGGAACACAAAGTTTCTCAGTGGACATTTAATGTCTCGGTGGGCAGGGAACACAAAGTTTCTCGGGGGACATTTAATGTCTCTGTGGACAGGGAACACAAAGTTTCTTAGGGGACATTTAATGTCTCGGTGGACAGGGAACACAAAGTTTCTCGGGGGACATTTAATGTCTCGGTGGACAGGGAACACAAAGTTTCTTAGGGGACATTTAATGTCTCGGTGGACAGGGAACACAAAGTTTCTCGGGGGACATTTAATGTCTCGGTGGACAGGGAACACAAAGTCTCTCTGAGGACATTCAATGTCTCGGTGGACAGGGAACACAAAGTTTCTCTGAGGACATTTTATGTCTCTGTGGACAGGGAACACAAAGTTTCTCTGAGGACATTTAATGTCTCGGTGGACAGGGAACACAAAGTCTCTCTGAGGACATTCAATGTCTCGATGGACAGGGAACACAAAGTTTCTCGGGGGACATTTAATGTCTCGGTGGACAGGGAACACAAAGTTTCTCGGGGGACATTTAATGTCTCGGTGGACAGGGAACACAAAGTTTCTCGGGGGACATTTAATGTCTCGGTGGACAGGGAACACAAAGTTTCTTAGGGGACATTTAATGTCTCGGTGGACAGGGAACACAAAGTTTCTCGGGGGACATTTAATGTCTCGTGGACAGGGAACACAAAGTTTCTCAGTGGACATTTAATGTCTCGGTGGGCAGGGAACACAAAGTTTCTCGGGGGACATTTAATGTCTCTGTGGACAGGGAACACAAAGTTTCTTAGGGGACATTTAATGTCTCGGTGGACAGGGAACACAACGTTTCTCGGGGGACATTTAATGTCTCGGTGGACAGGGAACACAAAGTTTCTTAGGGGACATTTAATGTCTCGGTGGACAGGGAACACAAAGTTTCTTGGGGGACATTTAATGTCTCGGTGGACAGGGAACACAAAGTTTCTTAGGGGACATTTAGTGTCTCGGTGGACAGGGAACACAAAGTTTCTCGGGGGAAATTTAATGTCTCTGTGGACAGGGAACACAAAGTTTCTTAGGGGACATTTAATGTCTCGGTGGACAGGGAACACAAAGTTTCTCGGGGGACATTTAATGTCTCGGTGGACAGGGAACACAAAGTTTCTTAGGGGACATTTAATGTCTCGGTGGACAGGGAACACAAAGTTTCTTGGGGGACATTTAATGTCTCGGTGGACAGGGAACACAAAGTTTCTTAGGGGACATTTAATGTCTCGGTGGACAGGGAACACAAAGTTTCTCAGTGGACATTTAATGTCTCGGTGGGCAGGGAACACAAAGTTTCTCTGAGGACATTTAATGTCTCGGTGGTAAGGGAACACAAAGTTTCTCGGGGGACATTTAATGTCTCGGTGGACAGGGAACACAGTTTCTCGGGGGACATTTAATGTCTCGGTGGACAGGGAACACAAAGTTTCTCAGGGGACATTTAATGTCTCGGTGGACAGGGAACACAAAGTTTCTCGGGGGACATTTAATGTCTCGGTGGACAGGGAACACAGTTTCTCGGGGGACAATTAATGTCTCTGTGGACAGGGAACACAAAGTTTCTTAGGGGACATTTAATGTCTTGGTGGACAGGGAACACAGTTTCTCTGAGGACATTTAATGTCTCGGTGGACAGGGAACACAAAGTTTCTTAGGGGACATTTAATGTCTCGGTGGACAGGGAACACAAAGTTTCTCAGTGGACATTTAATGTCTCGGTGGGCAGGGAACACAAAGTTTCTCTGAGGACATTTAATGTCTCGGTGGTAAGGGAACACAAAGTTTCTCAGGGGACATTTAATGTCTCGGTGGACAGGGAACACAAAGTTTCTTAGGGGACATTTAGTGTCTCGGTGGACAGGGAACACAAAGTTTCTCGGGGGAAATTTAATGTCTCTGTGGACAGGGAACACAAAGTTTCTTAGGGGACATTTAATGTCTCGGTGGACAGGGAACACAAAGTTTCTCGGGGGACATTTAATGTCTCGGTGGACAGGGAACACAAAGTTTCTTAGGGGACATTTAATGTCTCGGTGGACAGGGAACACAAAGTTTCTCAGTGGACATTTAATGTCTCGGTGGGCAGGGAACACAAAGTTTCTCTGAGGACATTTAATGTCTCGGTGGTAAGGGAACACAAAGTTTCTCGGGGGACATTTAATGTCTCGGTGGACAGGGAACACAGTTTCTCGGGGGACATTTAATGTCTCGGTGGACAGGGAACACAAAGTTTCTCAGGGGACATTTAATGTCTCGGTGGACAGGGAACACAAAGTTTCTCGGGGGACATTTAATGTCTCGGTGGACAGGGAACACAGTTTCTCGGGGGACAATTAATGTCTCTGTGGACAGGGAACACAAAGTTTCTTAGGGGACATTTAATGTCTTGGTGGACAGGGAACACAGTTTCTCTGAGGACATTTAATGTCTCGGTGGACAGGGAACACAAAGTTTCTCAGGGGACATTTAATGTCTCGGTGGACAGGGAACACAAAGTTTCTCGGGGGACATTTAATGTCTCGGTGGACAGGGAACACAAAGTTTCTTGGGGACATTTAATGTCTCAGTGGACAGGGAACACAAAGTTTCTCAGGGGACATTTAATGTATCAGTGGTCAGGGAATGCAAAGTTTCTTTGGGGACATTTAATGTCTGGGTGGACAGGGAACACAGTTTCTCTGAGGACATTTAATGTTTTGGTGGACAGGGAACACAAAGTTTCTCGGGGGACATTTAATGTCTCGGTGGACAGGGAACACAGTTTCTCGGGGGACATTTAATGTCTCGGTGGACAGGGAACACAAAGTTTCTCGGGGGATATTTAATGTCTCTGTGGACAGGGAACACAAAGTTTCTCAGTGGACATTTAATGTCTCGGTGGACAGGGAACACAAAGTTTCTCAGTTGACATTTAATGTCTCGGTGGACAGGGAACACAGTTTCTCTGAGGACATTTAATGTCTCGGTGGACAGGGAACACAAAGTTTCTCAGGGGACATTTAATGTCTCGGTGGACAGGGAACACAATGTTTCTCGGGGGACATTTAATGTCTCGGTGGACAGGGAACACAAAGTTTCTCAGTGGACATTTAATGTCTCGGTGGACAGGGAACACAAAGTTTCTCAGTGGACATTTAATGTCTCGGTGGACAGGGAACACAAAGTTTCTCAGGGGACATTTAATGTCTCGGTGGACAGGGAACACAATGTTTCTCGGGGGACATTTAATGTCTCGGTGGACAGGGAACACAAAGTTTCTTGGGGACATTTAATGTCTCAGTGGACAGGGAACACAAAGTTTCTCAGGGGACATTTAATGTATCAGTGGACAGGGAATGCAAAGTTTCTCGGGGGACATTTATTGTATCAGTGGACAGGGAATGCAAAGTTTCTCAAGGGACATTTAATGTCTCGGTGGACAGGGAACACAAAGTTTCTTTGGGGACATTTAATGTCTGGGTGGACAGGGAACACAGTTTCTCTGAGGACATTTAATGTCTCGGTGGACAGGGAACACAAAGTTTCTCGGGGGACATTTAATGTCTCGGTGGACAGGGAACACAGTTTCTCGGGGGACATTTAATGTCTCGGTGGACAGGGAACACAAAGTTTCTCGGGGGATATTTAATGTCTCTGTGGACAGGGAACACAAAGTTTCTCAGTGGACATTTAATGTCTCGGTGGACAGGGAACACAAAGTTTCTCAGTTGACATTTAATGTCTCGGTGGACAGGGAACACAGTTTCTCTGAGGACATTTAATGTCTCGGTGGACAGGGAACACAAAGTTTCTCAGGGGACATTTAATGTCTCGGTGGACAGGGAACACAATGTTTCTCGGGGGACATTTAATGTCTCGGTGGACAGGGAACACAAAGTTTCTTGGGGACATTTAATGTCTCAGTGGACAGGGAACACAAAGTTTCTCAGGGGACATTTAATGTATCAGTGGACAGGGAATGCAAAGTTTCTCGGGGGACATTTATTGTATCAGTGGACAGGGAATGCAAACTTTCTCAAGGGACATTTAATGTCTCGGTGGACAGGGAACACAAAGTTTCTTGGGGGACATTTAATGTCTCGGTGGACAGGGAACAAAGTTTCTCGGGGGACATTTAATGTCTCGGTGGACAGGGAATACAAATATTCTTGGGGGACATTTAATGTCTCGGTGGACAGGGAACAAAGTATCTTAGGGGACATTTAATGTCTCGGTAGACAGGGAACACAAAGTTTCTTGGGAACATTTAATGTCTCGGTGGACAGGGATCACAAAGTTTCTTGGGGATATTTAATCTCTCTGTGGACAGGGAACGCAAAGTTTCTCTGAGGACATTTTATGTCTCTGTGGACAGTGAACACAAAGTTTGTCAGTGGACATTTAATGTCTCGGTGGACAGGAAACACAAAGTTTCTCAAGGGATATTTAATGTCTCGGTGGACAGGGAACACAAAGTTTCTCGGGGATATTTAATGTCTCGGTGGACAGGGAACACAAAGTTTCTTGGGGACATTTAATGTCTCGGTGGACAGGGAACACAAAGTTTCTTGGGGACATTTAATGTCTCGGTGGACAGGGAACACAAAGTTTCTTGGGGACATTTAATGTCTCGTTGGACAGGGAACGCAAAGTTTCTCTGAGGACATTTTATGTCTCTGTGGACAGTGAACACAAAGTTTGTCAGTGGACATTTGATGTCTCGGTGGACAGGGAACACAAAGTTTCTCAAGGGACATTTAATGTCTCTGTGGACAGGGAACACATATTTTCTCTATGGACATTTAGTGTCTCGGTGGACAGGGAACACAAAGTTTCTCAGAGGACATTTAATGTCTCGGTGGACAGGGAACGCAAAGTTTCTCTGAGGACATTTTATGTCTCTGTGGACAGGGAACACAAAGTTTCTCGGGGGACATTTAATGTCTCGGTGGACAGGGAACACAGTTTCTCGGGGGACATTTAATGTCTCTGTGGACAGGGAACACAGTTTCTCGGGGGACATTTAATGTCTCTGTGGACAGGGAACACAGTTTCTCGGGGGACATTTAATGTCTCGGTGGACAGGGAACACAAAGTTTCTCGGGGGACATTTAATGTCTCGGTGGACAGGGAACACAGTTTCTCGGGGGACATTTAATGTCTCGGTGGACAGGGAACACAAAGTTTCTCGGGGGACATTTAATGTCTCGGTGGACAGGGAACACAAAGTTTCTCGGGCGACATTTTATGTCTCTGGGTTTTTTTCTCCCATCTCATATGTTTTCCCCACCACCATGTCCCTTTAGGAGCCCAGCAGAAGGGTTGTGTTTTTCTGCTTGGTCATGCTGAGTGTGAGTGTGATGCTGCTCGAGTCCTGTCCTCTAGAGGCCAGTAGAGAAATGCTTTCATCTGCACACATTTGACTGAGTGTTTCAACTCCCTGCTGTCTGTAAGAGTTCAGGGCTGTAATGTCCTGAATGAAATACACATGCACTCTCTGCTCTCCCTGTCGGGCCACCGCTGACGTTCAGAGGGTGTGAGGGGAGCCATCCAATCAGACACTAGTGTCCCCTGATCTTCCCAGCACAGGAGACACTTCGCACTCGAATAAAGACACCATGCTGTCTGTGTCAACAAGCCTTGCGTCATTACCTGGCAGAAACCCTTCTCTCAGCTTTAATGAGCACCTCTTGTTTACTCCGAATCAAAACCCCCTGTAAAGACAGCTCTTTACACGCTAAAGCAGTTACCCATCATTAGCCTCAGGATAAGTCAGCTGTTTATCTGCTCTGGTTATTCGCTTACCTATCAAGGATTGTTTGATCTTTAACCTCCTATCTTTTGTACTCTCGATCCAAGTATTGTGCCATAGATTGTAAAGCAATACAAACAGTCAATCATCCCTGTACATTTTGTCGTTTATGAATTAACCTCAAATCAAAGTGTACTTTAATCTGCACACTCGAAAATCTGCGTAACAGCACTCTGATGCAACTTAAGCGTCAGCTTTATTGATGCACTGATGTGTGTTTTAAAACGCAAAAAGTTGTTTAAAATTATTTTTAACTTTTAAGATATTTTATTAATTGATATGATGAATGAAGTTAAACTGCATTTAAAACTTGGTTATTCCTTCAGCCTTCGAGGTCAATATTATACATGCTGTTTTATTTTTTCAACATTCATTCTTTCTTTCTTGTTTATGTATTTATATATTCATTAATTTATGTATTTGATAATTTTTTCATTATTTATGTTCATTCATTCATTAATTCATTGATTTTATCTAATTAATAGGTTAAATAATAATTTTTACAAACCCAGGAAAAGGCAAGAATTATTACTATTATGGTGCTAATGATGATTATTATTATTATCATTAATACAGTTTAGTATTTATATTTCTAATTTAAATATAAATTGAGGGTCAATTTATACTACACCATTTTTAACTAAAAACGTAAAGCGTGACATTTACACTACAACGGCCTGAAAACGCAAGTTTTTGAAAACTATAGCATTATCATCTCAGTGTAAACTACAAAATGCAAAAACGGTGACATCATGCGCATTAGTATTATTTGCTCAGGGATTTTTTACAAAGTGACATCGCTGACAAAAAGTTATGGAATTCTAGTTGATTCGTCAAACCGTTTCCAAATAACGTGTAAATGAATCCGATGAAGAGCATGCCAGAATGAACGTGAGGCTATATCTCCGCAACACTTTAGCGAATTCTGACCAAACTTGGTGTGCGTCGCAACCACGACCTGAGGCTGCCTGCACAGATTTTGGGCAGTGCCATCTGGTGGTCAGGAGATATGAAAAATTGATATTTTTGCTTATAACTTTTGAAAGGTTTGCCCAAAAATCACAACTGGTCACTTTAGATTTGGTGCAGCATGCCGAGTCGAACGTTAACGATACATTTTTAATTGTTCGTAAAATGCTATATTTTACGGATGCATTAAGCGCAGCGTTACGAAACTCTGTATGTGTCTTCGGCTACATGCCCTGACCGTACTCAAAGTTTCAGGGCAGCGCCACCTTGTGGTCAAAATTTATAATGAAATTTCCCAAAATGCTGGTAACTTTTGATTAAATTAGCCTGTTATAATACTGGTCTTAATAGATTCCTTGGCTCATGCCGAGAACATAGATCTTTGATATAGTCTTCCGAACTTCCTGTCTGCCATTCTGATTTTCTTTAAAAACATACTTTAACTCTTAATACTGCATGAGCTGAGCCAAATGATCCGGTTTGGTTCCCTGAAAAGATCCGGAATTCCCATCATGAGGAAACAGCCTATCAGTCACGTGGGTTTAATGTGCGCTACGTTAGAATTTATTTGGCAAATACATTTCCATCTCCCATTATTCGCATGAACTCTCAAAAACCACCTCAAGCGAAAGTAAAAACTTTTTTGTGAATTAAGAGATTTTTTTTCAGAAATATGACGTTTCCATCACTCATTTCTGATGCGATACTTCAAAATGCGCCTAAAAACAGGGTGATTGAAACATAGCTATTGTCACCTTACTCTGATCACACCACATCAGTTTGGTCACAGAGCCACCTATCGGTCGAAAGTGATAAACCATTAAAATAACATCACTAGTGACTGTATTTATGATTTTTCAGCCATTTTTAATGAAATAATCTTAAAACATATTTAATTGCTCATTGTCGCAGTTGGTTTGACACTCCCAGCCATGTTGGCATGGCTTATCCTGTTATTTGCCCCGATAATGGCTGCTGCAGCTATATTTATTATTATTATTATTATTATGACCGTGTGGACCAGATTAAAAGCCATCATAACTGGAGGTAAAGTAAATCTCAGTCTTGATGTACTTGTGATAAGCTGTGGTTCATGAAACAGTCAGCAGATGCTGAAGATTATGATCCAGCTGCATCTGGTGGCTTTTGTCTGGGCTCTGTTGCATAAGGTGAAAGGCTGTTATCAGTCCTCATGAACTTCAGTCGCACCTTCGCATAAAGATAAACATTAGACCACTGCTGGACCGCTCTCGAGGGGGAATCACTCCGTACAGTGAAGCTCAGATTAGATTGACAAAGACACTTAACTCTGCAGTGTTCTGAAAAAAAAAAAAAAAAAAATATATATATATATATATATATATATATATATATATATATATATATATATAGATAGATAGATAGATAGATAGATAGATGTTTGAGTAGCTCATATGTTTTTCATTGCATTCGAGCAAACATGCACAGCTAGAATATCCCCCTCCCTCTTTCGGTGAATTGGTTCTGGACGGTTATTTTTAGGAAATGGTTAATTTCAGTGCATTGATTTGCTGGTTCATGAGTACGACTCATCGTCAATGGTAGTAAAATGTTTGGTTGAGTGATGTCAATCAGAATTCACCATTTTTGTCTGATATATTTATTTATTTTGGGTAGGTAAAAGTTTAATGCTGTCACTGTAATAGTCTTTGTGTCATAAAAATACTTATCTGTTTTTTTATTATTATTATATAATCTGACATTATCTGAGAGATATTGCTCTCTTAAAAAGCTTTGATTCAGTTAGCTACTTTAAAAAAAAAAGTTGATCTGTGTGAGATTAATATTTTTAATATTTATATGGTTATTTTAAAAAAAATTGTAATGAATTGGCGGAGAAATCAAACTTTAGTTCAATTTTAACTGTTCAATTTTAACAGTTGTTTGATATCTGTATGTAGAATTATTATTATTATTATTTAATTTAAATATAAATTTAGCATTTATAGTTTTTCCTATTGCAGTTGCGGAGAAATCGCAGTTCTATTTCAATCATTTTAAATTATTATTATTATTAATATTTAAATGTTTCATTTAAAATACATTTAGCATTTATATTTTTTTGGTAATGAAAAAACTATTGAAAAAACTTTTTGGCAGAAAAATCACAGTTAAATTTTAATAATTTTGAATTATAGTTATTATTATTAATACCATATTATGTTTAATTTAAATATACATTTATAATGTATATTTTTTTGGTAAAGTAGTGGCAGAGAAAACACATTTTATCGGTCCTTTGATGATATTGATGGTTCAATTTAAAACCATATCTGCTCAAAGAATCAGAGAGGTCTTTGACTTTTAATGATATGTAAGTCTATAATTGGAGCACTTTGTTTAGTTTTAGTGGGCTTGACATGTTTGTCAAGGAACGTACAGGTTGTACTATTGTGTTTGAATAGACTTGTGCAGCGACTGAATGTTTTCCTCCATCTGTTAAACATAAATGTATAGACATTCCTAGAGGTGTGTTGTTTGGTTTCCCACCCTGCCATGAAGCCAATCATCTTTGAGACCCCGCAGGACGGTCCTGGTTGATCCACTTTCATTATTAGCTATATGACAAACATCTCCAGTCAGTGTTGCAGTGAACATATATAATCATAAGATCCTTAACCATACGAAGGGAATGTGTTTACACACCAACACGTTGTAATTGTAGTCATTCATTGATGCAATGATTCAAGCTTTTGCCAGCTTTGTGTCCACTTAGTTATCTGAAAGACTTGTTTATCTGGATGTGGGATGTTTTGGACTCTGTGCTGGAGGGTGGACTTTGTGTTGGCCAGTAATCGTTCCCAGAGGAACACCTCCCCATGCGGAGGAGGGAAAAGCCCGTCTTGGAGAATGATATAAAGAAGGAGCGAACCCGTCCTCTTCCCTCCAACGCGCCGGTTTTCATCCTCTCAGCCCTGTCACTCCATCAGACAGAGGAATTCACTCGCAGGTCAGTCATCTTATATCTGTGTGTGTGTGTGTGTGTGTGTGTG
This sequence comes from Siphateles boraxobius, assembly GCF_051911475.1. Taxonomy (NCBI): domain Eukaryota; kingdom Metazoa; phylum Chordata; class Actinopteri; order Cypriniformes; family Leuciscidae; genus Siphateles; species Siphateles boraxobius. The sequence continues at coordinate 1,524,704 of NW_027508908.1, read as the reverse complement.
TGTGTGTGTGTGTGTGTGTGTGTGTGTGTGTGTGTGTGTGGGGTGGGGGGCGGGGGGGGTTCTATAAATTATAATATGAGTTTATAATCAAATGTTTTATAAAATAACCTTTGAATATTATTAAAAAATCTGAATAAATATGGGAAAAAGAATTGTATTCTTTAAAATAATGTAATGTATTATTTGTAATACTATTCATATGGTGTTATGAAAGTACACACGCTAGCTGAAACACTTTGATCTTTACTTGGAGATCATTTGCATGTGTTGTAAATATTTACACGGCCGGTCAAAAGCTTGAGTTTATATCTCTCATGATTTTACAAACTTTTTGATCAAAAGGCTTCTGAAGTTAGTGCTGCAGATAATTATCAATTGTGCCTAGAAATGAATTTCTTTAAGAAATATGTTTACGGGTGAAAAATAGAGTATGCTGTACTGTGTGCAACAAGTGTGCAGCATAACAGTCATGAGACTTGACTATATGCATGTAAAATGTGCAGGATGGTCATGATGAAGTTTGAGTGTGTGTGCTGTGTGTGTGACAGCGGTCAGTATGGTGGGTCTGAAGCCGTCCGATGTTCCTCCTCCTCTGGCTGTGAAGGTCCTCAGTGCAGGAACGGCCGCCTGCATCGCTGATCTGGTCACCTTCCCTCTGGACACGGCCAAAGTGCGCCTGCAGGTACAGACGGGACGTCCCAGCACAGCCACTGGACTCTGAGCTGATGTTACTGTGTTTGCACCATTAATACATCTATTTATATTATATATAAATAATCTGGGTAGTTTAGAATTTTGTTAATTAATTTCTTTGCTTAATATTTATATTAAAATTTCAAATTTGTATTGATAATAATTTTATTCATATTTTTTAATTGTAAATATATTCCTTCTTTTTTAGATTTCTGAAGAATATATAATCAATATAAAAAAATATTTAAAATGATTATAATTGTTCCTGAATATGACTCTGTTTTAAATTATATTTAGATATATATTAAAAATTATTTTTATGATTATAATATGTTAAATAATCTGGGTTGATTTTTTTAGAATTTTGTTGGGTATTAATATTTAAAATTGTAAATGCATACCTTCTTTCTGATATATTAAAAAAAATCTATTTCGTGTTATATTATAATATATAATCTGTTCCATGAATATGACAGTTATAAATTATATTTAAATATGATATATTAAACATATTCCCCTGGTTTCACAGACAAGGCTTAAGCTAGTCCCAGACTAAAATGCATGTTTGAGCTGTTTTAACTGAAAGCACTAATATATCTTATAATATGTCAGTGTCATTGTTTTGTCTCAAGATGCACACCAGTAAAGTTTTTTAAGGCACATTTATAAAAGCTACTTGCATGTCTTAATTGAACTAACACCTAATCCTGGCTTAATCTTAACCCTGTCTGTGCAACCAGTCCTATATATATATTAAACAAAAACACATTTTTGTTTTTAAAGTTGTATTATGATATATCAGTTTTAATGTCTTTCATTATCACATATACTTGCAACTCAAGCATTCCTCTGATGAACTCCCTCCCAATCTGTCCATGTCCCTGTATTGTCCCAGATCCAGGGAGAGAAGGCGGTGACGGGCGCTGCTAAAGGCATCCGTTACCGAGGTGTGTTCGGGACCATCAGCACCATGGTGAGAACCGAGGGCCCGCGCTCGGTCTACAACGGCTTGGTCGCAGGTCTTCAGAGGCAGATGGCCTTCGCATCCATACGAATCGGCCTCTACGACAGCGTCAAGAGCTTCTACACGCGGGGCAAAGACAGTGAGTTCAGCTCTCTATAACACACATCACTGCACAGAGAAGACGAGAGTAAGATCTGTGCGGATTCTGCAAGATGAGAATGAGTGTTGGGATGAAGGTTTGGTTTTGGCCTCGCAGACCCTAACGTGGGCGTGAGGATCTTGGCGGGCTGCACCACAGGAGCGATGGCCGTGTCCGTGGCTCAGCCCACAGATGTGGTGAAGGTGCGTTTCCAGGCCCAGATGAACCTTGAGGGTGTGGGCCGACGCTACAACGGGACCATGCAGGCCTACAGGCAGATCTTCCAGCTCGAGGGCCTCAAAGGCCTGTGGAAAGGTGTGTATTCTTCTCAGAAAGAAGTTTTTACAAAGCCCTGCAGTTTTATTTACTCAGATTCTGGCTAATAGTGGATCACAAAACTCACAGTTTGGATCATATTATGTTTTTTGATCATTTTTCGCAGGAGCAAAAAACTAAACTCTGGGGGCCAATGTAACTCTGCTTTCTATTTATTACTTAAAACGCGTGAACTTAAAAAAAAAAGTGAACCATGTAATTTTACTTAAAAAGTGAACCGTCAGTAAAAAAAAAGAAAAGATCAAATACACTAATATAATAAAGTTATGATGTAAGGTCTAAATAGTGTATTCAGGTACAGATATGTAGGCTAATAATTAGGCCAAAATGTAAAATGACACTATACTAAATTAAGTAAGGGGTTATTGTACATTCAGTCGGGTTGTTCTCTCAGAATAAACCCCGTCAGGGTGATGAGGACCCCGACGCAAAGCAGAGTTGATCTGAGGCCCCGTCCACACTACTGCGTTTTCGTTTAAAAACGGAGAATTAAAACGAAAACGATCTCCGTCCACACCAGCGTTTTAGCTGCGTATTAGAATTGATCTCCGTCCACATTAAAACGACTGAAAACTCGGATCACGTGACCATTCTCCAACACTGTGCATGCGCGTGCCGGTGTAAACAAGAAATGGATGGACTATTCCTCAGATTTGATGAGGAAGCAAGTAACGTTAGCTACCTCTGCAAAGATTAGAAAATGTCGAAGACCAGAGATTTCTTTTCATGGACCGCCGCTGCACACGGGAATTGTCATAGATCGCTCGAATAATAGTTTGCCTACGGCGCATGTAGGCAGTTATAGCATTGTAAAATGCAGAATTTGCTTGCACAACAGCTGCTAACAAAGACATCAAAGTCAGTAACGCTTGTAATTCGTTATCCATGTTGCACTCACTAACATCAGCTACGTAGTCCAGGATGTTTTTGTTTGTTTTTTTCCGGTGACGGGACATGTGATGGGTGGCTGACGAATCAGGGAAGGATACGTCATGGGTGATGACACCCAATCATAGAGCCGAGCGTGACCTTCTACGTCATCGTTTCTAAACTCCTCCGTTTTGTCCCGTCTACACTAAAACGCCCTCCGGAGATTCAAAACGAAAAACGGAGCTGCAGCGTTTCTAAACTTCTCCGTTTTGGGTCTTCGTTTTTCCCGTTTTAGTGTGGACGGGAGGTGCAAACGTAGCAAAAGGTCTCCGTTTTTAAACGAAAACGCAGTAGTGTGGATGGGGCCTGAGTTTAAATATTTTATTAGGTCTATAAACGCAAAGCTTACGCGGAGCAGCGTGACAAGTTCAAACTAGACGGACATTTAGGAGCTACGGAATTATTACACAGCATTTCGCCACATAAATAATTACGGAAATAAGAGATATTGATTTCAGATTAAACTGTTTCAAAATCTTACCTGTCTGTATCTCATAACCCAACAGTGTACAAAACAATAATCACAAAATGGCAGCAGCTGCGTTTGTATGAAACAACAGAGAGTCCATGATACTGGATGGCATAATTAAATAACTTTACACAAAATATTGATTTGACTGAGTTTTAATATTTGATTAGCTCACCAAATGCAAAACTTCCACGAAGAAACACCGTTCCTAGCGTATAGCACTGCTGACTTCAGTAACGCGGATGAGCCTGCGTTATGTTTCCAGCAGTTGTTATCTGGGAATCAAGTATTCCACAGAGCTGTGTAATAAAAATATCTAAATCTTTGTTAAATCTGTGATTTGTTTGATTAACATTAAGTTAGCAGGTATTTATAGGCTGCTGTCACTTTAAGACCTGATCCACAGATCCAATATAATGATATATTCTATATAATGATAATATAATATAGATCCAATATAATGATATATCACATCCGATTTCCTTCTCAACAGACTAGTAATTAATTTGTTCACATCTTTAAGTACATTATGTAAAATATTTTAGAATTTAAACTGAATATATTTTCAATTTGAAAAATGTATTTCCAAGATGTGCATAGCATATATTCAATATGTATGTGTTATGCCAGCTCTGTCTTTGCTTAAGAAACAACAGCACTGATGATCCTTATGAATATCTTATTTATATGTGATTTGTGTGAATACAGGAACTCTGCCGAACATCACGAGGAACGCCCTGGTCAACTGCACAGAGCTGGTGTCTTACGATCTCATCAAAGAAGCCATTCTCAAACATAAACTCCTGTCAGGTAAGACCCATGACTGAAAACTCAGAAATCAGGAACCTTAAAAAAAGCCAGCTGAATATTTAAAAAAAACAGGGCGAGCTCTTTGATTTGTCGCACCCCAACGTCCTGTTCATATAGCATAACATCTTGTTTTTATTTAGCATTTTTATTAGGGAGTAGGGAGCATTTTAAGTTGGGATCATTAAATCCATAAAATATGATTTCAGCACGTTTCCCAAAACTCAAAGCATGTGCCAGTGTGTGACGGAGCCTCGAAATCAGGCCAGGAGTCCATAAGGCGACACAGCTGGAGCGTCTGTGATTGGTCAAAAGCTCACACACCCTCCCTTTACTCCCTTTCCAACCTCCAATAACCAGTGTGGATCGTGTTGGAATCAACCAGTACAAACCACTTCCACCAGATAAGATAGTACTGGTGATCAGCAAACCATGACATCAGCACATCTGTAGTGAAGGCACCAGTCGTGTTATAGTGTTAACTTAAACTAAAACATTTCTAATTCTTTGTTGTTCATTAAAAAAAAGGAACTTATTTTTATTTCAGTTAGTTGCCAAGGTAGCATTTCTAATTTTAGTTTAAATAGTAAGATTACTAAAAACCAAATCTGAAATAAAAATCAATTAAACCTAAATAAAAATATTTTAAAAAACTAATTCAAAAGATAGAAGCTCATTACAAAACGACTAAAATTGTAAATTACAGGGAAAACTGTAAATATAAAATTAAATGCTAATTCAAAATATTAATAAATACTATATAAATACTGCTTAAATAACACTGGTCTATACCGGACATGTAATTTTCATACTGTACACACAAATTTTTTGTTTAAATAAAACAATTTTTGGACATTAAGGCGTTAAGGCGACTATTTATATATTTTCTGGCTCTAAATTATATATATGGAATAGTTATGATCCATTTATTACCTAAAAATAATTTTCCTACTTAAACTGTTATAAATCTTGAATGCTTTGGAGTATAGACTTAAGTTTCAAACGAAGACACTTGGCGGATTACAATACAAGTGTGACTATTATTTTAAGGACCATTTGTGTGTGTGTGTGTGTGTGTGTGTGTGTGTGTGTGTGTGTGTGTGTGTGTGTGTGTGTGTGTGTGTGTGTGTGTGTGTGTGTGTGTGTGTGTGTGTGTGTGTGTGTGTGTGTGTGTGTGTGTGTGTGTGTGTGTGTGTGTGTGTGTGTGTGTGTGTGTGTGTGTGTGTGTGTGTATATGAAGTAAAAAAATTCTAAAAAAACAAAACTTTTCGGCCCCAAATTGCTCAACAGCATCAGAGGGTTAAACTAAATAAGAAATGTTGCCCTGGCAACTAATATTTTTATATATTTACTTTATTTCAGTTAATGTTTATTTTATTTCAAGTAACACATTTTTTAAATGTTTTAGTTAACTATAATAACTCGCACTGGACACATTGAACTTGAAGGCTCTTGTTTATTTTATTCAAACACACATTTCAGTAACACTTATTCCCGCTTTTGCATCGCAGACAATCTTCCGTGTCATTTTGTGTCTGCGTTCGGCGCTGGTTTCATCACGACCGTGATCGCGTCTCCAGTGGACGTGGTGAAGACTCGCTACATGAACTCTCCTCCTGGTCAGTACAGAAGCTCCATCAACTGCGCCTGGACGATGATGACCAAAGAGGGACCAACCGCCTTTTACAAAGGGTGAGCGAGACACACTTTAACACTAATCCTATCCGTCTTGCATGCTGTTTACGACTTATAGGGCCTAATATAGCCTACTACTGGGATCAGTGTTACATTACGAAATTTTATTGGAGACTACTTGTAAATTTCACATTTGCATCCTAGTTAAATAAAGGTGAATAATAATAAAACCTGATCTAATGCCGTTTATTCTAAGCACACACTGAGGTTTGGTTGTCTGTCGCTTTAAATGCTCAAGCTCTTTACAGCAGGATGGATTCTGATTGGCTTATCAACTGGAAACAAAAATAATTTTAAAAAAAAGTGATTCCAACGATATTGTTTCTCTGTAGTTGTGGTGTTTCACAACTATTCTTTTATATTTAGAACGATTTTTAGAACTATGTCTTTATCGTTGTAGTTTTCGTTAACAGACGAAACTTTTTTTGCTCTCTTTCTCCTTCAGTTTCGTTCCATCTTTCCTGAGGTTGGGCTCCTGGAACGTGGTGATGTTCGTGTCGTTCGAGCAGCTCAAGAGGGCTATGATGATGTCCAGGGACAGATTCGAAGCCACCACGTAGATGCTAAACTCAAACTAACATCCTTTCAAACACACGGACTCACATGAGCGGCTTTTTTAAACACCACTGATGGGACGATGAAAACCAGAGCGCAGGCGCAGAAACTTCCAGTTTCAGACTTCCACTTTGGAAGCTGAACAGGCAACAATACGGGATTCATCGATGAGCATTTGATAGAAACATCAGATTCAAGATCATGATCCCCATCCTTTCTCCTTCAGGGCATTTTTAATGTATAAACCATTATGAAGCCATTGAACAACGATTGATCATCCATCACACAGATTGAAATGAGAGGATGTTCTGAACCTCACCCCCCTTCATATGTTAATGTACATAATGTTGATGTAATATTTATCTTTCCTAATTTTTTAAGAAATTAGTGCTTTGTTTAAAGCAACCATTTACTTTAATGTCTATTTAACCCTAAAACTTTTGCAACACGTAACCCTGGAATGAGAAAGTTAGATTGCCTCATCACTGGAAACCTATAAAGACAAAGATAAGCATGCATGCATCAATAAAACACCTTTATACAACTTCTGGATGTCTTTGGGGACTGTGGAATATTAAGTTGTGATATTCTGTGAAATAAGATTGATATTTAAACAAATACGAGTTTCCCTTCTTAAAAAAAATGTAGGCCTGCATTCATGCTGATGCAAATAATTTTCGATAATTACAGTTAGAATTTTAATGTATTAATTGCTTTTTATTGCCAGTGTGTGTGAACAGCTTGTAACGAAACTTCAAAACCGAGACCTTCTCCGGATTCCTAGGTTATTTATGAAAGAGACTGTTTTTTGAGGACTCGGGACGTTTTGCCGGGCTTCACATTCAAACGGTCTTGCATATCTATCTAGTCTCAAATATACTTTATAATCAAACCATCATCATCGTGTATTTTTACTTACCCGGAGAATCGCAGAGCTGGTGCAAACGTATACACGTCGCTATGATCTGATTCTCACTGTTGTCATTTTCGTTCTGTTTATTTTGTTATTGAGAGGAAAGCGCGCGCGCGAGCCGCAAGTTCATATTTTAACCGTCACTCTCAGCAACGTGGACGGCGTCAGGATGTACGTTAAATGTATATCACTTCAAATGTATTTTAATAGAATTTTAAATATAAAATAGCATTTCAAAATAAAATACAATTTCAAAATTCTATTTACTTACGAAAAAGATCTTCGGCCCTATCAGGCCCTTGAATCGCGTTCAGTCTCTTTTTGTACGTGGTGTGCACGAGCAATAGTTGCTGGCTACAGTTTCACCGGTGTCGCTAATAAGAGTTTCAAATCTATAACCCGTATTAATATTCATGACATCACGAAAATGTTCGTTGGTTAAACTAATTTTTGTGACAACAATGTAATAGCATTTTGCTTGTTGTTAGCCATGCAGATTGTATGGCCATATTTGTTGAGCGACTACAAGGATGTTTTTAAAAAGTTAAGATCATCTAGTAAAGGCAAAAAGGTGAATACAAATGATTACATGAAACGTTGACCAATTATAGGATGGAAGACGCGCAAAAAAACTGCATTAATTTAATTACCTATTTCAAAAATATATTTTCAAAACTAATTCTTATTGCAAAAGCTCTAATGAAAAGAAGCAAACATTGTGTAATAATGTTCAATCACTAATTTTATTCTTCAACATTAGGTATGAATCCAACACTATAAAATTAATTGGGTCATCAGGAATAAAGTTACATCTTCAAAACCAAACACCGTTTATAAATAAAACAACACAGTGTTACATTGACATTTGTGCATAAAAATGCTGTACTTTGGAATTGAGTTGAGGTCTGAATAATAATATTCACAGAACAGATTAGACATTAAATACATGTTTGTAGGCCGCATCGAAGAATTGTGCCGAGGATAATGACGGGTGAGGGTTTAATATAACTTAAACGCATTTTTACATGCAAAGATGTTGCATCATCTGCATACAGAATGAAAACAACTTCCTAACATCTTCTGAACAGAAACGTCAACTTCCTGAGATGGGTAAACATTAAGAAGCAGGAGTCATGTGTACACGACCAAAACGTTCAAGTCTGATGGGGAAGTTTAAAATATCACTTCTAAAGTATTATTAGTAATACTTAACAGTGTAAGTCTTTTCCCTGACCGGGTAAATGTAGCTAAACAACCAGCTATGTACCCTTGATGTACACTTCATACAGTTGTTGTTTAATTATTTATACTCAAATAACGTTTCATGCACTTTTGTACATTTCCCAACTAAAAAATATCATGAAGTCAATGGAAAAAGAAAACAAAATTAACTGTTGCGGTTTCCCAATGTCTTTGAAACGATGCTGGAATGCTGAAGTCACTTTTGTGGGTCCACGGTCATGATGAGCGTGACCTCCGGCACCTGAAGTTGCCCTTTGACCTTGTCATGAAACTTCTCTCTGTAGCGATTGAACTCCATGATGCTCTCCGGCTCCTCTTCCAACCAGAACTTATCGAACTCGTACGCCAGGTAACCTACCAACAGAGACAGAGGAAACACGTGATCATAACTGAGGATTTTCTGAGCGAAAAACCGGTCCAACAAAAAAAACCTTCTTTTTTTTAGTTTTACATAAATGAAACGTAAGCATATTTTAGGACCCTTGAATACAACATTTACTGTAATATAAGGTAAACATTTAATACTTTATAAAACTTTTTCAAATAAGCATAAAAGTAGTATGACTTACGCACTTATGCAAAAAAAACATTTATTTTGTATTACTCACTAAAAAAGCAATAAGTAATGTTAAAGTATAAATTGTGTAGTATTTGTTTTGGATTTCTGCTGAATAAAAAAAAACTTTTTACAGTATTTTATTTTTTAATTAGATATTTTTTTAAAGTAATGAGAACGAGAAAATGTTGTAATGTAAAAAAATTAAAGCAAAATATAATTTCTAATTTTTTATTTTGGAATGAAATATTATAAGACCATGATTTAGAACTTTAACTTTTTTTCTTTTACTTTTTTTATACACTATTTTTAAACATTTCTATGGAAGGGATTTTATTTTGATATATTCAAATATAAATCTATCTATCTACAGTATGATCTACATAGTGTGTGTGTGTGTGTGTGTGTGTGTGTGTGTGTGTTTACTCACAGTAGAACTGATGGAAGTGCTGCATTTGTGGTTTTCCAGGGACTGTGTTATAGAAATGAAGCTTCAGAGCGTCACTCTTCATCAAGCTGTACGCCATCTCAGTCAGATTGATGCCCACTATGGCATACGAGTACCTGCAATGACACAAAGAAATCTACAATAACTACAACAATAATTTCACTAACTTCCTGAGTGATGATGCTGAGTAACACGCCGGAGGAGAAGCGCAGCACCACGTCTTTAAAATTTGAACACATTATTCTCTATGAGTGTACACACACTGACCTTGTTCAAAATCCTGCCATTTACAGAGAATTATTTACAAAATTATATTAAATTTACATTATATTTATTTCAAATCGTCGTTAATGTACACTGACTTCACCCTGTGCTGCAAGATACATTTAGTTTCACATTCATTTACAGAAATCAGCAGCTTGAATGAAAATTGCTGATATTAATCGGATTTACAGGTGAGATTCTTAATTCTTTCAGTTAACGGACGCTCTGAGGTAAAGTGTTCAGACTGCAGACTTAGCAACGGTTGTATTTAATTGTACAGAACCATAGATATATACACTAGATGTCACCTTGTCTACGGCAGTTCATCGGAACGAATGTGTCAATAGAGCCGCCATCGTGGAACAGGGAAGCCCCTCCTCTTTAAAGGGGTGGTAAAGTATGATTTCACTTTTCTAACTTTAGTTAGTGTGTAATGTTGCTGTTAGAGCATAAACAACATCTGCAAAGTTACAACACTCAAAGTTCAAAGCAAAGGGAGATATTTGCTTTTAAAGAAAAGGACTACAAAAAACGGCTGGTAGGGACTACACGACATTCCTCCCGGGTTTAGTGACACCAGCAACCCTAAAATGTACATAAACCCCGCCCCCGGGAACACGCAGTCCATGTTGAGAAGAGGAAAAGTTGTTGTATAAGAGTACATTTGTGAGTCAGCTCAAACTTTAGCATCCTTCTTTTCACATGCAATAAAAAATCACTGTGTGCATCTCACAACAGTTCCTATACGAGCGATTTATAGATTGTCAAGACAGAATATGCTAATTGAAGATAGTTAACTCCACATCAGCAACATAAATTCATCAACTAACCATTCACGTCCTGTTGCATTCTACATGTTGTCACTTCTTCTTGAGTCTCTCCATCTTTGTCTGACTCTGTTTTAACATTAAAGGCAGAACAGTTTCTGTCATTTTAGTGTGTCTGCGTGAGGTAATCGCTCTGCTAACACACAAGAGCTCTTGAAACCCCGCCCTCTGCAGCAGCTCATTTGCATTTAAAGGGTCACGCACAAAACGGTGCGTTTTTGCAAACCCTCAAAATGTGACAACTTTAACATGCTATATGAAAATATCTGTGGGGTATTTTGTGCTAAAACTTCACACACACACTCTGGGGACATCAGAGATTTATTTTACATCTTGTGAAAATGCCCTTTTACCACCCCTTTAATGCATCAGCGTCAATGTAGGAAAAGGTCTAACGGAAATAAAATCACAATAAATCGTCATGAATGCGATTTTCTAGTTGTTTTGGTTCGTTCCAACGGTCAGACATGTATTTATCATTGAGTCCAGAGAAATTTAAAAAAAATTACAAAATATATCATTCTTGTGAAATGTAATCCCTTGCTGTCTGTTTTTTTTAGTTTTCGTTTCGTGTGAACATCCATACGCAGCACAAAAGTCCGGCATCATCCATGAATTCAGCGTTACCTAGCTACTTCCTATGACAAGACCCCTGTTCCAAGATGGCGGCGGTTTTGACACATGCTTAGAACCCCAAGACGACATCTAGTGTATATATCTATGGTACAGAACAATCATAACATATAGTACAGACATTATCTTAATTTCATAATGTCCTTAATCATAACAATATTGCTGGCCATAAACTGAGAAAGTGTGCGTCCGGTGTTTGATACCTCGAGTTGTCCTAGACGCAACGCAGCGCTGCGCTTCTCATCCGGTGTGTGACCCCCTTAAGTGTGGCGTATGATGTAGAGGACTTACCCTAGTGTGGGGTGATTAGCATGTGACAGGACCTGCCGGGCTGCGTCGGTGTATTTCTCACTGAAAAAACTGAGGAAACAAAGAAAAACATCTACTTAAAACAATAAAGAAAATCTCACCTTCCTGTAACTCATCATAATCAGAAAGGTTCCACACACAGAAGGTTTGTGAGTCCCAGCATCCCCATCCCTCTGAAGTCAGTCTTCGGGTCATCGCCCTGAAACCCGATGTTTCCCCACTGCTTCGTGATCCTCGATTCCAACTTCTCTGACGGCATAATCAGGTCCCACAACTGGAGGAGAGCAGGCAAACACACAGAGCAGTCAGAGCTAAAGCTCAAATCATATAGTCAGGTATGATATCAGACTGTAAATCAATCACCTTCAGAAGCATGTTCTCATGTTCCTCGTTTTCAGAGTCGAACACCTCTTTTCTTAGTTCCTCGACCGCCTCAAACAGATTGTTATATCCGTTGATTTGCAACAAGCAGTGACGAAGATTCACCTTAAACCTGTAAGAGATTTTTATTTTTTTGCATGTGAAACTGCTGTTAGACATGATAATATCCACAACATACAAATATCTATAGCACATTCTGTTTACAGCTGGTATTAAGATGCGTTTCGGTCGATCGGATCACAATAGGACGACAAAAAATACAGATATAAACCGGGTCTAAAGCGTTTTGAGCTTGTCCACTTTCAACCACTTCCAGAGGAAGTCAAAAACACGGATTGCTTTCGTAGTGTAAACGTTCATGTGATCGAATGTGTTCAAACAGCCACAAAAGACCGTCTTCTCTCCGTCTGCTGATCTAATGCGTGAACATTATGGGAAGAGCTCTAGCCAGACGGGATTTAAACTTTGTCGGCTGGAGACTCAAGTTTGGTTTGAAGATGAAAAACGTATCAAGCACAATGTTCTCTCATCATTCCTGATTTCTAACACACACTCATTCAGTGTGATCTTACGGCTTTCAGTGAAGAAATGAAAGCTGATGATCTCCTTGCGTTTTTCCGTCTCTCCGGTCGTGTTCTTATGTAAATTGCGAGAGCTTATTTCGTCCATTAGATTGAAAGATCTGAAAACACACACATTTACCCGCCCATAAACCCTCCCCTCGAAGAAATCAGGACAGAAGTGTTTGAAAGTGGACAAAAGAGACGGATTAAAACACCAGGTGTGAACGGGAATGTGTCTCCCTCGTCTACTTGTGATCCGATCGACCAAAACACATCTTAATACCAGGAGTAAACAGGGCCGAAGTAAAACAATGGACAACTGGGAAAATAAAAAGTGTGAAGCCAATAAAACTTCTTGACTAGTGAGTCTCTGATTTAAACTTCCGTAGAAAAAAAGTAGTTGGTAAGTTTTACTCATTCCCATGAATATCTTCAAATTGTCTGTTTCAATTAATGAATTCATAATGTTTGTTCAATGATTCAATTCTTCAAATGTTCTCTGAAGTCCTAGTGGTTTTTGTTTACCCTTATGCATTTGTCATATTAAATGTATTAAAATAAATATCTAAAATGTTTATTAAAAATGTTTTGATATTATTTATTTTCATTTGTTATTATATATATTTTATTTTAATAAGTGAAAACTGATTATTTTTAACTAGATTTTCAAATTAATGTTTTTTTTTGTAATTTGTATTTTGTGAAAAGTAAAAAAATAAAGTTTCTTAATAAGTATACTGTTAAAAATAAAATATTACATAAACATCTTGCAACAAACTTGGCAACAGAGGCTATTTGGTCAAAATGATGGTTCCTCTAATCAGATAAAAATAAGTTTATTCCATTTCAGTGCAAATATAAATGTGGTGTGAAGGATTAATAATGTAAAAAACCCAGATAATCGCATATTGTGAACAAAATAAAAAAATGTGAACGTTTTCACATTTAAGTTTATTTTCCCAACGGAATGAAGTTAAAGCAATCTTTATAGAGCCTCACGTAGGATCTTTCTGCTCTTTGATTCTCTTTTCCCGGATTATTTGGGCCAGATGGTCCTCCAAATTATTCTCCTTCAAAGACAAAGCTGCTCGCAATACCTGATCAAACACAAACGTTAGAGTACACTATAAAGTGAGTTAATCAGATCAATCTTGCCTAAAGATTGTGGTCCACATCAATGTTTAGCTTATACTCAGATAATAAAGTGCTGAAGCAAACAGATTGTCTTTACACATACCTTGCTTTTGGAGGACTTCAGAGAATACTCTACAAAGAAAGGCAAAAACAACAGGTTTGCAAAAGTGATGCATGGCAATTCAAATACTGTCTTAAAATAACACATTTCAACCAATTATAATCACTATAAACAGGTCACTGCATGAACAGAACTTACATTTTTGGTTAAACAATACCTTGAAAGGGATAGTCATAGTTCACCCAAAAATGAAAACTCTGTCATTATTTACTCATCCTCATGTTGTTCCAAACCTGTAATTTGGTTCATCGAATGAAGATATTTTTAATTAAATCAAGCGACCATGATGTGTGCGCTGATTAATGTTTATATCAGTGAATATAAAAGCCTAAATTTAATCTGTTCATCATATAAATCTTTCACTCTATAGAAAATGTTGACTAAACTGCTAAATTCATATTAGATTTACGATCTCTTTATGAACTTTTTGAAGCGTTAAGTAGTAGTTTGGAGGGACAGAAAGCTGTCAGATTCCATCAAAAATATCTTAATTTGTGTTTGGAAGGTGAACGAAAGTTTTGCGACATGAGGGGGAGTAATTAATGACAGAATTTTCCGTGAACTATCCCTTTAACTATTCTTCCATACACGTCACCTATCTGTGATGTCCTCAGAGCTCCAGCTTTGCATCGGGCACAAATGCGCTGTAACTCGCATCTTCCAGTGAGAATCCGGAGGAACCATTTCAGCCAGAAGCGCAGACAGGAGGAGTAGAAACACTGCCAGATATATCCCAACATCCTCTGAAACACAAACATCATCAGTTAGTTTCAGTCCAACTACTGCACTTTCTCCCCAGTGCATTATTAGGCACGTAACGTTAACAGGAATGCAACGTACACATTATGAACACTTTCCATGTATTTTCTTAGAATGAACTGCATACAGCTCTTACTGTCTCTATGTCTACACATAAATAATGTACAATTCATTCAATGCAAATGAGCTGCTGATCCTTGTACTCAGTCAAAACAACAAGCATTCTGCTAGGGCATCTATTACGATCTGTGCATGACTGTCTACACTGTCTACCATCAAATCAGCCCTCAGAACTCACAAAAAACTTTTCAATTACGTGACTAATATAGCTTATACATAACCCAAAAATGATGCTTTAAGAATATCAGCCGCACAACACCACAACAGGTTGTTCACGAGACATTGGGCATCAAAAACACAAATAAGCTGCGCATTCAAATTCACATGACACTGCCTCTGTTTATACAGCTTCACGTTGAGTCGCTGCTTTTTATAGGATTTAATACTATGTACTAAGAATCTTATAAAGTGCAGTAACGGTATGGATCATACTTACTAGCAGTCACTTCGCCCGGAAATGATTCGGATTGGCGCGCATGCGTAGAATAACCCAGAGGGCGCAAGTGAGCCTTTCTGTGACTTCACTTTTAGTTTAATCTTTGATATATAATAAACTGATCATTTAGAGTAAAACGTGTTAAGAGTAAGAATCACTGATCTATCGACCTTATTCACAGCAGCGCAGTCTTTGATTTTCAACGGGAATGAAAGCGAGGCTGAGAGGGATTAACATGAATCTCTTCAGTGGGCTGTACTGTTTTTTAACCTGTTAACCTTCAAGGCCACTTTTGAAAAATCCCCAGAAATGGCATACCCAAACTTAAACAGATACAGTTCATGAACCCTTTGCACTAAAAGCACAAGTATGATCTCATTTGAAAGCTGACACCTAGTAGTTTATTGTAAATGTAGAAATAATTATTGTCATAATGAAAAAAAAATGTTTAAATAGCTTCAAAGTTTTGTAAAGTTATTAGAAATTTACTTTTATGAAACATCTTCATAAAAATAAAATTGAAGTTGGCCCTGGAGGAATCTAGAAATGCACTGCAGCTAAAGCCATATGTGTGACCATTTTATATTTAAAATCTGAAAATGATAAGTCTAAAACTCTGTATTTAGTTAAATGTTTTTCAAGATCATGTCAAATTACTTTATTTTGATTAGACTCTAAAATGCAAACTGATGTTTAGTCATCTTCTGAGTCATCTATTCAGTCTATTGTCTCTATTATTTTGTGGTGTAAACGAGCCCCATTCAGTGTGAGTCTCTCCCTGCACACATTTACACCTCTCCAGACTGGTTATGGCTCTAAATATGCATTTCTTTTGTCTGCATTATAGCTACTAACGACTGGCTATTCACAGGCTATTCATAGGGTTTCAAACCCTAATTTCTTTTATCAAAGTTCTCACTAAATATTTGAAACTGGTATCAAATGCACTGAAACATTTCAGTAAGCATTCCTATTTAGAAAAAAATCATAAAACAATAACTGCTGGTGGCAGGTGCACCTGGGCTAGCTAGCATGTTATCTTTGCACACCATCAATACACGACCATTTATGAGATTAAAACCATGTTTGTGCTCCAAACTTACTTTATAACGCAAGTCGAGTGTTTTAAATAATCTTCTGTGATCTAATTTGGCTTCAGATAAAAAAAAATCCGACAGAAAATGTATTATTTATAGTGTTCTGCACGATGATGAAATCTATATCGATTAGCATTACATTATAAATATAATCTATTATTATGAAATACCTGGCATGGCTTGAAGAACACAGGTAACTCAAATATCATTGCAATCATGTTTATTGTCTTCAAAAAATCTTTATCTGCATGTTACAGCGATCTCTGTCAGCTACTTTCTGTATCAGTGACGTCCTGGAATGTCACATGACTATGGGTCTTCTTCGTGGTCGATATATGGACTGTTATTGTGCATATAGCGCCCTCAGGCTATTGGTATGAATTGAAAACACAGCACATCTCAGTAAGAAGCGATCATAATGATTACATCGACGCATTTGGGTATAAATTCAACAAATATTATTCCTGTCTATAGAAATATGATGTGAAATTATGAGAATATATCAATATTTCTCCAAGTCTGCACATTTTTGAGCTAAAGCCCTGAGGGACGATGTTTTGTGAATCGCTGTCATGACGACAGCACGGAGTGTTTTTATGAATGGACCAGCTGACGCTCATAATTCATATTAAAGGTATCGACTCATTTTTCCATTTCATAACTCCTGGCACAAATTAAGACATAACTGTCACTATAAGTTTCTCAGAATACAATAGTGGTCAAATACTGAATCTTGAGTATTATATCTTTTTAATGATGTATAGTTTGTCAAGGTATAACATTAAATCTGATAGTAAATTTGAACTAAATAAAAAAAAAACCGCTTCAGTGCGCCGACGCTCTGGAAACGGTTAACAGGTTTTAATGTTTTTAAATTGTTCTGCTGGCAAAACAATCCAAAATAAATCTTTCCAAGAAATTCAGTAGTTAAAAAACCCCAGACAACGTGAGCAGAGGAAAATTATAAATCGTATGCACGCCGTTTTAGCTTAAAATGTTCCCAGCGCTAACTTACTCGTCGTAATTGCATTTTTAAGAGTAAGAATTAAATTAGATACCTCTCAAATTCAGTTGTTACTAGTGACAATGCAATTGCAGAGCTCTGCAATTATACCTTTAATGCGTTTTCTTTGACTTGTAAAAATTGAATAGTGAGCTGTCTAATTGTAATGGTTACTAGTAAGAATTGAATTGTACAGCTCTGTAAAAATTAATGGAAGTCAATGGAGACATGACTAGTAAAAATTAATTTGTAGAGATCTCTGATAGCAAATGTTACTAGTAATTGAATTTCAGATTTCTCTAATTGTAAATGTTAAGAATTTAACTGTAGAGCACTCTAATTTAATTCTTACTACTCGAGTTGGAAACATTTTAAGATATGGCTTGCCATAATCTCTTAGCTTTTTACAGCAGATGCTATTGAAAACATTCCCACATCATTTGCATATCCAAGGATATTTTAATGAGAATGCAGTTACAAAAAACTATAAGCTAATGCGCTACTTTATAGTTACTAAAAAAAAGTAATCGATTACGTAACCCAAACACTGAAGACAAAGTACAGAAAGCACTTTAGTTCTATTCAGTTCTATTTTTGAGTGAGAAGTCTTCTGTGAACAAAAATACAAGAACAGACCAAACACAAACCAGTTTTTTACCAAAATAATTGATGAATTATAAACTAACTCAGGAAAAAAGCATACATGTAAACAAAGTAAATCGTTCACTAGTACAAATCAGACCAGTCACACACCCTGTGAAGTGCAGTGCATTTAGTGACAGACAAGAGTTACATCGTAACAATCAAAACTGGTGTTTCTCTGCATGTATTTTACTTCTAAATCCATCAGGAGGCACTAGCGAGCTGAAGCGTAATAATGGCAGGTCCAGAGAGCGGTGGCCATCTTTGGGGATCCTCATGGGTGGAGGTGGAGGCGGGAATCTGGACGGATTCGCACCACTGCCGTCATCATTTTCTGTGTTATTGTTGTCATCGTCATTACCAACAGCATTCACAACACTGCTAACGCTAGTTTTCTGACAACGAAGCAGAAACACCCGCCTAAAGTGTCGACGGTATAGATAAAGGATCACCAACAACATCAGCAAGATGAGCAACACGAGCAGGACACAGATGGCGTAAACACCCCGGAGGATTGTGGGAGATGAGGTCTCGCTACAGTCTAGAAAATGAGTGGAGAGGAAATTAAGTTATGAAAGGTAATCAGCGAACAGTTTTTGGGAAAATATTTAATTTAAAATGAGAGCGGACTAATCACCCATAAACAGTGTAGACCTGTCAATATAAACTTCTGAATATCAGTCTCTTACCAGGTTCGGCAGACGCCGCGCAAACGCTTGCTCCCTCGCGGTAACCATGGAGACAGCGACAGGAGTACGAGCCGAACTGATTCACACACTCGGTGTGAGCGTCACACACCACCATTTGTGTCTCACACTCATTGATGTCTGTTCAAAGACACAGAAATTGACAGACTGATTACCTCTAGACTAGTTCTTAAATGCAGTCTTAGAGTTTGGTGGCCCCAGTCACTGGATGAGTAACTTTAGAGTAACTTAGCAGTTTATGCAACCGGCCACGGGTTGACCTTTGGATCAACTCTACACCCCAGTAAGGAACTGACACAACAAATTGTCCTTCAGAGGTGTGTGTGTGTGCGCCAGTGACTGTGCGGGCGCAAGTGAGTGTGAGAGCGAGCGTGCGTGCGAGAGCGCGAGCGTGCATGAGAGCGCGAGCGTGCATGAGAGCGCGAGCGTGCATGAGAGCGCGAGCGTGCATGAGAGCGCGAGCGTGCATGAGAGCGCGAGCGTGCATGAGAGCGCGAGCGTGCATGAGAGCGCGAGCGTGCATGAGAGCGCGAGCGTGCATGAGAGCGCGAGCGTGCATGAGAGCGTCGTGCGGGCGGCAAGTGAGCGTGCGGGCGGCAAGTGAGCGTGCGGGCGGCAAGTGAGCGTGCGGGCGGCAAGTGAGCGTGCGGGCGGCAAGTGAGCGTGCGGGCGGCAAGTGAGCGTGCGGGCGGCAAGTGAGCGTGCGGGCGGCAAGTGAGCGTGCGGGCGGCAAGTGAGCGTGCGGGCGGCAAGTGAGCGTGCGGGCGGCAAGTGAGCGTGCGGGCGGCAAGTGAGCGTGCGGGCGGCAAGTGAGCGGGCGGCAAGTGAGCGGGCGGCAAGTGAGCGTGCGGGCAAGTGAGCGTGCGGGCAAGTGAGCGTGCGGGCAAGTGAGCGTGCGGGCAAGTGAGCGTGCGGGCAAGTGAGCGTGCGGGCAAGTGAGCGTGCGGGCAAGTGAGCGTGCGGGCAAGTGAGCGTGCGGGCAAGTGAGCGTGCGGGCAAGTGAGCGTGCGGGCAAGTGAGCGTGCGGGCAAGTGAGCGTGCGGGCAAGTGAGCGCGCGGGCAAGTGAGCGCGCGGGTAAGTGAGCGGACGCGAGTGAGTATGAGAGCGAGTGAGTGCAGGCGAGTGAGTGCAGGCGAGTGAGTGCAGGCGAGTGAGCGTGTGCGAGCGAGCGTGTCCGCAAGTGAGTGTGTGTGAGAGAGAGAGTGCGAGTGAGTGTGTGGGTAAGTGAATGTGTGAGTGAGTGTGCGAGAGTGCATGTGTGTGAGTGAGAGATGTTTCTTTGGCTAGTATGAGTTCACAGCAAGGTTTCTGGAAGCCCAGAGGAACCTGAAAGGTCATGTGATGAGTGTGCGATCACCTTCAGTAGAGACCGATGCAATGACGCCCTGAGTTCTGCTGGTTTGGGATTTGATGGTTCTGTCCTGTAGCTCCAGCAGACTCGACTGAAGATCCCCTACACTGGCCTTCTGAAACCTCAGCCACACGATGAAGAAAACACCAGAACTCAACCTACAAACAAACCCGTGGACAGTCTGTCAGCAGACCTTCTAGAAGACCCAGTGAACATGCTTCAGGAACTACTCACTTTTTCAGTCGTTTGAAGTCCAGGCTCTTCAGGGTGAGTTGTCCACACACTTCTCGTATCTGTAAACCAATTTTGAGCCCAAAAGTTGCCCGATTGACAACAATATTCTAAATATATAAGGGAATCGCAATATTTAGGGAATATATGTGACCCTGGGCCACAAAACCAGTCACAATTCGCACTGGTATATTTGTGACAATAGCCAACAATACATTGTATTAGTCAAAATTATCGATTTTTCTTTTATGCCAAAAATCATTAGGATATTAAGTAAAGATCATGTTCCATGAAGATGTTTTGTTAATTTCCTACCTTAAAAATATATTAATATATATTTTTGTGAGTGAATACAGCACAATCGTGAACATAAATCGACAACTTTAAGGCGATTTTCTCAATGTTCCGATTCTTTTGCACCCTCAGATTCCAGATTTTCAAATAGTTGTATCTCTGCCAAATATTGTCCTATCCTAACAAACCATACATCAATAGAATTATTAAGATCTCAATTATAAATCTCAATTTGAGAAAATTGACCCTTGTGACTGGTTTTGTGGTCCAGGCAGGGTCACATTTAAGGAATCATAATACTGAGCATCACCATGATCTCGAGAGCAGATCTGAGGGAAGAGGATTCTTCATGATGTTCAGGCTCCAGACGGACCTCCACACCCACCTCCAACAACAGCTCTGATTGGACAAATGATGTTACAGTAATATTACTTTGTTATTTTGATTTGAATGATAAACCATAAGTGGCAGCTAAATGTTGAGGTTAATGTGTTACTCCGTCTGAAAGCACGTCTCACCGCCAGGTAAATGACTGTAGCGTGTGACATTTCCTGAGGTATGCTGGTAGTGAGATTTCTCTGTGGATGGAAACAACAGTTAATGCAAGAAACCCCAAGATAAAGATAAAATGTCTGGGTCATATTTAAAACTAATAATTATTATTACAATTTTTTTTAAACAATAAAATTATTAATATTGTTAATATTACCTTTTGGATGATGATGATGATGATGATGACAATAAAAATATATAATTAATTATAATTAATAATAATAATTATTATTAACTTTTTAAACATGTTGTAATAAAATCATTAATATTGTTAGTATTAACTCTTTGATGGTGATCAAACTAATATTACCCCTTTGATGATGATAAAAAATAAATATTATTATTAACTTTTTAAACAAAAATTAATTACCTCTTGGATGATGATTACCACTTTTATCATCATTATTTTTTAAAAAAAATTAATTAAATCATTAAGATTACACCTTGGCTGGTGATGATGATATTTTTGGTATTATTATTATTATTATTATTGTTGACTTTTTATATATTAATAACCTCATTAATATCGTTAATATTACCCTTTGGAGGAGGATGATGATGATAATAATAATAATTAATTATTTTATAAGCATTAATATAATTAATATTACCCCTTGCATAATAATAACAACAACAACGGCCATTTTTCATTTCTTTAAGTAATTGGAAAATGTTGGTGTGCTTGATTGTCATGAAAATAGTTACAATAGGAAAAATTCCCAGCGATGGTCATAAAAGAGTCTCTCTTTATACCAAACGTAATGCTTTTTAAATGTAAAGAATGTAACTGCACCTTTAGGTCTACGGTGTAATTTGGGTTGTGCGTCCAGTGACACGCCGCTCTCAGTCCCTGTCGTCTCCATAGAAACGTCTTCCCCATCATCCCGCTGTCCCACTCTCACCCACCTCACCCCAACATCAGACGCCATTTTGGCTCTGTCCGGCTTGGTCTCATCAGAAGCGCGTGCTTGTGCATCCACATTCCTGCGCATGGCAGACGGAGAGCGAGCGACGGGTTTAGCAGCTTCGGTCCAGATGTGTGGCATGCGAGTGTGTGTGCTGAGTGTGTCTGTGAGGGGTGTGTGAGCAGCCTGGTATCTGGAGCGGATTCGAGACGGTCCACTTCCCAGTTGGTTTTGCTGGGTCTCAGGGGCCCACCGACTAGCTCCTTCAGAGAAATTATTATCATAGTATGCATCATCATCGGATGAAAACTCACTGTCGTAACCAGATGCTAGAACGCGAGGAGCTGAATCAGTAGTTGAATCTCCGGGACTCTTTTCCCAGGATTCCCTTTTCCCATAATGGAGTTCATTAGTCACTGATGTGGTTCCGAACGTCCCTGACCCGGTCAGACCAGAAGTGGTTTGGTTGTTCAGACCTTGTGGAGCATCCGTAACTGCATCCGTTTCATCTCCATCTAATGCTGCTTCTATCACGTCTTTAGGAATGCATGTAGAGAAAAACACAAAGAGTGCAGCTGGTGTCAACATCTACCCATCAGTCAAATACATAAATAAAAACTCAACTTCATACATGTATTTGTTTTTCATTGAAGAGGAAAAACACACAAAAAAATATATCTAAATATTTTCATTGAACATTAAAGGCAATATATACACATATGCCTAAAAACATTTTATAATTTTTTTTTTAAAAAAGCAGAGATTTTAGCACATTGAGCCCCCAAAATATCTAAATATTTTAAAAGGAGGAAATATTACAGCGAGATATAGATAGAAAATGTATAGTATATATACACTCACCTAAAGGATTATTAGGAACACCATACTAATACTGTGTTTGACCCCCTTTCGCCTTCAGAACGGCCTTAATTCTATGTGGCATGGATTCAACAAGGTGCTGAAAGCATTCTTTAGAAATGTTGGCCCATATTGATAGGATAGCCTCTTGCAGTTGATGGAGATTTGTGGGATGCACATCCAGGGCACGAAGCTCCCGTTCCACCACATCCCAAAGATGCTCTATTGGGTTGAGATCTGGTGACTGTGGGTGCCATTTTAGTACAGTGAACTCATTGTCATGTTCAAGAAACCAATTTGAAATGATTCAAGCTTTGTGACATGGTGCATTATCCTGCTGGAAGTAGCCATCAGAGGATGGGTACATGGTGGCCATAAAGGGATGGACATGGTCAGAAACAATGCTCAGGTAGGAGCATTAAACGATTTAAACGATGCCCAATTGGCACTAAGGGGCCTAAAGTATGCCAAGAAAACATCCCCCATACCATTACACCACCACCACCAGCCTGCACAGTGGTAACAAGGCATGATGGATCCATGTTCTCATTCTGTTTACGCCAAATTCTGACTCCACCATCTGAATGTCTCAACAGAAATCGAGACCAGGCAACATTTGTCCCGTCTTCAACTGTTCAATTTTGGGGAGCTCTTGCAAATTGTAGCCTCTTTCTCCTATTTGTAGCGGAGATGAGTGGTACCCGGTGGGGTCTTCTGCTGTTGCAGCCCATCCGCCTCAAGGTTGTGCGTGTTGTGGCTTCACAAATGCTTTGCTGCATACCTCGGTGGTAACGAGTGGTTATTTCAGTCAAAGTTGCTCTTCTATCAGCTTGAATCAGTCGGCCCATTCTCCTCTGACCTCTAGCATCAACAAGGCATTTTCGCCCACAGGACTGCCGTATACTGGATGTTTTTCCCTTTTCACACCATTCTTTGTAAACCCTAGAAATGGTTGTGCGTGAAAATCCCAGTAACTGAGCAGATTGTGAAATACTCAGACCGGCCCGTCTGGCACCAACAATCATGCCACGCTCAAAATTGCTTAAATCACCTTTCTTTCCCATTCTGACATTCAGTTTGGAGTTCAGGAGATTGTCTTGACCAGGACCACACCCCTAAATGCATTGAAGCAACTGCCATGTGATTGGTTGATTAGATAATTGCACTAATGAGAAATTGAACAGGTGTTCCTAATAATCCTTTAGGTGACAAGATATCGATATAGCCTATTATATTCTTCCAAACAATTTGACAGCACTAAATTCTAGAGAGTATGTGTGTGTGTTTGTAATATAAATAATAATACATTTTACAAAAACTCACTCACCATCATACAGAAGATCAGGAATATCCAGTGGTCCGAAAGCTTTGTACCGCCCGTAGAAGCCCCTGTAAGGGGCGGGCTGGTCCTCGTCGATGAGCAGCACCACCTGCACAGTGTTGGACACTGAGGTGTACCTGGCCGTCCTCCAGCACCTCTCCAGGACCCTCTGCCCCCCCGCAGCCGACGGAGACTCATCCAGGTGGATCTGATCGCTTTTCAGCTGACAGGAGTCCGGGGTCGTCAAGTCCTCCAGGTACAGCTCCACACGCTTCCCAGGATGCACCTGGATGGTCCAGTTGCACCACACGGCGGGGTTTGAGCACAGGTAGTCGGGGGAGAAGAACTCACCGCTGTCAGCGTGCAGGACCTGATGGCAGCTCCGCAGGGCATAGAAGGCGTATTGCCCTCCACCTGATATGAGAGCGAGAGCGAGAGATATGACCACACCTATCCCTCAATATATCTAAATATTTATATCTGGCTATATAAAGGAATTAAAATAAAAGATCAAATAAAATAAATAATGTTAATAAATACACATTTCTTTTACAAAAATAACATTTAATTTTATAATTTCTTTTAGCTTTACCGTACTGTCTCACACAATGGTCATTATTAAATAACGTTATATTTTAGGAAAGGGGTCCTTCGCATCAAAAAGTTGGAGGACACCATAAACATGCTAAAGGTTTAGTTCACCCAAAAATTTTAATTCTCACTTACCCTCATGGCATTTCAAACCTATAAGACTTTTGTTCATATCCAGAATACAAATGACGATCTTTTTAATGAAATCTGAGAGATTTCTCTGCCTCCATTGACAGGCTGCACAACTAAAACTTTGAATTGATATTAAACCGCTCAATTCTATATGAATTCATGAGTTTAGTCCAAATTTTCTGAAGAGACACGATCGCTTTATATGATGAACAGATTGAATTTAGGCTTTTATGCACCCATCTATCAACTCACACATTAGTTATTTATGGTAAACTGTTCTCTTGACATGCCGGAATCAATGAGTTTCATTCTCGTGTTACGCAGCACGTTTGAGCTTCTGTGTTCTCTGATCAATGTTTATAAGTGAATAAAAAGCCTAATACAATCGGTTCATCATATAAAACGATCGTGTCTTTACAGAAAATTTGGACTAAACCGCTCAATTCATTTGGAATAGTTTTACGATCAATTTATGAACTTTCTGAAGCATTGACTGTCAAAGGAAGAAGAGAAATCTCTCAGATTTCATCTAAAAGATCTTCATTTGTGTTACGAGGATGAAAGAAAAGTCTTGCGGGTTTGTAACGACATGATGGTGAGTAAATAATGACAGAATTTTCATTTTTGATTGAACTATCCTTTAAATCTAAAGCAAGAGCGCAATTTTCTCATTCGTGTAAAAAGTTTTCATAAATGTGACTGACAGCTGTTTACCTGCGGATGCATGTCCGTCATTTCTGTTGATCTGCCAAAAACAGAGAGTATGAGAGAGATGTGAAGCGATCAGATGATTTATGATGACAAGTTACTCACCTCAGCACTGTTTATCAAACGCGTCAAATAGATTAATATCAGAGGAATATATCTAGTCATTTTAGTATTATGATCGTGAACCTTCTACGTTGTTTTCAGTTGCTTGTTTTAAAACATAAACGGAAGAAGCTGGCAGCATCACCTGTATTATATCTGCAGTTAATGAGATAAGTTTACCTGTCGCGCATGACGCAATGACATGCGACGCTCTCTGGATCCGACAGAGGGCGCTGCTCGATAACGTATATATATTCAGGTTGGCCGTGTCGAATTGGAAGTGTAGCCTACTAGCGTACTACATACTGGCTAGTATAGACCGTATTCTGCCCACTTTTAAAAATAGCACGTGAAATAGCCTCCTAAACATTTTACTATGATAACGTAAGCATAATGTGAATCAAACTTTGAATCAACATGTACCAATGCTACATTTTTCTGAATGTCATAATCATTTGCTAAGTATTCATTACTTAAATGAGCTCATTGTTTTTTGCATTAAATTATTAATTGTTTAAATGATTACCTTTTTTGCTAACTTTGATTTTGTATATGTACATTTCTGAAATACATAGTAACTTAGACAGTCACCTCTGGTAACAGATCACTCTAAATTGTAATGTGGACTCGTGCACGTATTTTGAAAAGCGCTGTACAAATAAATATGAATTGAAATTGAATTTAAATATAACAATGATGACATGGCAAAATGCTGGAAGAGAGTACTCTGAAAGAGTACAGGGCATTATATGTTCCCTACATGAAGATATATGTCACTGCTGCTTCATTTTTAATCTGAATGTAAGCTTGATAGTATAGTAAATAGAACGTTTTCATCAAATATAGCCTCTAATTTGTGTACTTTGGGATTAAATCCCAGGTAATATCTCAAATAACCTGCCTAATCTTTTAATGAATTGTGAGGATGTGCCACCAGGATCATGTGATCAAAAATTACTTTGCTGCTGCATCCAAAATCACATACTCTCTCGAGTAGGTAGTACTTATTTTGAATAAGTAATTACTTCACAACCACTAAAGAAGTAAGTTTTATATAAGCCATGTTGTCATTATCATGTGACCTACCAGTGCCTTACTGCCATTAACAAATCCTCTCCTGTGGCCTCATGGGGTAGTAAAGTGTCCATCGTATGCACACTTCAGAATCTCACCGGAAGTAGGAGGTTATCCGGGTACTTTTTGCCTACTCTTTATGAGTACTTAATTCAGACATACTTCTTTTGTCACATACTGTTTTTCGCCTATTATATAATAGGGAAGTATTCGATTTCACATGCAGCCATTGCTTTTTGTTTTTTCCATGGATGGTCCACAATTGTCCACATCTGCATCTGTTTAATTATTTTCATTTAGATAGCCTCAGACGACAATGACAAATATGGACATTGGACACAGCAGAACTTTATTAGGATAAACACAAAACACAGAGTGCTTAACTGAAATGATAAAGACAAGTTTTACATATAAGGGGTCAAGCCTGTTTCAGAAGGTTTAATTTTATCCATGATTAAAAATCTGTGAACATGATTACAACTCATATTGAACAACATCGTGAACTTCACACTAAATATGACATGGAAATCCCGTCCTCAAAGCTCTCTATGGAGTTAACAGAGAATTATACAGTGATGAGATTTGGCTAGACTTTGAACGTCAGAGTCTCATTCAGCTCCTTGTGTGTGTGTTGTAAATTGCCCTACAACAATGGTGGAAAGGTCACTACTCACTTGAACAAACAGCACACAAATGAATAAAAACATCTAATATTGTGTGTTACACACCTAACAAGTGCAATTGGCGATCAAACAAACAACAGCTTCCTGAGAATATGGAGGTTTAATGTGATTGAAGTCAAACAGATCAGTTCTGCTTTTCCCAAACACAAATACAGGCATAAATAAAAGCAACAACATAAAATTACACAAAATAAACCCATGAGTCTCTTTAGCTCATTCTTGTTATGAAAATACACCCTGATTTCTCACAATGCATCATATTTTAGTCATTGCGAGTAAATAAAGGCAGGAACTGTGTAAATTCAGCACAATCCCTCTGAGGAGTTTAATGCATATTATGTCTTTTTTTAATACATTTCCTGATGTCATTGTGAACGATTCATCGGTTCAAATTATTCCAATGAAAATTTGACTTTCTTTAAAGCCCCCTGTAGTCAATAATTGTATCACTTAAAACTAATCTTTGATCACCAAAATGACATATTGAAGCGTTTCATCCTTGATTTTTTTTTTATCATGCTTTAAAATAGCTTGAATGTAACTCTACACCCTTACTTCATTTAGTATACGGGGATCTATGAATATGCAAATGAGCCCCGCCTCCACTCACTCACAGCAGATCAGAGATCCACTCGTTGACGATCACACGTTGATCTGATTGGTTACAAGGTAGTTTGTGATGTCAGAAACACCAGCGACTTTGGTTCACTGCAGTTTTAAGGAGAAAATACTCAGCAATGGTGTTGACTTTACACATGGTTTGTCTTAAAGCATATTAAAAACACCACATAGCATATAAACAACATTAAAAGCTTGATTTTCACCACAGGGGAATTTTTAAATATAACTTGCTCCACCCCTGAAACAAAGTCCCTTTCAAGTGGCATCACTGAGCCCCTCTCACTTTTAAACCCCGTCCTACTTATTTTTACTTTGAATACATGCCGTTCCAAAAGGTAGATGGGTTGCGAATGCAATTTCTTGCATGACCGCTGTGTCGCACCGTCTACACTGAACATGTCAAAGTAAAAGAATTAGCATGTGTGGAGTACGTCAGCAATAGAACAGGACATCAGTATACTGTCGTTCTCTTCGGTATAGACGCATTGCTGATTATAATGAGCTCTATTTGCTTTTGCCGCTTCGCTTAGTGGCTTTCGTGTTCGGTGTAGGCACAATGGTACAGTTCACTTTAGGGTCATTTATCCAAGACCAGATCTTTATCATGTCCTGTGGGCTCCTGGGATGGACCAGAATCAAACTTTTGTAAGCACATGGATTCTCTCTGTTCTTCTGCTCAATGTCAAAGGTCTTGAAGCCCACGTGTTTCTCCGGTACCAGTCCCAGTCTCCTGAGACACATCCCCGTGAACACGTCGTCAATCGGGTACAACGTGACCAGACGAGCGATCTTTCTTAACCGCAGTCCCAAATTTCCCGAATACAGGTAGCCTCCGCCACCCGCGTACGGAGGGTAACCCCCCAGAAACACACTTTCAGGGATATAATACTTGAGGTTTCTGGTCCGGTGTGGGCCGGCATTAGTGATCACGTCACCAATAAACAGATCCTCTGTGCTGGACATCGAAAAGTTGCCTAGGTAGGTCAGAACATGGTGCGTGTTGACGAAAACGTCATCATCTCCTTTGAAGACGAATTGAGCAGAAGCGCAACGTGTCCCAAACCACTCCAAAAAAAGGATTTCTTTCAAGGTGAGATTGAAGAACGAGTCCCGGTAATCCCATTGCAAAACGTCGCCGTACAACGCCGCTTCGTGCTTGACCAGATCCGACAAGTCCGGGAAGTGGTCCGTCGCAGTCGTGTTCCCAAGTAGGAACACAGTGGCGATGCGGTGGCCGTCGAGGAAACCAGCGCGACCCCATGATTCCCGGATGGCTTGCCGTCGGTCGAAATGTGGCGCAATGGACTTTATTGCAAACAAAAGGTACGGCGGTTCAGAACACACTTTGGGTGCATCCGTTATCAACGGGTACGACCTGCATTCCATGTACAATAGGAAATCCTGGAATCGCTGTGGTAGGGAACGGAAGTCCTCAATCTGTCTCAGCACTCTGCCGTTTGGCCGGCACAGACTTGTGCGATTCAGCCAATGCGGGATTCCCCGAAAGTCAGGAGGAAGCTCGCTCCCATTCCTAAGGGGCAGGTAGTAGATGTCGTCCAAACGCTCCTGCTCCCGATTCCAGTACGCCTGACTGACTTTTGCCATCTTCCAGAACACTTTGGGCATCATTTTGTCCCGTTTGGAGATGACCTGCTCCTTCCCGTAGCTTCGGGACACTTCCACCACGATGTAGATGAGGAAATTGGCTAACATCAGCACTCCGACCAGCTTGGTCCTGTTCCAGTTGCTTTTCATTTTGAAGATGCCCTCGCCACC
Organism: Siphateles boraxobius; assembly: GCF_051911475.1. NCBI lineage: Eukaryota > Metazoa > Chordata > Actinopteri > Cypriniformes > Leuciscidae > Siphateles > Siphateles boraxobius. The sequence continues at coordinate 1,494,761 of NW_027508908.1, read as the reverse complement.
TATAGACACAGAAGGAGATTTATTACCTATTGGGATACAGTCTGGAAACAGAGGTGTGGATGGTCTACAGAAAATGGTGGAGAAAGTGGGATGGGCAAACCTCAATTACCTGGAAAGTGGAGGAACATGTTAGTTACGTTGGATAGAAAGTCAGTTAGCATGGACTTCATCCCAAACAGAATGTGTTAAAACCTCAACCATGAGAGTACTTTGCAAAACCTTTACTGATACAGTGAATCAAGACTCTTTTTACTGAATGACAGTGTGTTTAAATCATGAATATCAATTTTGATCTGTGACACTTACATATTTGGTAATAAATATAATTCATTTCCACATATGTAAGCAGCCCAGATCAGAATTGAAATTCATGCATTCATACACCAAGGACGATAATGATAAAGTAAAAAGTAATAGTAATCATTCTAATTCTGAGAATAGGGAAGTCCTCAAGAATTTTTTACTATAAAAACTATAAAAACATTGAGAGTCAATCAGAATCACATGACTTTAAAGAGCTCGAGCATTTAAAGCAGCAGTATTCGCTAATAATTAAGGAGACAAAGTTAGAATCTCAAAGGGTTCGATCAGGTGCTTCATATATATAGAACTTTTTAGGGGTTACATCATGGATCCATTTTATGGATTAAGTTAATAAACATTTTTAGTTTTAATTAAATTTTATGAATTAAAATTTGTAAACATAACATATCACAAGAAAAAATTTAAATAACCCGTTAAAGATCTCATTATTCCCCAATTGTAAGTCGCTTTGGATAAAAGTATCTTCTAAATGAATAAATGTAAGTGTAAATATGATCATTTTTGGCATAAAACGTTCTTTAAAACTGAGTCAAGTATCCTAATGTTCTATATAGAACAGCACTGAACCTTTATTCTAAGAGTCACTTCTCTTTAAATAAACATACCTTTATTGTCTTAATGCAGGTTCCTGTTTTTTTATGCACAATTCATTACATTGTTGAATGTTATTTCAAATAAAAAACAATATCACCCTAATAAAACGACTTACTCCATGCCACAAAATGCTTATTTTAATTTATTTTCTTTCTTTTTTTCATTAAAACTACTTTTTTTATTTTATTTTTAAAATGAACTTATTATTTAACATATTCAGATAAAAACAGCATAAAAAATGTCTGAAAAATGAATGTCCAATCATGGGGTTTGCCACATTTTAAACGTCATCTGAACAACTTTACAAACAAATGGATTTGAGTAGATAACCAGAATTGAGCAATAAAAGTTTTTGGTGTTAGTGCAGCGCATTATTATACCTCAACCCAAAAAGCAGCAGTGTGCTCATGCAAAAACACACACTAACCACATAATTTTATTAACTTTTCCAAAGGAAGGTGCAAAGAACAACCTTTCGTTGTTACTTTTAGTAGACAAGTATAAAGAGCTTCCTGGAATGGTTCATCCAGAAATTAAACTTGTCATTGTTCACTCACCCATATCATTACAGCTCTTTTCTACATATACGCAAAAGAAGAACCATTATGGGTTCCTGCAATTGGAAGGTTTCATGGATGTTAAAGGTTCTTAATGAAACCATCAATGCTAATAAAGCACTTTTTTTTAAGAGTTTATACATACGGCAAAATTTACAATAAAACTAAATAATTAGGGATGCACCGATATGAACATTTTGGCCGATGCTGATAACCGATAATTCGTTATATTTGAAAGCCGATAACCAATATATTGGCAGATGAATCTAAATCCAAATTTTTATATAATTTTTGAGAGCCTGATTACAAAAACTAAAGTCTTACCATTAACAGCCATGTCCCAAGCACACAATTATAATGCTCTCATTATGATTTCATGCAGCCTATATGACACCACATGTTGCACTCAACTCTATTTTCCTTTTTTGAAGTGATTCTAATCATATTTCAAGCAATTCAAAACCATCATTGCGAACAGTGGCAATCTGAAGTGTCTCAACTGAAGAAAATAGTAAATTATTTATCTGCTTTAATATACCGGCCAAATTTTATTATCAGGCAAATTATGATAACATTAAAAATGAACATATATCGGCCCGATACCGATATGGTGGCCGATATATTGTGTATCCCTAAAAAGAAATGGCACAATTAATGACTTTAAGTCAAAATCATAGCATTGTGCATGAAAAACCTCAATTTAAGTCTTTCGACACACAAAGCTGAAGCCTTTCAGAAGGCTCAGAATAAAAACTATTCTTCTGTGTACCACAAAAACAGCACCAGGTTTGAATGACATAAAGATGAGTAAAACAGGACAGAATTTTAATTTCTGGATGAACCACTCCTTTAAGAAAGCGTCAGCTAAAACATAGATGTCAGTAAAACGTTAAAGTAGCGGTTGGTCCGTGACTCACAGCGAGGGCATCTGCAGGGTAAGTCTAGGGTGAGATCCATGAGCAAATCCGGTGGGAAGCGTCCAGGGTTTCTCCTCCTGCGACTGTACCTGAACAGTAAGGGATGAACCTGCTGCATATCAGCCAATATTTCATCCCAAAACCAAGGTCTCCACACCATCCAAACCTGTTTTCTTCCTAATATCTGTCTTTCTTTCCTGCTCAAGCTTAGTGTCCATTATCACCCTGAATTTCATGTAATGTCACATGCTTCCTTCTCTCATTCCTCAAACACATCATGTGTTCCTCATGACACCAATTACAGATGTGCAGCGTCAGACTCTTCAGACTCTCGTGTAGCCAGACCTTTGACTAAACAGCTCTGGCATTCAGTTTATTTTGTCTCACTAACCCAGGAAGAGAACGTCTGACTTGCATGTTAAGCAGTCGATTGATAGTTTAGGGATGGTTTATGTATTTGCAAAGCAAAAAAGAGGCCAAAATACTGTATGATGAGCCTCATGATATTCAGCCTCTGAACATTTTCAAAGATTTGACGTCAGCTTGTCATATTTTGCAAGCAATATGCATCAGATGGCATCACGTGGTGTCAAAAACTCAAAAACATTTATTGCAGGGCAACAGGTCCATTTTATGACTGCAATTTAGATATTTTCCCAGCATGACATTACCTACACTCCCACAAGGAAAGCTTTCCACACTGTGACTCAATGCTATCACTTCTCTCGACTTTTAACAGTTTTTAAAGCAAGGCATTAGCAGAGTCCAATCCAGACACAATCACAATTCCTGTTGGTTCAGCCCTCTTCTTTACAGGCCACATGCATGTCTTGTGCAGCATTTAAGAGTGACTGACTCATAAGCGACTGAGCAACTGCTAGATTGGCAATGGAAATAAGAATGCAAGAAAAATAATTAAGAAAATCTGTAAATTTTACATCGGAACTAAAATGTTTTTAGGATGCAATCACTTTCAATTTAATGTCATACTAAAGTGTCACACACCATTACAGTACACACATATTAATCTCTTAAAATACTGTTTTTTAAACAAACTAGTTAAAGGGGTGGTTGATTATGATTCACTTTTCTAACTTTCGTTAGTGTGTAATGTTGCTGTTTGAGCATAAACAACATTTAGAATTAAAGAGCAAATAAAGAGCAAAGTTACAATGCTCAAAGTTCAAAGCAAAGTGAAATATTTTCTTTTAAAGAATTTGCTTTTTAAAGAATACAACAAACGGCTCGGGTTAGTGACATCACAAACCCTAAATTTTACATAAACCCCGCCCCCGGGAACGCGTTTTATAGATTATCATGACAGAATATGTTAATCAATGACTAAACGATAACTACACATAAGCTATATAAATTCATCAACTAACTATTCAGAAATGTCCTGTTGTTTCTACATGTTGTCACTTCTTCTTGAGTCTCTCCATCTTTGTCTGACTCCGGTTTGAACATAAAAGACTAAATGTTTTTGAAATTTTCAGTGCATGTCTGTGTGAGGTAAAGGGACACAAGCTCTTGAAGAAGTTTTTGCTCACCCTCAGAAAGTGACCCATTTTAATGCTATATAAAAATATCTGTTGGGTATTTTGAACTAAAACTTCTCATACACACTCTGGGGCCATCAAAGACTTATTTTACATCTTATGAAAAGGGCATTATACCACCCCTTTAAGTATTTTGTGATATAGGCTGCTTATGATATCTGTAATAGAATGCGTAATAGTTGCAATGTGCCACCATTTAATGCTCTTAAAGTTGGCATGCACCTGAAGCTGAGAGGGTTTTTCTTCTCTATTGTGAGTGAAACAACAAACAAATGTAAACAAAGAACAAATGTAGGGTGAGACTTGATTTTGTCCATCGGGAATTGATTGGATCATTGTCAAATCACATGTGAGTGACAAGTTGCACCAACAGGTTGTTTGTTGAGAGTTTATTTGGACTAAATTCAATTACTGGAAAAACGGTCTGAATCGCTTTTGGCTGAGTCATGTTGTTTTCCTTTAGATATATTTGTCTCTTTCTGAAAACTGTGATTTTAAAGGTGTAGTCAACATCCTGAAAGCATAGGCTAATGCCTCACTGTACTGTAAACAGCAATGAGTTTTGTGTGTGTGTGTGTGTGTGTGTGTGTTCATTAGATCTCGGAGTACACACATGTTGATATTCCTATCATTACGAGGACTTTCCACAGGCGTCATGGTTTATTCGCTAAAGCTCAGAGTAGCATATTTTTTTAAACAGTGTTGAAACTGTGAATAATTCTTAAAGCAATAGTTCACCTAAAAATGAAAATTCTGGATTTGTTCACCCTCGTGACATTTTAGGTACATATGGATTTTTTCCCAACACACACAATTGTTTTTTTGAAGATTCAACAGATAGGCCTATAATTTCTTTACCATGGAAGAAACCAGGAAAAGCCAAAAGCACAATAAAAATGTGGTCCATATCGCATCCACTTTATTCAGCCATATAATAGCTTTATGTGAGAAACAGACTGAAATTGTTACCCAAAATGTTAAATATGGTGCTGGTTGGACATCAATAAAAACTATTAATGGTTCCCAAGTGTGTCAAAGCCAAATTTCCTGTTGCCCCCCACATATGGTTCATACAGATTATAATGTTATCGTTGGCGTAATTTGCGGGTGGGGCGGGAGAGACACGTCCCCACCCCTTTTTGCCAGGGTTGATGTTGTCGCCAACAATTTTTTTAAACATCTCGCTTCATATACCTTCATATACCGAATGCAAAACATATCCAGATGACGTTCATTTATAGATATAGTAGATGTAAGGATTAAAGTATCACATTAAACGAGTTTTCACAGCAATGCAATCTTAATGTTATTTTTTTTTTAACATATCTGATATACTATAGCATTGTATTAGCAACATTCAGTGGTCATTGTAGATGTCAAAGGATCTATGTAAAAATTCTTTAATTGTACTTTTGTTGTCCACAAAATAAAGAAAACAAACAAACTCATACAGCTTTGAAAAGGCAAGATGTGAGAAAATAATGATAAAGGTTTCATTTTTGGGGTGAACTAAATATCCCTTTAAGGATTTGTCAGATAGATAGATAGATAGATAGATAGATAGATAGATAGATAGATAGATAGATAGATAGATAGATAGATAGATAGATAGATAGATAGAAAACAGTTAAGTTAGAAAGATGACAGACAGACGGACGGATAGATAAATTATTTGTTGAAATTAATAATAATAAAATCATCAAACATTTCCCCTTATAAATATCACTGTGGTGAAAGTGACTAACTTACTTAACAAAATTAAAACAGAATATGTAGTAACCTAGGCTATATACGATCATCATCGTTATTTTTTAATTCAATCGCATTTTGGCATTTTATTTGTCCTAACTCCTAAGGTTAACTCTTATCTAGTCTGATTTACCTGTACGTGTAGGTACGTGGTAGTTGCGACTCTTCTCACCTTTATAACAGCGACTCACAGCTGATGTTTCTTCAAAGAAGGGACATTTTCCTCTGTCCTTTGCTCTTTTTAGTCCAACGAACGGAACCTCTGTTGTTTATTTCTTTAGTAAACTTGAAAGTCCCGTTTGCAGTTAGTCTTCCATGCTATCGTGCCAGAGAGAGCGGTAGCGCATGTACTCGAACAGGTCAGAGTCTCCTCACGCGCGAACCACTCTGACCACGGCCGCGCGCACGGGCACGCACGTGCACAGGTTTAGCTATGTCAATGCCAATATTGTATAATCTCTCAAACAGAATCGAGCACGGCGAAAACGCCCGTTACTATTTGCAATGTGCACAAATTATGTTTTGCTTTACGTACTGATATCAACAGGTTTGGGGGTGGGGTTAGGGTTGAGCCTATGACATCACCTGCTTAAATACCACTGTGTCTACAAGATGTCCTATACAAATGTCTGTGTGTATTCCTCTGATTACTGCCTAAAACTTGCCTCCGGGTAACAAACCCATATTCTTCACCTTGAAAGCACATTATGCATGTTTGATAACCCCATTCAGTTATTTGAACTTATTTCATACCTTCAACTCCAATTGTCGTGGCCAGTTTGGGATTTTGAACTCAAGTTTTCAAAAATTAAACTTAATCAATTGTCTTGACAATTTGTGAGTTGAAACAAAGGTTATTTTCAAGTTGAGTTTACTCATGTTTTTAAGGCATGCAGGTCAACTTTCGATTCTAAGTTTAACCAATTGGAAATGTTATACATGCAAAAAATGGCCAATATGAAGGAATGACATTTAAACATTACAACAGTTTTTCTTTATCACACTATACACCCTATAGCAGTCATTTTAAAATATTTTCTGCATTACGTGGAAGGCTGAAATCTTTTGATTTTTCATGATTCACTTAAAAAAAATTTGTATGAAAAATTCCTTAAATGCTTTGTTACCTAAAAGCAGTGGAATATGGATGCAGCCACAATATACAATTTTGCAGTTATGTCATTTTATTTATTTATATATTTCCCATTATTAAAGTATCTGTCCTTTTAGTATTTATGCTAAGTAAAAGTAAAATCAAATTAAGCATAGGTAATGTATTAAAATTGTCCTCTGCTGTTTTTAATATTAGTATTCTGAAAGGTGACATAATTTTTCAGGCACTCAATTTCACTAGAAATATTACTTCGCTTTTTTTATTTTAGTAATGAGAATCATTTAATGTAAGAAAGATCAAATGTTTTTTTGTTTGTTCAAATCAAATATTCTCCTGATATTTGTTAATCCTATCTCAACCTAACAGTATTCTATTCTATTTTATTCTATTCTATTCAGTTCAGCACAGTAAACCCGGAGTGGCAGCATTAACAGTTGGTTCTGTCAGTATCAGGCTTGTAAAAAGAACAAATGACTCCCTATTTGAATGAAATCATTAGTTAGCAGCACATTCACATACAATGAGAGCGTCAGCTTCATCTAGCGTTCTTCTGAGATGTTTGCATTGCTTCATTGCGATCATCACTATTAAACTCATATGATACTTTTCAAAGGCCACAATTGCACCCATTGTCTTCTCTTCTGAATAATTCATAGTTTGTCCACCAGCTCTTAGGCTGTTTAAACCACACATTTGTTGTAAATGATAGAAAGAGGACCATCTGTTTGAGGTCGAGCAGCAACAAAAGCTCACTGATGTGTTTGGTCTATGATAAACAACACAACAGTCCTTGTCTGGTTCACGTCCAGATAATCACACCTGCGCGACCTGAGACACGTCTCAACCCGTTCACCTGATGGGTGTTAACTCTTCCTAAAAATTTAAACAGAAAGGCTCTCGAAACACAGACAAAATAAAAATAAAAGATAAAGGGGTACAAAGTAGAATCCAAAATTTAACAACATTAAAAGTCAGTGAATGTTGTCTTTATAGCTTTATAAAATAGGGCATTTTTTTATATTAAAAGTTGTTTTATTTCCTATTAATTTCATATGAGGTTGGCAATTTTATTTTCTAACAATAAAACTGTATAAAAGTAAAATAAATATATATTTTATACAAACATTCGTGCATTTAAAACCAGCTTTTTTGTGTTAAATTATGGTACATCCAAAATGTTGCTTTTTTTTTTACAACAAATGGCATTTGTATCATAATAGACACTATCTTTAAAAACATACCGTTTATCTTTTTTAAAATATGGGAACAGTGGTCTTATCTATATACAAGTATAGATTAACAACTTAACTTTGCTTTGACTTTCATAATGATGACCTTTGCTCAAAAGCACAGTGGTGATAAAGATGGATCATGATATTAGTATATATGTGCTGTTCCTAAAACACCAAATCATTTCGCACACATAATAAATCTTAACTAGCATACAAGAAGATTTACAGGTTCATGTCAGATCATTCAGTCCTGCACTGCCACTATGGTTATTACTTCATTTAGTTATTAAGTGACTAATGTAAAAGCACCATTATCCTTATGAAGCAAGTAAGGGAGTGTTCACACTTGGCAGGTTTGGTTCAATTTAAGGTCACACTTGTAGTTCGGTTTGCTTGGTTCGTTTGGTCCGGACCAAAAAACAAACATTTAGTCCTGGTCCTCTTAGCGTTCACGTTGGCAATTTAACACCGGACCTAAAGCCCTTGTGACTTCACGTCCTGTTTTTGGTTGGTTTACATGTGTTTGGGAATCTCTCGCAAAACTTTTGCATTCCCTCGCAAAACCTGAAGCACTGCCAGCAGGACATTAAAGGGGCATTTGGCAACTATTTCACCTTAATAAAACCGTTTAGAAATCATTTGGATGGTTTAATAACCTGTTCTGGTGAGAATGATGACTTTCCCTGCTCCCCCCCCCCCCCCAGCGTTTCCAGGCGGAAAACCAACCTTGTAACATGTGGACTAACGTCCCGGTAAGTTGGAAATAGGAAGTCTCGTGAGAAGCGAGAACGAGCGAGAAACACAAACTGCTTTACGGCAATTCGACATAAACACACACACGCCACCCTCAATGTGTATGATGTATTACCCACCTCGGTAGACATAGCTCCACACGATTAGGGCTGTAGCGATACACTAATCTCACGATACGATACACGATATTCAACTGACGATACGATATACATCACGATATTCAGTCAACTATACGATTCGATATAATTCGATACACTTACATCATTTTCTGAAAGATTTAAAGGGGACAGAGTGATTTTGGTGACATCTTGTGAGTGTTCCATTTACTTGGATTGAATTAATTAAACTGAAAACTAAAAACATCAATTACACAATATATGTCTCTGACTGGACAAGTTTAAGTTATTCAATCAAGAGCTGTGAGTGCCTTTTGTAGTTTGATGAGCATTAATGGCTCAATCGTGAGCAGGTTTATTAGACTGCTGCCCCTTTAAGACGAGTGCAGATCTAATAGGTGACTGATGCACCATCATTTTCTCCCAATTATTTACGTCCATTTAAGACATAAACTGTGTTTAAGTGAATAGACTGTGTTTCAGTGAATCTCAGAGCTGGTCATTTTTATATTTTATGTATATTTGATGGTTTAAGCCTAGTTCACACTACATGATTTTAAAACGTCGGGCTGAACTGTGCGGTTCACACTACATGACTTGCTCTCTGTGAAATCAGGAGTGTTCAAGTTGTTGAGCTGTTCAGACCACACGACACAACGTGATTGATCCGCAACAGGAGGTAACGCACTACACGAGTTGACAACAACTCTGTCACCCAACGATTCTATCTGGTCTACAAACCACGTTTTGTCACGAAAAATCACGCGATAAAACGAACCGGAAATGACGCGAAACAGCACGTCTTCCGTGTTTCTTTGAAAATCCCGTATTTACCCGCGTCTTTACCCGGTGACCTCAACCCATGCGTTGCTCTGATTGGCTGTAGCTCATGACATCAAGACCTCAACCCATGCCTTGCTCTGATTGGCTGTAGCTCATGACATCACGTGAGCTTGAGTCGCGCGACAGCTCTGGATATCTAGCATGCTAGATATTTTCCTGGGCTCGGCGACGCGTCTGCGAGGCGTCTGCGAGTGTCTTTGATGCGTTGTTGGCTCTTTCATACTAACAGATTGGCGATCGTTCATCGCCCGCGATTTGCACACGATAACACCCTGACCTGTCGGCGAGCTCAACGATTTGCAAATCGGGCTTAAAATCATGTAGTGTGAACTAGGCTTTAGATGCGCACATGAAGCCCAAAGTTAAGTAGGGATTTTCCGAAATGGAGCGCGCCTTGTGAACAGCTCTTGCGCAGATTTTTGTGCTTATACTAGCTCTTTTAATGATTAAACGCGTACGCAATTTAGCAACAGTAGAGACTGCATTTTACAACTATCACCGATCATGCTGATTCTGACGGTACGTTTGGGTTTTAGAAAGAAATGACAGCGCATCGCTGTGAAGGGGAGGAGGTTGCTCTGCGTCTACTCTAGTCTGTAATGGTTTCATCTTCAATATCTTCTTTTTATAATCTTTAAAAGGCGAAATCTAAAATAAAATTAGAATAATATCCCAGATCTAAAGTGTAACCACGTTTGAATGTTTAGTTCTGTCACTCATTAAGGGCTGTGGTGTTGTGCCAGATCTCTCTCTCTCTCTCTGCTGGACTGCGAATAGCAAAATTGCATCACAGTCACAGATAAATGGCTTAATATTATTATATATAGAACTGGCTGGCGAGATAAACATGTTCAAGATTACGTCTTTAAAGCAATAATAAATAGTACGTGTATTTTCTTAATTTCTCCAGTACCGACAGCAGAACCGATAACGTCAGAGCTTTAAAGCGAACGGGGGTAAACTCTGGGGATTTGAATGGGACTTTTGTATCGATACTCGCGGTTTAAAAATCGATACTTTCTTGGGGGAAAAAATATCGATTTATATCGCAGAATCGATAAAATTGCTCAGCCTTACACACGATAAAGTTGGCCGGCTCCGATAATAACAAATGCACATGAGCAGCGGTAGAAAGGGGGAGGAGCCGCAAGTGAGTTTTTTTTTTTACGACATTGTTGTGAAATATACGCCTCAAAGCTGTAGGGGGAGCTCGTTGACAAAACATGCGACAACAAAAGTGAAAATCAGCGAAGAAATAGCTAGAGTTGCCGAATGCCCCTTTAAACAGGTCTGCCCGAACTCACAACAGGTTTTGCGAGGAAACGCAAACATCTTTGCGAGGGAACCAATAGATTTTAAAAAATAATAATAATTCTCCCATCCCATATTTTTTCCACCAGCACGTCCCTTCACGTGCTCCGTAGTCATATCTATCAAAGTATACTAGGGGAAAACTAACACTGAAATACAGAACCTAAAATCCTGTGAGAGGAAAACTTCTTTTAAATAAACTCACAGATATCAAAGTTTGAGGTTTGACAATGATTTTTTATGATGAAAAAACAATCCAGCACTTAAACACACATTCTCTCTCTCTCTCACACACACACACACACAGAGATGAGCTAGCTGCGATGCACGACGCTGTCGATGCTCTCCTGAAGCTCTGCCATCTTCTTCAGCACCAGATTCACCTTCTGCTCATCAAACTCCAGACACACAAACTCAGAGCTCTGAAGCAGAGAGAAAGAGAGACCATTTACATTCAGTATGAATGGTGAAGCTGAAAGGACCCAAAATCATTTAACAACAACACATAACGTGTAATATCAGAACTGCTGCTGACTCGGCTGTTAGTCCGCCTGCATCAACACAGCGGTGTAAGATTCACTGCACGGAAAACACTCTAAAAATAGAGAATCGACATCAATCCTCAGAATTCTAAACTTGTTATTTAGAATCAATGAATAGAATGTTTTTAAACAATCAGCTTAGATTTGCATTTGCAAAGGGTTTTCCTGGAATTCTTGATTCTGATTGGTCAGTCAGCATTCCGTGAGCAAGTTTGTTTGCACAGTGATGCTAAACTGTTCATCATTGTCTGAACTGGTTTCTTCTCTCATATCACATGGGAACCAATTTTATGTGCAGCGTCCGAAATCACATATTGACTAGGTACTACTATTTGAATTTGAATTTACTTCATGATTGTAGAAAAGGTTTGTTCTATATAGTATGAATATGGGTAGTATAAACGACATTCTGACGTACTACATACGCCATGTTGTTACGGTCACATGACCCACCAGTTACATCCCTTCACCTCCATTCATAAATCCTCTACTATGTATTCAGACATACTACTCGGCTGGTGTACTGTTTTTCAAATGCTATATAGTAGGGAAGTATTTGTTTCGGACAAATAACCTTTATAACATACCATTTATCCTTTTTAAAAATGGGAACAGTGGGCTTATCTATTCTCAACATAACTTTGATCTTTGATTCTGGGAAGTATTTGTTTCGGACGCAGTGCATTTACTGGGAAAACCGTGAACTTAAAGTTACATTTATCCTACAAATCTGGCATGGGTTCCGATCACCCTCATGGCTTATTTTGTAACTTATTCTACTACATTATGCCTTAATTACAGGGCAGCAAAAGAATAGTGTTAAAGCCTTTTTTTTTTTCTTTTTTTTTAAATTATCTAGAAGGGCAGAAGGGACTGATGAAGTCGGGAATGACATCAGCAGCAGATCATTATGACATCATCAGTCGCCGAAGCGGCTTCTATGCAGTGTCTCATTCCCACAGAACAGAACCAGAGCATAATATAACCCTAACACAAATTTTTAACACGATGTGCTGACTTGCACTGGTCTCTCCTTCAGGAAATGCAAATTTACGTTTGTGGGTCGGTACAATTATTATTATTTTTTAAAATTTTTTAAAGTCTGCAATTATTTGATCAAAAATACAATGAAAACAGTATACGTGTGAAATATTATTACAATTTAAAACAACTGCTTTTCTATGTGAATATATGTCAAAACGTATTCCTTGTGATCAAAGCTGAATTTTCAGCATCATTACTCCAGTCTTCAGTGTCACACGATCCTTCAGAAATCATTCTAATATGAAGCTCAAGAAACATTTCTGATTATTATCAATGTTAAAAAAAACAGTTGTGCTACTTCATATTTTTGAGAAAACCGTGATAATTTTTACTGAATGAATAGAAAGTTCAAAAGAACAGCATTTATTAGAGATATATAACATAAATCTTACTGACTCTAAAACGTTTGAATGGTAATGTATGTACACATTAACAATTATAATTAATTACATAAATATTTCATTACTGATATTATTGTTCATTGATAATTCATGTTTGTTCTTAATACATTATTGACTAATGTTAATTTATGTGACTGGCATTATTAAAAATGTATTATTACACACAGAAAATGACCCTAGATTAATAAGATCAGGAAATACATGAACCTAGATTAATAGATGCAATAAAAGTTGTGTCCATTATTATTTATACAGCACTAAAATAAACCTTATTGTGAAGTGCTACCAGATCCCAAATACTGTTGATTGGTTGAAAATACTGAGGGGTAAAAGGAAATAGAAGCAGATTCCAAAACGAGGAAAACACACATTCGTGGGCTGAATCTGACCAGGTAACAAACTATAAGGACATACAACTAAAAAAAGTAGTAAACTATGCTTACAAAAATGCAGTCAGATTATTACAACTACATTTCATAACAAGTGTCTCCCAAGATGTCCTTCTTCGACTACTGCATAACTGATGTCATTTTGGTCATTTAATGTGACAATTATCGACATCGACTGATATGAAATTTTTTATTGTGATAATGTATTTGGCCAGCCATATGTCATATTCTTATTGGTTGATCGTCTTGATTGTTTACAGGTATTTCTTTCACAGTGTCCATGTCGAGTGTTCGTGCCGTTGTCCAGTGTCCATGTCCATGTCCAGTGTCCAGTGTCCGTGTTCAGTCTCCGTGTCCAGTGTCCATGTCCAGTGTCCGTGTCCAGTGTCCATGTCCAGTGTCCGTGTCCAGTGTCCATGTCCAGTGTCCGTGTCCAGTGTCCGTGTCCAGTGTCCGTGTCCAGTCTCCATGTCCAGTCCAGTGTCTGTGTCCAGTGTCCATGTCCAGTCCAGTCCAGTGTCCGTGTCCGTGTCCAGTGTCCGTGTCCAGTGTCCGTGTCCAGTGTCCGTGTCCAGTGTCTGTGTCCAGTGTCTGTGTCCAGTCTCCGTGTCCAGTCTCCGTGTCCAGTGTCCGTGTCCAGTGTCCGTGTCCAGTCTCCGTGTCCAGTCTCCGTGTCCAGTCTCCGTGTCCAGTGTCCGTGTCCAGTGTCCGTGTCCAGTCCCCGTGTCCAGTCCCAGTGTCCAGTCTCCGTGTCCAGTCTCCGTGTCCAGTCTCCGTGTCCAGTCTCCGTGTCCAGTCTCCGTGTCCAGTCTCCGTGTCCAGTCTCCAGTCTCCGTGTCCAGTCTCCAGTCTCCGTGTCCAGTCTCCAGTCTCCGTGTCCGTGTCCAGTCTCCGTGTCCAGTCTCCGTGTCCAGTGTCCGTGTCCAGTGTCCGTGTCCAGTGTCCGTGTCCAGTGTCCGTGTCCAGTGTCCGTGTCCAGTCTCCGTGTCCAGTCTCCGTGTCCAGTCTCCGTGTCCAGTGTCCGTGTCCAGTGTCCATGTCCGTGTCCAGTGTCCGTGTCCAGTGTCCATGTCCAGTCCCCGTGTCCAGTCTCCGTGTCCAGTCTCCGTGTCCAGTCTCCGTGTCCAGTCTCCGTGTCCAGTCTCCGTGTCCAGTCTCCGTGTCCAGTCTCCGTGTCCATGTCTGTATCCATGTCCGTGTCCATGTCCGTGTCCAGTGTCCAGTCTCCGTGTCCAGTCTCCGTGTCCAGTCTCCGTGTCCAGTCTCCGTGTCCATGTCCGTGTCCAGTCTCTGTGTCCAGTGTCCATGTCCAGTGTCCAGTGTCCGTGTCCAGTGTCCAGTCTCTGTGTCCAGTCTCTGTGTCCAGTGTCCGTGTCCAGTCTCTGTGTCCAGTGTCCATGTCCGTGTCCAGTGTCCGTGTCCAGTGTCCGTGTCCAGTGTCCGTGTCCCCGTGTCCAGTCTCCGTGTCCAGTCTCCGTGTCCAGTGTCCAGTCTCCGTGTCCATGTCCAGTCTCTGTGTTCAGTGTCCGTGTCCAGTCTCCATGTCCAGTGTCCAGTGTCCAGTGTCCGTGTCCCGTGTCCAGTCTCCGTGTCCAGTGTCTTTGTCCAGTGTCCATGTCCAGTGTCCGTGCCGGTGTTCATATCGATGACTGTGCCGATGACTGTGCCAGTGTCCGTGCCGGTGTCCGTGCCGGTGTCCGTGCCGGTGTCCGTGTCGATGTCCGTGCCGGTGTTCATATCGATGTCTGTGCCAGTGTCCGTGCCGGTGCAGGGCTTGACATTAACTTTTTGAGGCACTTGTCCTTCGGACAAGTAAATTTATGTTTCACTTGTCCATGCACAAAAGTCACTTGTCCGGGTAAAGATTTATAATTTTATCTAGGGCTGCACGATTTGGGGAAAATGTCATATTCCTATTATTGAGATCAATATTGCGGTTGTGATATGCGATTGCGATATAATAAACAAATGGTTTCATGAGTCAACTTGTTTGGTTCTAAACCAAATGCACACACAGATTAGTGATAATTCTGAAATTAGCAATAACAACTAAATGATTGATAACACCTATAATGATCAATAAGCCATTGATGTTTGGATAAAAATGAACTGTCTAACAGGTAGGACATATACAGAAATTGAATAAAGTTATCAAACAGTCTGCGCAGCATAAATTATAAATTATATATAGACTACTCCTTATTAAAGCTACACAAGTTCTTTAGTCAAGAGCAGTGAGTAATTTTCTCTGTTCCCTTTGTTCTTTCATTAACTTTACTGACAGAACACTTTATTGGTAGCTGGCCCTTTAAGAGCAGCCGCTGTGGACAGAGACGCGGATCTCACACGCGCCTCATTCTCTCATGAGTCACAACTCTTTATGTCCATCATAAGACTGCTCTTGTGTTATGAAGATACTCAACAAATGACATTTTGGCTTAATTGTGTGTGTTGATGTTCGTTCAAGCGCGAAAGAGAACTGTATTCTGGCGCGCGGTCTGTGCATGCGCATCATACTGGTGCGCGTCTTTCTGCGAGTCACATTCAGGACATTCACAGGCCATTCACATTCAGGACATGTCTTCGTTTCAAATCTGTAAAATTAAATCTGTAAAATAGACGTAACGAGTGGCACATAACGTGAAGTAACATGGCATTTTATTTTGTTTGAAATTTAACTTGTCCGGTCGGACAACTAATTTTCTCTTCTACTTGTCCTACAAAAAATCCACTTGTCCCGGACAAGCGGACAAGCCTTAATGTCGAGCCCTGCGGTGTCCATGTCCATGTCCAGTGTCTTTGTCCAGTGTCCATGTCCAGTGTCCTTGTCCAGTGTCCTTGTCCAGTGTCCATGTCCAGTGTCTTTGTCCAGTGTCCATGTCCAGTGTCCTTGTCCAGTGTCCTTGTCCATGTCCAGTGTCCTTGTCCAGTGTCCATGTCCAGTGTCCATGTCCAGTGTCCATGCCGGTGTTCATATCGATGTCTGTGCCGGTGTCCGTGCCGGTGTCCATGTCGATGTCCGTGCCGGTGTTCATATAGATGTCTGTGCCGATGTCTGTGCCAGTGTCCGTGCCGGTGTCCATGTCCAGTGTTCATGTCCGCGTCTAGTGTCCGTGTCCAGTGCCGGTGTCCATGTCCAGTGTCCGTTCCGGTGTCCATGTCCAGTGTCCGTGCTGGTGTCCGTGTCCAGTATCCATGCTGGTGTCCATGTCCAGTGTCCGTGCTGGTGTCCGTGTCCAGTATCAATGCCGGTGTCCGTGTCCAGTATCAATGCCGGTGTCCATGTCCGTGCCGGTGTCCAGTGTCCGTCCCGGTGTCCATGTCCAGTGTCCGTGCTGGTGTCCGTGTCCAGTATCAATGCCGGTGTCCATGTCCGTGCCGGTGTCCAGTGTCCGTCCCGGTGTCCAGTGTCCGTCCCGGTGTCCAGTGTCCGTCCCGGTGTCCGTGTCCAGTGTGCCGGTGTCCGTGTCCAGTGTGCAGGTGTCCGTGTCCAGTGTACAGGTGTCCGTGTCCAGCGTCTGTGCCGGTCTCCGTGTCCAGTGTGCCAGTGTCCGTGCCCAGAATCCATGTCCAGTGTCCGTCCCGATGTGCCAGTGTCCGTGTCCAGATTTCCGTCCCGGTGTCCGTGTCCAGCGTCCGTGTCTGTGCCGGCGTCCAGGGTCCGTCCCGGTGTCCATGTCTGTGTCCATGTCCGTGACTGTGTTCGTGCCGGTGGCCGATTTTTGATCATGGATGATAAAATTGCCTCCACAATCTACTTTTTAAGAAATATCGTAGTATGGTGCAACAGTCTATCCTATCAGTTCAGTTCGGGCGCTTCAGTCTCAACATACTGTACAATGCAACATACATTCACATCACATGTTAAGGCAGAGGTAGAGTTACACTCATGGGACACTGCAATTTACAAAAGTTGTGCATGTGATTTAAACCCTTGCCGGTTAATCATTTCATTCGCGTGATGAAAGCTGTCCTAACATGCGTTTTTCTGAGCGCGTACACCCGAAGTACATACATAAGAATCAATGTGTAATTTATACAGTAAAATATATGTAGTGTTTTATATTTATATTTGTTCATTCAATGTCTTTCTTGAATGCTTCTGTTAAATAAACCTCCTGTAGCTGAAAAAAAACATTGTTTGTTTCATTTGTATATTGTATGTGTAGGCCTATGTTCTTCTCTTTTAATACCAAGATTTTTATCTTCGCCACTTTGGCCTAAATGTCTGCCATTTTATTTTATTTTATATTTTTTTTACCTTGTAAGGCTTTGTTTTTAAATAGGGACTGTAATACTCAGTCACTTGCAAAATATTAAACCATATCACAAATTTTTTTTTTGCCATATCACCCACCCCTAATGTCAAGCCCCTTTTGTATAGTCACAATAGCCATATCACATAACCTGCAACCACAGCAACTAAAGTAAATATAATAACATCGGAAAGCACAATTGACAAAGATTTTTAATAAACAAGCTCAATTAAGGGGCAAATTCATCTGTGCAATCTAGTTGCTGGAAAACAGAAACATGATCTGATATCTCACACCACGGATGTGACAGACAACTAGGCAACAGGTCTGTCCTGTAAAATTCGTCGTTTAGGTTATAAAATGCAATTTTTTACTCTTTTTAATAACTGAACTATACAGTATATAACCATATTGGACTGCGAATGTGTGAAAATCTCGTTTCCTTCTTGCAGTCCAAACACAAACACGGCACTGAGAATGATTCGTGGTTTTATCATGCAGTAATTGTTCTCGTGACCCAGAATTAAAAATCAATCTCCTCTTTTAGCATCTTTGTGGCCGTGATGAGGGACCATTATGCTCTCCCGCTGCTCTGAAGAGAACTGAATACCCAACAGTCCCCTATTCTCTGAGCATGAATCATACGGCGTGTAATGCAGCTCTCTGCACACGTACCAATGATACCAAACAACTAGAGCACTCAAACAAACGGTCTGAGAGCCACTTACAGCTGAAAGGAGGCTCCTCTTACAGTGCAGAATGTGCATTTACACAAAAATTAGGGCTGGGCGGTATGGTGTTATATATAGAGGTGATGGTATAAAATGTCTATCGTTAGATATGTATATCACAGCATGCAAATATACACGTACCACAAAACTACTGACACTTTAGTGAGATGAAACGCATGAAAGAGTCAAAGAGCTGGACTTGCCTGATGTTAAAAGGAGTTATTAAGTGCAAAAAGTGGTGAAAAACAACTCGAGTGCTCGCGCTGACTGGCACACTGCCAAGTAGTGGTTCAATGGTTTACAAAACTCACGGTTCGGATCATATTATGGTTTTTGAGTCACGGATCAGACAATTTTTTGGATCAGCTCGAAAAATAAATATTTTGGGGTGGGGGGGGGGGGGTAACTTTGCTTTCCATTTATTAATTAAAGCACACTTTAAGTACTCCTATACCACAGCAAAAACTACTAGCTAATAAAGTTCAAACACTTAAACACACTTAAAGGCAAGTGAACAGTCAGTACAAAATACCGTTTTCAAAAAAACCTCATTACGGAAAGCAGAACTACTTGACAGCTGTGCAGTTACAGAAGATTATTCAAAACCTCTGAACATCTGTCAGACAACAAGAATTGAACTGTGCCATGGTATAAATTGAATAAAAATAACTTTTCTCATTTCACCAACAATTTGAACTATTATACATAAATACATTAGGCCAGTTTGCATTACACTGAATACAGTTAAAATATTCTCAGATTTCAACTTTGAGGCTTACAGACATTTTTCACATACTTTTCTCCACACACATCTCTGAACACCCACCCAACATGTCACAACTACCTACCAATGTGCAATAAAACACAGACGGGTATAACCTCATTTTTTCGGGACATGTCTACACATATTCATAGGTGTGTGCGGTTACACCAGACTGAGTACCCAGACTTCACAAGCGATTGGCAAAAATTATCATCATCAATACTCTCAGGCCTTGTCCACACTAATACATTTTCATTTCAAAACACATTTTTTCTCTCCGTTTTATCCTTTCGTTCGCCATGAGGTATTCAAAAATATTAGTTATGTGACGCATGTACGCATAGTAAGTACAGTAAGTAAGTAAAATTTATTTATATAGCACGTTTATCACAGCAAAGCTGACCAAAGCGCAGAACAAAGTCAAAGAATAAAAAATAGACAACACATACAAAACAGTAAAAAATGTAACATTAGAGTTTGCCTCACTGTTAGTAAAAATAACAATATTGCAACTATTTTTTTAAACTTTTTCTTTATTTGAATAAAAAAAATATATATATTAGATTACATAATCAAAAAGTTTCTAGTATAAATCTGTTTATCTGACATATTTTACATTTTTTAAGCATTTTTGCATATTTATATATCTCCAATTATTTGTACTTTAGCAATTATGTTAAACAAATATAAATCTTATTGCAGCCAGCAATTGTTATGCATGAGTTAATTACCATCTGTCCTGCCACAAAACATGATGACAATTGCGTTTTAGACCATGTGATTGTGAGTGCAACCTGGACACAACAGTGCATGGTGGGATATTTATGAAGGTGATATTTTGCAAAGAAAATGATTGTGCCAAAAAAAAAAAAGCATGAGTACTTTAATACATCTGCTCTCTCGGTATCATCTCGTCAGATTTTATTAGGTTTTACGCATGTTAAGTAAGGTGATTTAAAGTCATCATGAAATCAAAACTGACCCAATTTACGTTGTTAGTGCACATTGCTAGTCTTAACGTGAACGATTAATCAGTGAAAATTTGGTTTGTCGTAGTAATCTTTAATCCAAATCTAGAATTTGCTCTGGAATGGCGTTCCTTCTTTTGGGTTGAGTATCTCACTTCCCTCCAACCGTCAGTCTCCTACGAGTGAGGGATGGAGAGGAGGTGCGCTAAAGTATAACCTGCCCTCTATTCAATATTCTGTTTCACTTGGAAATACGTCACAAAGCGAAAGTGGGTCGCAACTTCCAGTTCCTGGGGAATTTTTCATAAGCATTTTCACTGTGGATTAGAAACTTTTGGAACACGCTTGAACAACGCTAGCGTGGACAGGAAGCGTTTTGAAACGAACATTTTTAATGGATCCAGATTAATGTAGATGTAGCCTTGCCCACACACACAGCATGCAAAAACATGCTTAAGTCGAGCTTTTAAAACACTGCAGTATGGAGATCAACCACTAATTTCTCACCTCTCCGGTGCGGCCGAGTTCATTCAGAAACGAAACACCGGCACATGTTGCTCAGAGACGTAAAAAAACAGTCCTGTGGCTTTGTTTCAAACTATTTTAATGGCAAAATATAACAAAAACAGGCAATATTGTGTCTAAAATGTAAGTATATTAACTTCTTGTTTATTAAACTGAAAATCACATTTATGAATCATGCTGATATTTGAAGAAAAAACGGCACTCTTCGTGTGATATCGAATAACTATATTAAATGATATAGCCTAAATATAAAAGACAAACAGAGGTATATTTGTCCATGACCCTTTATCTTGAATATTGTGGGCATTCTAAATGCATTTTAATAAACTAAATCACACAATGAAAGCGTAGACTGTAAATGCTCACACGCAGTACTCTAACCTACTAGACTACATCACATAGTGTGTGATGTATGTGTGCACTCTTTCTGTGTGCTTTTGTAAAGTGAGGAACATACTCGATATTGTCAGATCGCACATCGTTAAAACAACCATCACGATATTATCGTAGACTTAGCCTTGGCAAAACACACTTGACTGATTTTAGCATGCAAAAACATGCTAAATTCAAACACCAGAGCTGGGCGGTGAAATAAAAACGTCTTTTGTGCTTTTAAAACACTGCAGTATGGAGATCAACCCTTAAACTTGCATGATTTGAACCCTCATTTCTCACCTCTCCGGTGCGGCCGAGCTCTAACTCCACCAGTGCCACAGGGCTGTTGGACACCTGCCCCCTGCTGGCGGACGTGTGCAGGTCCACCCTCCACTTCAGGCCCCTGAGGCCCGGCTCCCAGCGACTCTGAGCCAACAGACTCTCTCGCACCCGCGTCCGGTGGCTCTTCCAGAAGCGTCCCAGAGCGATCGCCTGCTCCGGGCTCACGCCGCCACCACCCTGCCTACGCGTCTGCGCCGTGAGGAACGCTTCCAGCTGAGTCTGATCCATGTCCGCTGATGCCATGGACTGAAGGAGGGACAGACGGATCAGGTTATGGGTGTAGTATGGGATAAATGCTGATATTTGGCTTTTTGAATTATCAGTATCGGCCGACAAGTTTTACTGTTTGGCTGATAGGAGTCAGACGCAGACTTTTATTTTGACAGCGCTGAATACGCAGATACACAGGAGCTCATTCTCCGTCTTCATTTGATTACCGTCTTCGTTTAACACTAATGTACATTATAACCTTCTCTCATATGACCTGTTATTTCTCAATGTTTCTTGGGTCTGAACAGGGCTTGGGATAGAAAGATTTAAGTATAATGCCTGTGTTACTTGGAATAATCTGCTAAATATTTTAAAGTTGTTCATGGTACCATCACTGAATTAATTTAAGTTACTTTCGAGATATATGTGATAATGTAAACTGGTTCTTATGTTATTTGCTGCTGCCTTCTTTGACAGGTCACTGTTTAAAAGTGATTTTGTATATGTAAGAATGTATGGAAAATTAGACAACTACTAAAGAAAATGAACAGTATATGAAATGTATTATAGAGTTTGCCTCACTGTTAGTAAAAAGAACAATATTGCAACAAATTTTTTAACTATTTCTTTTTTTTGAAAAAAAAAATATAATATATGAGATTACATAATGAAAACGTTTCTAGTAAAAATCTGTTTATCTGAGATATTTTACATTTAATAAGTATTTTGCATATTTATTTATTCTCCAATTATTTGTAATTTAGTAATTATGTTAAACAAATATAAATCTTATTGCAGCCAGCAATTGTTATTAATGAGTTATTTACCATCTTTAGATTGAATAATGTGATATATCACACTATACGAGCTTTATAATATCGACCATCAACCACCTGCTCTCTAAGGCCATCAAAAAATCCATATAATCGATTAGTATGCCGTAGTATACACTGAATACTTAGGCTACTAACGTTACCTACTAAGTAGGAAACGAACGCATTATGGAATGATACACGTTCAGCAAGTGACATCTAGCGACCTGACAAACTAGCATTGGTGCTGCAAGAAATCTGCTGCTCTCTAGCGGTGGGCAGACAATGCAATCTACACCCGCATTTAGTTTTAAACAATGAAAGTTCTCTATGAATGTATCCGTTTGTATTTTGATGCAGAAACATCAATAAACGTCCCCGCTACCGTGTAAAACTCGTGTAGGCTATAACGTTAGATACCTTGAGAAGCGACCTCATCTTGTCATGCAGCGCGCGGAACTCGTCCTGCGTCGTCTCGGCGTAGAGCTCATTCTTCAGAAACTCCTCTGTGATCTCTGTATTGCCGTAATAGAGTCTCTGAGTGATTCCGTTCAATAAAGCGCTCACACATCTCTGGCTGTCCGCGTCAGCCATGTTGGATGTTGACAGGGGGGTCATGTGATCCGCGTCACGCGCAGCCCGCGTTCACTTCCGGTATTTTTCTGTTTAATATAAACATAATCCTCCTGGGACCCAGGAATAGACTTTTGTCCACTGTAGTGGACATTATATTTTAGTGAATTTATCTGACACCATACACGTCACAGTTTTAGTCTGGATCTGCTGTAAAGAGTTTCACCATGACAACAACAACTTCTCCTTGGTCTTTAAAAAGACTGACATTAATTTACTGATCAAATGAAACACTCTTATGGAAATATGATCATATTACTTTTTTATTGTTTGACATTCAACATCTCAAGAAAATGTTATGGGGTTTCTTATCAAAATATGATCAGAATAGGAATTTCTTAGTTCTTAGTTATAGATCAATATTCCTATGAAATATTAGGTATTATTATGAAAATGTTGCCAATTATTTCTCCCATTATTACACTTCTTTTCTCATAACATGTTGGCCCAAGAACACATTAATATGCAAATTACATACACCTTTTACCCACATATTGGATAAATGAAAATGGTATATCAATTCATTCCATTATATCTTTCATAATATTGTTGAGAATCATACAAAGTTTGGTTTAAAAAAAAAACTGAAATCTAAAAATTGATTTGGGAATGAAAAAAAAATCCCATTGTTTTTGCCATATATGCTACATGCCATTTTATGACATGAAAGTCTTGTTGAACTGAGTCCTGGTGTCCTCTACAGAAGACATAGCATAACATGAATAAAATATCTTTTGTCAAAAAAAATTCTACATTGTTTCTTATGCACTAACTAAACAATGTAATGATAGATGTATGCTTCGCCTCCTTTGATATCCCACAATCCTGTGCGTTCCATTTTGTGACAGTTGAATAAAAAAAAATAAAGATGGTGTCTGATAGGTGCGTTTGATGGTCAGTTTGTGTGTAAATGTGCGTTTTTGGCTAACGTTTTTCACTTTTGATGTAATTTCTAGTGAGAAATTAGTGTGTGTGTGTGTGTGTGTGTGTGTGTGTGTGTGTGTGTGTGTGTGTGTGTGTGTGTGTGTGTGTGTGTGTGTGTGTGTGTGTGTGTGTGTGTGTGTGTGTGTGTGTGTGTGTGTGTGTGTGTGTGTGACTCTGTCATAGTAATTGTAACGTTTTATTGTTGCTACAACTAACCCAGAGTCATGTAGCCATGTACTAGCTCACTTTACAGCTAACAGGCAAAACATTAGCACTAACAACTTGCATGGAAAATATCTACACAGACACACAATAATCATAATAAAGGTTTGATGAGTTTAACTACAAAGCAGAAATTCCCATAACAAAAACAAAAAAATTAACTTTCTTACCTCAAAATAGTTTTTTCCACTCTAACATGCGCTGTGTTTGCCACAGTGCTCTTCTTTATTACATGTGGAATAAGAACTAAACTGAGCACGTGCGAAATGAATCAGTTGATTTGTAACTAGTTCCTGATTGGACAGATTGGAATTGTTACAACTGACCCATGTTACAACCATCCCCGGTCTCCCCTAGCCTAATTCTCAGTTCTACCCTTCCAAAACATCAACCTAAGGAAAATCCTTTTTAAAAAGGAGTTATAAAAATGTAATGGCCCTACTACAGCATTTTTCTATTTAAAATGGAAATGTTAGTGTGAATGTGTTTGATTCTGTTCAGAACTTTCAAAAGCCGAGAAGAGGCGCAAAACTGTCATCAGTATAGGCAGTGGGATGAATCAACAGCACAAGTGCAAAAAGAAAGGTCATTTTGAGTATTACAATTTTGTACATTTTTAAATGATCAAGCGACAGTAAATGCAAGGAACAGAGATATTTTCATTGAATGCTTAGATAAAACAATTGCCATATGCAAATAATATTACAGCAATAAAATAAAGTGCTTTAATACACAAACATTGTTTTAAGACATTTTCAAGAGTCTATATTTAAACTCAAACAGGGCACATCACTATTGTCAACCCTTATTTGACCCAATTACCATCCAATCAAAGTTATCAGATATTCCTCTAAAAACACTCAGAAAAATACAATGAGGGAACAACAAAGCGGCACCCATTCACCAACAACATCTCCAAGCTGCAACACATAGAATAGTCACATTCAGGCATGATTTGATTTCTTAAGCCTATTACGCCTAATATATAATAAATAATTACTCTGCTTTTGTCATATGAAACAAAAACACTAGTAATTACAGTATGATAGTTGAACTTCTGTTAGTTCAAACACATTATTTCAACATATGTCACAACATGTTGAAAAATGGAATATATTAGAATATACATAAAGCTACTCAATAAGCAAAACAACCCCTAAATATTATTTGTTACATAAAATATTACTAAAATATATTACTATATACTTATATTTATATATTGTGTATTATTATAATTAGCATGCATTTCTCAAAAGCACTGTGAGCTAAGTTAATCGGAGAGACCATTAGTGACAATGGTTCTATCTACTAAGGCCTAGATGGAAACGCAGCATAATTACTACAATCATGAAGTCTTACAAAAATACTTACATCTTCTTTAAATCAGAGGGATTGACTTTGGGTTTAGGTGGCCTGTTACAAAAGAAGGCACAGACTCATTAATGTTATATTTAGTGAAGATATACTTCTAACAGTTTCAGTTTCTTTAATTTTCTAACCATTTATTAAGGTGTAAAGACATTTGTTAATATACAGAACTATCGTAAATAAAATAATTTTATCCTATTTTTAATTAAAAATTTTAAACAATTCGTAGCTAAAATAAGAATGTAATCATGTTTTTGTGTTTTGTTGATGTGTTTGTTTGTGCTTGTGTGTACTTACAAGTAAGTACTTGTGTTCATCAGGGTTTTCAGGCAGGCAATGTCATCTGTGATGTCATCATCCAAAAAAGCTTTGGTAGAAAAAAAGTTCACATTAATCGTATCTGTATTTAGTTAATTTCTTAAAAACATTTGATATGGCATTTTTTCCTCTAACTTACCAGAGCATTTCATGTTGCAAATATTGAGCGATGGCACCAGGCCGGAATCACAGGCCCACTGATCACTGAGCTGAAACACTCCATAAAGGCGCCAGACAGGCCTCTTTGGCTCCTTCTCAAAAATGGGACCGTTGGGTCTGTGTAAAGAGGGAAGGTGACGGCGGCGTCTCTGGGGTCTTGCTGAAGACCTTGGAGGCAAAATTGTGCGAGATCTTGAGGTAGGGGTGGGGCTTGTGGTTGAGGCAGTGGTGGGGCTTTTGGTTGAGGCAGTGGTAGGGCTTGTGGTTGAGGCAGTGGTGGGGCTTGTGCTTGAGCCAGTGGTGGGGCTTGTGGTTGAGGCAGTGGTGGGGCTTGTGGTTGAGGCAGTGGTGGGGCTTGTGGTTGAGCCAGTGGTGGGGCTTGTTGTTGAGGCAGTGGTGGGGCTTGTGGTTGAGGCAGTGGTGGGGCTTGTTGTTGAGGCAGTGGTGGGGCTTGTGGTTGAGTCTGTGGTGGGGCTTGTGGTTGAGTCTGTGGTGGGGCTTGTTGTTGAGGCAGTGGTGGGGCTTGTGGTTGAGCCAGTGGTG
Source organism: Siphateles boraxobius (assembly GCF_051911475.1). Lineage (NCBI taxonomy): Eukaryota > Metazoa > Chordata > Actinopteri > Cypriniformes > Leuciscidae > Siphateles > Siphateles boraxobius. The sequence goes on along the minus strand of NW_027508908.1, from coordinate 1,468,167 downwards.
GGGCTTGTGGTTGAGGCAGTGGTGGGGCTTGTGGTTGAGCCAGTGGTGGGGCTTGTGGTTGAGGCAGTGGTGGGGCTTGTGGTTGAGGCAGTGGTGGGGCTTGTTGTTGAGCCAGTGGTTGGGCTTGTTGTTGAGGCAGTGGTGGGACTTGTGGTTGAGGCAGTGGTGGGGCTTGTTGTTGAGCCAGTGGTTGGGCTTGTTGTTGAGTCTGTGGTGGGGCTTGTGGTGGGGCTTGTGGTTGAGTCTGTGGTGGGGCTTGTGGTTGAGGCAGTGGTGGGGCTTGTGGTTGAGTCTGTGGTGGGGCTTGTGGTTGAGGCAGTGGTGGGGCTTGTGGTTGGGCTTGTGGTTGAGTCTGTGGTGGGGCTTGTGGTTGAGGCAGTGGTGGGGCTTGTGGTTGAGTCTGTGGTGGGGCTTGTGGTTGAGTCTGTGGTGGGGCTTGTGGTTGAGGCAGTGGTGGGGCTTGTGGTTGAGGCAGTGGTGGGGCTTGTGGTTGAGCCAGTGGTGGGGCTTGTGGTTGAGGCAGTGGTGGGGCTTGTTGTTGAGCCAGTGGTGGGGCTTGTGGTTGAGGCAGTGGTGGGGCTTGTGGTTGAGGCAGTGGTGGGGCTTGTGGTTGATTCTGTGGTGGGGCTTGTGGTGGGGCTTGTTGTTGAGCCAGTGGTGGGGCTTGTGGTTGAGGCAGTGGTGGGGCTTGTTGTTGAGCCTATGGTGGGGCTTGTGGTTGAGGCAGTGGTGGGGCTTGTGGTTGATTCTGTGGTGGGGCTTGTGGTTGAGGCAGTGGTGGGGCTTGTGGTTGAGTCTGTGGTGGGGCTTGTGGTTGAGGCAGTGGTGGGGCTTGTGGTTGAGGCAGTGGTGGGGCTTGTGGTTGAGGCAGTGGTGGGGCTTGTTGTTGAGGCAGTGGTGGGGCTTGTGGTTGAGCCAGTGGTGGGGCTTGTGGTTGAGGCAGTGGTGGGGCTTGTGGTTGAGCCAGTGGTGGGGCTTGTTGTTGAGCCAGTGGTGGGGCTTGTTGTTGAGGCAGTGGTGGGGCTTGTGGTTGAGCCAGTGGTGGGGCTTGTTGTTGAGGCAGTGGTGGGGCTTGTTGTTGAGGCAGTGGTGGGGCTTGTGGTTGAGTCTGTGGTGGGGCTTGTGGTTGAGCCAGTGGTGGGGCTTGTGGTTGAGCCAGTGGTGGGGCTTGTGGTGGGGCCTGTGGTTGATCCTGTGGTGTGGCTTGAGGTGGATTCTGTGGTGGGGCTTGAGGTGGAGCCTGTAGTGGATTCTGTGGTGGGGTTTCTGGTTGAGCCTGTGGTTGATCCTGTGGTGGGGTTTGTGGTGGGGCTTGTGGTGGGGCTTGTGGTGGGGCTTGAGGTTGATCCAGTTGTGGGACTTGTGGTAGGGCTTGAGGTGGAGCCTGTGGTGGGTCTTGAGGTGGAGGCTGTGGTGGGTCTTGTGGTGGGGCTTGAGGTAGAGCCTGTGGTGGGTCTTGTGGTTGATCCTGTGGTGGGACTTGAGGTGTAGCCTGTGGTGGCTCTTGTGGTGAGACTTGTGGTGGGACTTGTGGTAGGTCTTGTAGAGGGGCTTGTGGTGGGACTTGAGGTAGAGCCTGTGGTCGGTCTTGTGGTTGATCCCGTGGTGGGACTTGAGATGTAGCCTGTGGTGGGACTTGTGGTGGGTCTTGTGGTGGGACTTGTGGTGGAACTTGTGGTGGCTCTTGTGGTGGGACTTGTGGTGGGTCTTGTGGTAGAGCCTGTGGTGGGTCTTGTGGTTGATCCTATGGTGGGACTTGAGGTGTAGCCTGTGGTGGCTCTTGTCGTGGGACTTGTGGTGGGTCTTGTGGTGGGACTTGTGGTAGGTCTTGTGGTGAGACTTGTGGTGTGGCTTGTGGTAGGTCTTGTGGTGGAGCCAGTGGTGGGTCTTGTAGTTGATCCTGTGGTGGGACTTAATGTAGGCTTTAAGGTGGAGGTAGATGGGTGAAGTGGGGTGTCATCAGGCTCGTCCTCAGTGATGGTTTTAATAAAGTTGGTGTTGAAGGCTGAGTCTTTGGCCTTGCAGACAACTGTCTCAGATAGAAAGAAACAGATGGAAGAAGGTAATGAAGCTTTTAGAAGCCATTATGTGACATGGTAATATGGCATCTGAAGACTGAGCAAGAAAAAAAAAGGGAATTTGAAAGAAAAGTAACTCATTACTCACGTCTAGCTACAAGATCTTTCGTGTCCAATTTTTCTCCCATGATCTTAATCTCCTGAAGCCGAGCTGCCTCCAGCTTGGCCTTCAGCTCACATTTCCTGAATATCCGTCCCTCAATCACACTGGATACTAGCAGAACCAGCGCCAACACAGCCAACATCTTTGCTGGGTTTATGCTCTTCATCTCTCTCCTCTCTGATATCTGGAGATTAAACAAGGAAAGTGAAAGCAGAGATAAATTTAAACATTTTGTTAGGTCTCTCATACCTTTTTGCTGAAGTACATCTATAAGTCAGTTTGTATTTTGCAGTATTCACTTATAGTTACTGAGAATTCACCTTAATGTGGTTGTACAACCCCAAATCAGAAAAAGTTGGGATCTTTTGTAAAATCCAATAAAATCAAGAATCTGTGATTTGTTCATTCTATTTAACCTTTTATTAACTGACAAAAGTACAAAGAAATATTTTCCAATTTTTTCACTGACCAACATAATTGTATTTTGTAAATATGAACAAATTTTGATTTTGATGGCTGCACCACACCACAAAAAGTTGGGACAGAGACCAAATAAAAGTGAAAAGATTATCCAAATTAGATTATCCAACTATTTTGAAACAGTCCACAATGAGCAGGTAAATTGGTAGTAGTTGAAGGTGTCATGTTTGGGTGTAAAAGTGCTTCTCAGTCTTTTTAAGCAAAGATGGGTCATGGCTCATCACTTTGTGCCAAATATCTTGAGAGAATTGTCAAACAATTAAAAAATCCCATTTCTCACTGCAAGATTGCAAAGAATTTATGCCTTTCATCATCTTCCATACATAATATTGTCACACGATTCAGGGAATCCAGAGAAATCTCAGTCTGTGTTGGGCAAGGCAGGAGACCTCTGTTGAATGTGCGTGACCTTTGAGCCCTCAGATGGCATTGCACAAGATACCATCATGCTAATCCGTTAAATACAGCCACATGTGCTCAGGAGTAATTTGGAAAACCGTTTTCACTGAACACAGTCTGACGCTGCATCAGGAAATGCCACTTGAATCTCTGTTACGCAAGAAGAAAGCTTTACATCAGTTTTATGTGGAGATGCCGGCGAGTTCTCTGGGCCTGAGCTCATCTCAGATGGTCTAGAAGACTGTGTGTTATGGTCAGGGAATGTGTGCTATGGTCAAATGAGTCCATGTTTCAGCTTGTTTTTGGGAGAAAATGGACATCGAGTTCTCAGTCCCAAAGACGAAAGGGACCAACAAGACTTTCACCAGCGACAGGTGCAAAAGCAAACATCTGTCCGGGTATTGAGGTGCATCATTGCAAACGGTATGGGTAACTTGCATTATTGTGAAGGTACCATTGACATGGAGGCATATATTTGGATTGTACAGAGACATAAACTGCCATCAAGATGACATCTATCCTGGGAAGCAAGACAATGCCAGGCCTCATTCTGCACGTGCTAAAACTGAGTGGTTTTTAGACACTCTGCACCATAGAAGGGATGTGCCTGCCTGTTTACTGCAGTCCAGATATGTCTCTTATGGAAAATGTATAACCAATCATGAAAAGGAGAATCAGCCAACGATGACCACAGACTGTTGAGCGGCTGTCTTGTATGAGACAAGATTGGGCAAATATTCCACTTGCAAAACTCCAACAATTAGTATCCTCAACTCCCAAATGATTAAAAAGTGTAATTAAAAGGAAAGGTGATGTGACACAGTGGTAAACATGTCTCTGTCCCAACTTTTTTTGGGGTGTGTTGCAGCCATCAAAATCAAAATTTGTTCATATTTACAAAACACAATTATGTTGGTCAGTGAAAACATTGGAAAACGTTTCTTTGTACTTTTGTCAGTTAATAAAAGGTTAAATAGAATTAACAAATCGCAGATTCTTGATTTTATTGCATTTTACAAAATGTCCCAACTTTTTCTGATTTGGAGTTGTATATCAAGGTTCTTTTTATGCTTTTTCTTGTAAATAAAATGAAAAATAGCTTAATATTGTTTGTTATTAGACAAAGTAAACAATTGGAGCATAGAAGCTTCAATCATACAAGGGCAAGAACCATATTTAAATTAGTCTTACCAGACGCTTTGTTGTTGGAGATACAGATGAATGAGAGTCTTTAAATGTTCCTCAGTCTTCACTGTCTGTGACCCATCAGACTTATATATGTTAGAGTCGCCTCCACCTGCAGCTGCACCTGTGTATTTGGTTCATCCCACTATTATTGACTTTTTTACAAATTTATTTCAACATGTTCCAGAGAAGGATGGGCTCTCACTGCTGAGTTTTGGTTCCTCCCAAAGTTTCTTCATCAACCCAAACCAACTAACCGTTTGGGTGTTTTAAGGCACTATTTTCTGTAGAACCGTTTTGGAACAAAGAAAACAGCTCCAGCAGGTTGTGTTACTTCAGCCTTTGAATTCTGCTTGACTTTAGATCATGATGTTTGGTTGGCAAAACACACAGACAACCAAAATAATTCCAATTAAAACAAGCAGGTAATTGATCTTTTACAGCTAGATATCCAAACTGCACTGCCATATATACTGTGAAAAGCTCTATACAAATAAATGTGAATTGAATTGAATATAATAGAGCTCAAGAATAATCAAGAGGAGAAGATACTTTTTTGAGCTTTTAAATCTTTACTGTTTTCTTCTTTGGGTGGATCTGTCATCAGGGTGGACCTGAAAATGTCATGTCAAGCCTGTGAATAAAACAGTCCAGTAGTGGTTTTGCTCAAGGCACTTAAATATCTCTTTCTAGAAATAAACAATGGTTTTGACAGATTTAAAAAACAGTTATACCGTTTATAAAACCTCCTACATTGGACCTATAATAATAAAAAATAATAATAAACATAAATTGTACAGCACTTTTCATACGTGGTATGCAAACCCTAACGTGCTTCACAAGCATAAAAACAAATAATACAATTTCACTGTCAATATAAAAAATATTAGAAAACAACTTTAAAAGGTTCACAATGTAAAATAAAGAAATTTCCAGCATAATTTGAACTCAATATCAATATAAAATATAAATAAAACATATTTTAAATTTCTTCATAAAACAACTTTATGAGAACCAGAAGGTAAAATAAAACATAAAACAGACTTACACTCAACTCCACACCATATTGTTATTCTGATAAGCAACTTTAAAAAGATATGTCTGAAGTAGCCTAACCCGCCTTTTAAAAATATGAATGCTGGTAGCCTCTTTCACTTCATTTGGTAAGCAATTCCAAATATTTGGAACATTGTGGCTAAAATAACTACCACTAGATCATTTATGATTTACTATAATGTGTCAAAACAAAAGACCAGCATTAAAGGATCTTAAACTACGATTTTGGACGTATCTTGACAGTCTGAAATGTATAGAGGTGCCAGATTATGCACTGTTTAATAAACCAATAAAAGATCGAATCAATTCTTTGATGAACTGGTAACCAATGCAATTCCATTAAAACTGGTGTAATGTGCTCTCTCCTTTTTAATTTCAAGTACTCTGTCTGCTGCATTTTGTATCAATTGTAACTTCACTATAGAACCCTTAGGCAACATAGCATTACAATAATCAAGAACGGTGAAGACAACAGCACGAATAAGTTTCTTAGCATCATCCAAAGATAAAAAAGGACGAATCTTGGCAATATTTCTCAGATGCAAGTTTTTGTCAATTGATTAAGTGCATTTCTGTCCTCAGTAGACAGCATCTTAAATTGGTATTGTAAACTTTTTATACAAAAAAAAGGCTAAAATGAATTTATGAAAACCAGTTTTGTATTGACTGATTTTCAAATTGTTTCTTGTAAATAAATAAGCTCAGTCTTAGAGGAACTTAAAGTACACAAAATATATTCTGGTCGTCGCTTGATAAACTTAAGGTTGAGCGACTGCAGTCACTTGGTCTATTTTAACGATGTCTGTCTTTACTAACTTTTCTGGGCTGGCAGATATCAATTACCTAGCAGTCTATGGAGGAGTGATCCAGCTATCAGATTTCATCAAAAATATCTTAATTTGTGTTCCGAAGATGAGAAAAAGTCTTAGGGTTGGAACAACATGAGGGTGAGTAATTACTGACATAATTTTCATTTTTGGGTGAACTATCCCTTTAAGTGAGCAAGTGTGATTTTCCTTGATGAAAGAACATTTTCTTAACACTTCTTAACACTATTGTCTTTAGTATGTTTAGTTTTGTTCATGGACTTTCAGTTTGTTCATTGTCACATGTTTCCTTCAGATTCCCGCCACTCATCTGTCTCATCGTCACCATCATAGTTTAATTAATCGTCCTCGTTTTTGTTCACTATTTAAGTTGTTCCTTCACCTGCACTGGTTGTTCGGTCTACGTTGCGTTTAGTGTGTGTTGCCATTCTTTTCCTAGTATTATTTGTATTACTCTCATTAATATTCATATTTGTACTTAATGCTTCATCTTCGTCTGCCTTTCTGCAACCACCCGTGAGTGACAGCTATAGTGACTAAACAAACAGTAGCCTATAATTATTAGTGTTGAATAGAAATAAAGGTGTGGTAGTTGGGTAGTTGAAAAATCATAAAATATTTTTATGATCAGGTTGATCAGGGCTGAACTAGGTTTTGTAAACTCAGGACAACATGTTCATAAAAAAACATTGTTCAACTCATCCAGATATTAAGCCAATCCCGATGAGTAACAATAACAATTTTAATTCAAAACGTAAGTGACTGGGTTAGTGGAATCAAGCAGTTAGATATAGGCTATTTGTATTGTATATGATTTTAGAATTTAAGAAAGATTTGTGAAATTATTAACATAAAGGATAATGACATACGAGAAATCTGAAAAATAGCACAAGATTGACGTTTCACCAAATACTACTGATAATTTTTTCATGATCTGGCCAAGTAAAGGGCATATAAGTTTCTGTCAAATAATGAAATAAATGAAGGATACATCTGAAGATAAAGGTATACAAATCCATAAAATATGGACATTAATTCTAGTAGGCTAGCCTATAAGCTATTTTACAGATGTCTGCAAATAAGAAGGGATTTCTTGTCCTAAGAGGAAACTCAAATAGGCCCTAAATCAGATATTCATTCCCCTTTGATGGACATCAAAAAAGTCAATATAATTTGAAAAGATGAGTGGAAGAGAACTGGATTGTGGACGGAGAGTTGTAAGGCTATTCCTTACACAATTTCCTAAAGAACACCATATCATCAGTATGATGATATTGATTAAATTTATATTTAATTTGATATAAAAGTTTGATATCAAAATTTGATATCATTTTGATGATATCAAATTGATATGGTATTTGATACCATATCAAATACTGATTTTACAATCAGTATTTCCTGATTGAACTGAGCTCTCGACTCCGTTCAGAGCCCAGGTAATTTAACTATCGGCTCTTCCCCCATCGGAAGATGATAGAGACTTGAATCTACTCTGCCCTGTCAGGGCTCTCAAAGTCTATTCAGAGCTTTCTGGCCCGTTCAGGCAGTCAGAACAGCTCTTTGTGGGCTTCGGTGACCGCACCAAAGGGTCTCTGGTCACGAAGCAGAGGTTATCACGATGGATAGTAGATGCTTTCTCTATCTAACCTATGCTTCAATGGGCTTTCAATGACCCATAGGCGTCAGGGCTCATTCCACTAGGGGCATGGCCTCTTCATGGGTGTGGTCCAGAATTGAAGACATTTGTGCGGCGGCCGGCTGGCCTTCGCCGTCCACATTTGTACGATTTTACAACTTGGAAGTGCTGGCCCTGCAGGCACGAGTCCTTTCTATATAGGAGGTCTTGGCCCCTTTTGGCCCAAGCCTCTACATATCCCTTCGAGCGCCCTGATTCATCCGGTCCCCATTGGATTCTGGCTTTAGTTCTACTATAAGTCTCGGGCTTCTCAGCTCCAGGCGGTAGTCAGAGCGAAGTCATCAGCTGATAGAACGGCGTTTTAAAATGGGTTTCCTTAGCATATAGCTACGTATAGCTGCGTAGCCGGCCGTGCTACTCCTATGCTGCATGTCCAGGTGATGTCGCTTCAGTCGATTTAACCTGATTCCCATGGTGAAATGGGCCGTTTATAGTCAGCAGCCACGGCCATTCTGGCGCACGAGGCGGGAAGCGCCCTGATAGGTTTGTGCGTCCTCGCTGCTTCGCCATAGGTTCGTGCAGTTGCAGCAGCCTAGCCAATCAGCGCGCTTAGAAAGCCTGCACTGTGCTCCCTGTGCAGCTGCACTGCGTTTTAAAATAAAGGCTTCAATATTCTCGAGAAAAGGAGTTTCCCCACTGCGTATAGCTACGCAATACTCATTCCCTTATCTCTCAGGGCACCGAGGATACGTTAGTAACCGAGTACGTTTTCAAGGCCACAAGATCGCCACAAATCTGACTTTGTCAATTGAGAGATAACGTCAATTAAATGTCTTTTCTCACTTTGTTCTGTATGTTTTTTTTTACCATGTAGAGTGCAGTAGTAATAGCAGGCAGCAACTGAATAATATTATTACTATTAGACTCTTATTCGTGAGTGGTGTTTTCTTTTGCTCTATCCTCTGCACTTCCCCGTTTGTCATTACGCAGTGCGTCAGGTCAAGTGCTATTCTTCCACCGTAAATCGATGCGTACGGCCGTCTGTCAGAAGCTAGTTATTTTAGTCGATAAAGTTGATATGGATATTTTTCTTACACGAAAGCATCACTTCACTTCAGAATTAGCCCCCGCAGAGCAGTGTGGAGCACTTTTATGATGGATAGATGTACTTTTAAAACATAAACGGCCATTCACTGCCATTATAAAGCTTGGAAGAGCCAGGACATTTTCTTAATATAACTCCGAGTGTATTCTCTGTCTGAAAGAAGTAAGTCATATACACCTAGGATTGCGTGAGGGTGAGTAAATCATGGGTTAATTTTCAGTTTTGGGTGAACTATCCCTTTAACAGTTGTGAAACAAACTGGTGGTAATATGTGACCCTGTATCACAAAACCAGTCTTAAGCACGGGTATATTCGTGACAATAGCCAACAATACATTGTATGGGTCAAAATGATAAATTTTTCTTTTATGCCAAAAATCATTAGGATATTAGTTCCACATAAATGGACAACTTTAAAAGTGATTTTCTCAATGTTTCGATTTTTCTGCACCCTCAGATTCCAGATTTTCAAATAGTTGTATCTCGGCCAAATATTGTCCTAACCTAACAATCCATACATCAATGAAAAGCTCATTTATTCAGCTTTCATGTGGTGTATGAATCTGGTAAATCTGTGTAAGACTGGTTTTGTCATCCAGGGTTACATATAATCAATGTCTCTCATTTCATTGAGAACAGACACACACAGAGAGAGAGAGAGAGAGAGAGAGAGAGAGAGAGAGAGAGAGAGAGAGAGAGAGAGAGAGAGAGAGAGAGAGAGAGAGAGAGTCGATAACTTTCTCCCAGTCTGCTGTAGTGAGTTTTGACTTCCTCAGGGTTAATGGCTCAGGTTCAGACACTATTGCCTTTGCACTTTAGGCCTAGGCTTTTTTGACAAATTTCACGACTTGATTCGATTTCAAATCAATTTTATTTTTTATTAAAATCAACTGAAAACAGCATAGACAGAAAGATCAATTTACAAATCAGTATTGGTTCTTAAAAATGAGAATCGATTAAAATCGAGAAATCTATCTTTTTAACACAGCCCTATTATTTTGACATTGCAATCCTCAATATCTTTCTCGTCTCCTTGCTAAAAGCGCTGCCCTAGCTACTGGGTCTGAATTAACTTTCTGCCGGTGCCTAGTAACTCTCTCTTTGTTTTTGGGCATCTAAAATAAATCAGTAACACAAGAAAAAAAAATACAAAAATACATTAAAACATTAATATTTATAAAGATTAATATTTTCTTTTAGTGCTAAACATCCCTCATTTATCTGAAATATAAATAAAATGCTAAAAATATTATCTAAACAGTGACACTGTCATTCAGTGTAATGGATGCCACTGTGGTGTAACAGACAATTTGCTTTACACCGAATGGACATAACATTACCCTGAATGACGAAACTTCTACCTAAGATAATATTGCAGGCTAACAACTAGCCACCTATACAACCCAGTCTCACGGCAGTTCGTGACATAGTCACGAAATTTAATCTATTGATTCGTGTTCATGGACACGAGTTTCCCCATTTTTTCGTGTCACTCAGCACGACTTTCAATCTAATGTATTTCAATGGGACGTATTTTTCGTGCCTGCACCACGTTTTTCTTTCGAGAGCACAGTATTGTTTTTTTCTCAATTGTTATTCATTTTGCAAACTTAAGAGCTACATTACTCAACATTTAATCAATAGATTTTAATCCTCGTTTTTATTGCTTTATATTCGGTAGGCTACTCAACATTAATCTATTTATTCGTGTCCAAAGGGCACAAATATCCTTCTTTTTTTCGTGCCACTCAGCACGACTTTCAATGTATTTCAATGGGACGTATTTTTCGTGCCTTCACCATGTCTTTCTTCCGAGAGCACACTATTGTTTTTTCACAATTGTTATTCATTTTGTAAACTTTAAGGGCTACATTACTCAACATTTAATCAGGTGATTTTAATCCTCGTTTTTATTGCTTTATATTCGGTAGGTTACTCAACATGAATCTATTGATTCGTGTCTATGGGCACGAATTTTCTTCTTCTTTTTTCGTGTCACTCAGCACGACTTTCAATCTAATGTATTTCAATAGGGCGTATGCACCACGTCTTTCTTTCGAGAGCACACTATTGTTTTATCCTCAAATGTTAGGCTATTCCTTTTGCAAACTTCAAGGGGTACATTATTCAACATTTAATCAGGAGATTTTAATCCTCGTTTTTATTGCTTTATATTCGGTAGGTTACTCAACATGAATCTATTGATTCGTGTCTATGGGCACGAATTTTCTTCTTTTTTCGTGTCACTCAGCACGACTTTCAATCTAATGTATTTCAATGGGGCGTATGCACCACGTCTTTCTTTCGAGAGCACACTATTGTTTTATCCTCAAATGTTAGGCTATTCCTTTTGCAAACTTTAAGGGCTACATTACTCAACATTTAATCAGGAGATTTTAATCCTTGTTGTATTGCTTTATATTCGGTTGGCTACTCAACACGAATTGATTCGTGTCCTTCAGCACGAATTTCCTTCTTTTTTTCGTGCCACACAACACGAATTTCAATCTAATGTATTTCAAAGCCGTCTTTAATTTTGGGCTACATTAAAATTACATAATTACAGGACTGCATATTCTATATGCTTAAAACATGCCTTATTTTATTGTGGGATATTTTATAATTGTCGATGGTATTTCAATTTGCAATGGCTTATAGTGAGCCTACTTTGCTTTTTTTTGCGCCAAAAAAATTAAAAAACAGAATAGCCTACTTTTATAGAACTTTCATCTCAATACTGATTATGAAGTTGTAATAAATTAATTATATAGCCTACTGCAGAAATGTTTATTGCTTTATATGGACATATCCTTTGGCAAAGAGATGGATGCATTCTGGGAAGTGATATGTGTTTAAATGTAATGGCTACATACTCGTGTTCCTTCACTTGGACATTTACGCTGACCCCTTTAAAATTTTGAGCACGGATATAAAATATTAAGACTGTACTTTTTAATTATTTCGACATTTTGGCGCAATTTTGTGCAATACGTCACTGTGTGCGACCATCGCAGAAACCATTGCCCAGCGCGATTCCACCACGGTAAGTCGCTTACAATAGTCTAATAAGCAAAATGAATTCATGAGCATTTACACGTCCAAAATTAATAAAATTACGTGTTTATAAAAAAACATTTTCTAGGCCTAGATATAGGTTCTAGATGTGTGTGTGTATATATATATATATATATATATATATATATATATATATATATATATATATATATATAATGAGTATTTACATAAAAAAACATGTGATATATATAAGTATATATATATATGCATATACACACACACACATATATATATATATACATCACATGCTTTTTTTCACTGTAATGTGTCAGTAATAACAATATTATCACTTGGTCTAACGTTATACTGCACATATGAACACACACTGAACCCTAGACACATGTTATGCGCCATTAAAAAAGTAGCACAGGAAATAGGAACAACGTGAATCTGTATTTATTTATCCTAAGCATTTATTAGAAAATGGGAATCACTCACTATATTAGGGTACACTTTTTAAATCTTATATCAACATAACACTACATAATTAACATTTTCTGTTGTTCTCCCTGCAGATCCTGTCAAACATATCACCTGTCGAACCTATCCGAACCTGATTTTCAAAACCCAAAGGCACTTTTAAGAGCCAACCTCTATCTCTTCATTATTTTCTATATCTTACATCCTCTCTGTTCTCTCACTATCTATATTTCTGTCCATCTCTTCAATCTTTATCTATCTCACAGTCTTTATCTATTGCTCTTTCTTTCCTCCCTGTCTGTCTTTGTCTACTTGTCTGTCTTACCCATCTTTGTCAGTCTGTTTGTCTGTAACTGACTGTCTGTCTGTCTGTATCTGACTGTGTGTTATAATGCCAGGGGGGTCTACAAAAAAGATCTGCCCCTTTTGTCAGGGGATTTTATTTTGCGCTCAAAAGATCTGCTCACATTGTAAACAGGAGCAGCCTCTGAAGCAGCGCCTCAAGAAGAAGCTTCAGAGGTTTGATGAGAAGCGAGAGCAATGGGTGGTTGGTCGTAAGAAAAACCACAACACTGCATCCATCAAGGATGAAGCCAATATCATGGTACGTACAATTTCATACATGACAGTAAACTGTCCAGATCATCTGTAAGTACATTCAGTGGTACCATTTGTTATTAAGTGAGCATTGCCAGCGCAAGGTCAGAAAGGCGTTTTTTTTTTTGCCAATATAGATAAATTTGAATCTTTTTTTTTCCAATGATACTTTGTCCTCCCTGTGTCATCAGAATAAATTTAAAAGTATAATTTAACTATCAACTTTGAAGGCACACGTAATTGTGATTTGTATTTTTTATTTTAGTGGTGGTAATACAACCATAAAGTTATCACATCTTCACCGTAATACATCACATACCTAAATGATCTACCAGAGCAAAATTTGAACAAACAGCAAATATAATTGAAACTCAGGAATTCTTGAGTTCCTAATATATACAGGCAAGCATTATGACAGAATTACAGGTGCAATTTAATAATCAAACTTTATTTTCGAGTGGATGAGAAATAACACATGAACGAGTTACTAATGTTACAAAAATAAATATTTATAACGTTATAAAAAGGGTACCCTCATGGTGTCAGATTCATCTTTTTACTGTTTTTCTATATAGAGTTGTTTTTTGCTTCTAATGTATGAGCCTTTCCTGTTTGCACATAAAGCTAAACTCACCATTAGGTTAAAAATCCTGAATGGCAGTAACCTGGATGCTGTCATTAATAATGTTATATATTTTTAAATTAATATTCTTAATTATTTTTTATGTTGTTTTTCTATTACTTTAAACAGCAAACACACAATTTTGTCATTGCAGCTTGAGAAACTCCATGCCATTGGCTACAAACCAGTTCTGCTACTAGGAAAGGAGAACAAAAAAAAAGAAATTAAGTGCGAAATATTAATGCCTCGCTGCACACTCTCCATCTTTGCCCAGGACTACCTACAGAAGATAGGTTCATTTTATGAATACCTTTGTGAAGGTGAGATGCATGCACTGTATCTTAAAGTCACCGTTCACAACTTGTGTTGAGTACGCAAAATATTTTATTAATGTTTAAATCTTAAAGGAATGGCTCACCCCTTAAACTTAAATTCAGTCATTCTTTTTTTCTGCTGCTGAATGCTTGTATGATCATAGTCTACTCTATGTGACGTCTCTACCAACACATTTAATGTAGCAATGGGTAGAAAAACATAAAAATTCACACCTGGCAATTGATTATGGGAATTGAAGTAAACTGTTTCAAAACAGTAGTTTCCTGCAAGTGCAGATGTAGACATGTAGATTATTAGTGTATTGAGCCCTGTTTGTATTAATAGCATGCAGCACACTGGTCTACAATGGGATTTGGCACCCAGAGTTAAGTGCATTCAAGCATATACTGTCAACTTTTATTTAACTTTTAACAATTATGTTTGGTATTATTTTGTAGGAGCCATATTTCATTTCTGTTTTCAGCCCACATACAACCATATTTTTAATGTTTAAAGCACACTGACCACAGCAATTTTTGTAGTGACATACTAATTGAACACGTTACATTTGCAAAGACCCATTTTGGTCACTGGGTCGATGAATCAAATGATAATGAATCTATATATACTCATTAAAACAATATCGAGGACAGTGCTAAAATGTAGATCATTAACAGAAATAACACAAAGAAAAAGAAAACCATCAAATTTTTGCTGGATACACCACAAACTTACACTGCTAACTTTGAGGTATAAAGCACACACAGTCTAGTCTTAACTGAATAGTTTGACCCAGACTGTAAACAAACATTAAACTTGTAATTTTTTCAATAGATATTATGAGCACTCTGGGTTTAAAGATATATTGTATTGGTTATCGTCATAGAAAATCAATCAAATATATTACAGATATCTAATACATCTTGTGGACTCTCAATAGTTCTCCTGCAATCAAAAGTGCCTTCAAATCTGGTTGGGGAAAATTTGGTATATATTATTCAAAAACATTTACCTAACAGTTAAAACAGGTACAGATAATTTATGGTTAACCTCTATGTTTTAAATAAGCAAAACACAACACTTGTTTAACTTGCACAGGATGGACCCAGGATTCCAGTGGCAATGAGGATCAGCTGATTACACTGCAGCTCACACCCTGCGAGGCGAGATCCACGGAGGAGCAAGTGGAGCAGCCGGAATCCACAGAGGGGCAAGTGGAGCAGCCGGAATCCACAGAGGGGCAAGTGGAGCAGCCGGAATCCACAGAGGGGCAAGGTAATTAGAACAAATTTAAAGAGTTACAGTTTATATTTGTAAAGGCCAAAAGTGAAACTTTTGACTTGACTTCCAGTGTTTTTCCCCCATAGAGCTTGATGCAGGTTAGGGCTCTTTTCAACGAAATGAACTCAAACACACCATGCTATAACTTTTTTGCTGCTTGATAAAGTAAAACTCACTAGGTGATGATACACAGGGCAACTTTTTGAGCAATGTTGCTGGGCAATCTTGCCGAGGGATTATTCCTTGGGCACTTTCACATTGAAAATGGGCAACACATTTCTATCTGGATAATTTAGATGGGTTGTGGGCCCTGTGTCTCATCTGGTTGCCCGTTGACGGCAACATTGCTCAAAAAGTTGCCCTGTGTATCATCACCTACAGGGTTCTCATTTTCAATGGATAATCTGCTAGAAAAGTTGATCTGATATTACATAATTAGATAGATGATAGGTCTATCTGATTCTGTACTAGGGCTGTTGGAAGGAATTTTGTGAGTCTATTATAAATCTAAAAGTAAAATAAGTACTACTAATCAAATGCTGAAATTACTAGGCCAAATTTTATTATTAAAGATATTAGGATAAATTGAATATTCAAAATAATTGGGAATGTCAGTGTCCCATGAACACTGAACTTAACCATTCTCCCACCCCTTGCGTTCCCTGAACAACTCAGCGCAGGATCAGTGCTTGTTGAAACAAATTAGGATTATCACAAACAGGATGGACCTAAACGAGAAAATGAAACACGTGGAGTTAATGGAGCAACCTTAATTCAATCGCAATAAGAATGCATATACTTTACACCTATTAATACATGTACTGCCACACTTGTGCGATGTTGTGATCTTCCAGTATTTTAAATAATAAGTTAAAGATTTATTTGGTATATGAGTTATTTTCTTTCTCCAAACCCACAGCTGTCTTCACAGGGTCAGCCAGGGGCACAGTCGCAAATCGGAAAAAAAAAAAGTCAGGTATGTAAATGTTTGTCCGTCCTTCGGATGAGACGTTAAACTGAGGTCCTGACTCTGTGGTTATTAAAAATCCCAGGGTGTCCTTCGAAAAAGTAGGGTGCGGTGGGGTGTAGGGGTGTAACCCCGGCATCCTGGCCAAATTTGCCCCTTGGCCTCTGTCCATCATGGCCTCCTAATCATTCCCATATATATATATATATATACACACTGATTGGCTTCATCACTGTCTCCTCTCCACCAGTAAGCTGGTGTGTGGTGGTCGTTCTGGCGCAATAGAGTGCCGAAGTTATGACGTCACTTTATAGGCCAAAACGTGGAAGTGAGTTAGCATTTTAGCACCTCCGGTTCCCTCGCCCTAAAGTCTATGGGTTTTTTTAATGGGTTTTTGCTAAATCGCCTGAAATAAGGTCTGTGTTTAACAAAGCCTCTAAATATTTTCACGTTTTGATCTATGACATAAAACACACCAGTTATAACCTGCTTGTGTTTTTTTAAACTTTATTGTGTCTTTAAAATATCTGACGGCTTTATTTAGGCTTCAAAATGTATACATTTTGGATGAACTTGTAAAGATTATCTTGATAGGCAAAATGTGTAAGGGTCACAACTCTTTGTTGAACACAGATCTTATTTTTGGGGATTTTCCAAAAGTCTATGGGGAAAATGCATAGCTTTTCGATCGAGGGAACCCATGCGCCGCTAGCTTCCGAGTTGTCCTACAAAATGACGTCATAACTTCGGCACTCTATATAGCTCCCGTCGCATCATCCAAGTGGATGCTGCACATTGTTGGTGGTTGAGGAGATCCCCCCTTCTATGTAAAGCGCTTTGAGTACCCAGAAAAGTGCTATATAAATGTAATGAATTATTATTATTATTATTAGGGTAATTATTGGTGGTTCTGATAACTGTTACCATAGCTTGGTAACTATGAAACTCATTAGTCAAGCAGATTCTCTAATAAGTAAATTAATTACTTAGGCCTAAATAGAATTTAAAGGGGACCTATTATGCTAATTTCCAGTTCTATATTTTTATTCTGATACTCCACTAGTGTAGCTTTGCATGATCCTAAAAAAGTCCTTATTTATCTTAAACTGGTCCTTTATGCAGACCCTGTCTGAAACAGGTCATTTTAGATGGAGTATTCTATAAGCCTACTATGATTACTATTTTCCAATGAGCCTGCATGTGATGTAAAATCTGGAGCTAAATTAAACAGTGAGTGGATATATGACTGGACTGTAATCTTATATCCCACAGGGGGACCAAGGCAAATGCCTGAAAGGAAAAGGCCACAAAAGAGTAAGTGCATGTAAATGCAATGATTCATACTTTGCTAAACATTGCAACTTAACCCCTGTTAATTCGCTTCAGTTCAATTGCTTATTTTTTTAACTACTACAACAGACAATTTCCGGTAGTCACAATTTTATTTATTTAATGAATTATTTAGAAAACGCTTTTATCCAAAGTGACTTACAAATAAATACAATATTTACAGTACAAGCAGTCAAATCAACAACAGGGCAACAATAATGTATGTTGTGACCTAAATGTTGTGACCAGTCCAGCTAGTCCAGCATAGCACATGTAACCATGATTATTCATAAAAGATATAGAATGATTAGTATTATTGAGATTATTACAATTGACAAGCTATAAAATCCAACAGGCTTAATTAGTCAAATTTGACCAAAATGCATTGCCAAGTAGTAGAAGAAGCAGCAGTGGAGTATTCTTAGTTGCGAGCTGTGGCTTAGCAGTAGTATGGTTATTCAAGCAAGCATACCACATTGGAACCGAGAGTAATTTGGTTCCATGGTACATGTTTTGATTAGTGATAAACATCACTTGTCTTCCTTGCAAGTCTGGTCACTACTTAAGTCTTCATAGTTGTGTTTATTTTGTTCCTAATCTAACTATCTAAGAAATATTTGAAATGTGTTTTTGATGTTCACAGATTGCTCCTACCACACTCGCCTAGAGGCTTTCCCCATCAGGAGTGTAGTAAGAGAAAGAGTGAGAAAGGTTAGACAGTCATAAAGGAACTGCAGAGTGTAGGCAGTATGCAGAGTGTAATATAGGATTTAGAAACTTCTGTGTGTTTTGGCAAATACATATTATACATACCATAATTGTTAGGTAGATACTTTTTATGTGTTCAGTCTTTTTGAATTACAGTTTATGAAGGAGTGTCTTCTGAAAATCAATGAAACTCAATGCCTATAATCGGACATAATAGCCTTATGCTAAGAATGGAGTTTATTTTTTGTCTTTTCTTACATTAGGGCAAAGCAGAAATGCTGGTTGACTGGGAGCCCTGTCCAGTATGGTATGTATTATTCTGTTCTTCTGCTTTATGAATTAATGCATACATTATTTATTTACTTAAACTTTTTTTTTTTTTTTTTGCTACAATTAAGTATAACAGTTTCATTTTCCATCTATGAAGGACCACCACCATTAATGCATGCATGAAGGAGGTGGTCCTTCATAGACGGAAAATGAAACTTATACTTATAAAAGACATGTTCGGTAATGTTTTAAGTTTATTGGAAACCCCAACCAGTAACAGAAAAAAAATCCCTTCTGTTTTTAGTGGTGAGCAGTGGGCCCAGTCCTGGCAGCCAAAGGATTCACTCCAAAATAATGAAAATAAATAAAGTGTATATTTAGAACTCCATTTTGGTTTCAGGCTATTTATTAAATTGTTTCTGTGCTGCATTTGAAGTCATATCTCATCTTTCTGTAGTAGTGAAAGGGGAACATCTCCAAGAATATGACCTGGAGTTTAATCTCAAAAGGGAATGTACTAGAAATGTACTTAATCCAACTGAATTTTCTTTTTCAGATGTTATTCAAAAGCATGTTTCATATTTCATGAATGATTATAAATTGCACTGTTATTTTATTACAGTTGACGTGTAATTTGATTTCAGCCTTATGGCTTGTTTGACATGAAGCTAAAATATGAAGTTCAACAAATAAGACTGTCCTTCTTTATACTCGCACATTATATCATATATTTTACATTGTCTCTCTCACTCTCTTCTACTCCAAACTCATCAGCTGACTGGGTGTTTTATGTCTTAAACCAAATGTATTTTCATCTCAACCCTCTTGAGCCAATCGTGTCATACAGTAGGTCCCTCCACTGTGGTCATCAGGAGAAGAGCTCCACATTCATCCAGATCTCAGCATTGCTACTCACCCCTTCACCACCACCAGTGTCGGCTCCTTTCATATCATGCATTTCTCTTAAAAGAATGATGTCTTGATGTGGTCCAATTGCCAAAGACTATATAGTTTTAATTTGTTATGCACCTTGTCAATAAATTTATTTGATCATTCTTTAAGCCTCTAGTGAGTAATTAAGCAATAAATAAGCATTTGGCATATTTCCACTTATATTTTTGTGAAAGAACACAAATACACTACAATAACACTTGCAAAAGATGATCATTTTTGTTTTACTTTTCCATACATACATTTAATTCAAAACAATATGAGGATGAAGTGGTTGAGACAAAATAAACAGACTACATTAAGCATATTTATATGTGAAATTTGTTTAACTTTACAAGTGGATTCTTTTTTAATTAAAATTTAGGTTAGCATATATAATTTAATCAGGGCTCTCAAGTTTTATAAAAAAATTGGAGTGAGGTTACATTTGTTAGGGGAGGAGCCACTCACATATTTGAAACAGTGGCCCCAAGTTTTTACTTGCAATTCAATTTTATCTATTGTTCTTGACAAACAAATTATAGCAATTGGTAAATCTGATAAACAGACCAATTCATCCAAATAAAATAAATGATTTTATCTTCTAAACAGTTTTTGTCACTAGTTAAAAAGCCAAATATTGATTTATTGAGAAGGTCTTGATCTGGAGAGTAGCATTTCACACATTTTGGAATTCTTTAATATTATATTGTTTGTATACTTATTGCATCTAATGCTGACATATTTATAAGTGGCAGTTTATTACATTCATCAGTTGGTAAAACAAACATTTGCAGGCCATAATTAAATAAATAAACATAATAAGTCGCTCTTTGGGGTAGCATAACTCCCGTCGACAATCTTGAATTCATGTCTACTGTACCAGCTAAAACCACAGATTTGAAGTCTTGGCGATTTTTTTTTCATCCTAATCATATATAAATATAGCATAATGTATGTTTCGGCTGTATAATGTATGCTTCATAATATAGAATAGTAAAGACACATTTTTATAACATTATTCCTGGTCCGGAAACCAGAAGAACTACAAGTATGGTGACTGATTTGTACATTTTGTAAGTTCAATGGCGCGTCTCTCGTGGGAATTGTAGTTTATACAGTTTTTTTCCCAACTGCTTACACACAAAATCTTTTTTGTCACACGATTTTTTGAAACCTTTCACTCAAAGTGCAAAACTGCACACCACATCTCCAAAAACAATAAACTATTTCTCAGCCTTTGACTCAGTTTTCAATTGCATAAAACACTTTTTTCAAAACACTAGGCTACACAATTTTGTGTGTGCAGTTTTGGGAAAGTTTTGAAAAAAGGTGACATAGTTTTGAAAATGTGTGCAAGCAGTTGGAAAAAAACTGTAAATAGTGTACATTGAAGACGGCCCTGATTGTTCTACAACTACAATAACAGTCGAATATACTCAATGACCTGATAGCGATTTTTTTTTCATCTTGATCATTTAAATATAGTATAATGTATATTTTAACTGTAGGTGATTGTTGATATATATAGTAAAGCTACAATTTTATAACCCTAAAACTAACCCTACTCTGGAAACTGGAAGAACTTCAAGTATGGACGCTGATTTGTACGCTTAGTAACAAGTTCAATGGCACGTCTCTACAGGGGGGAGCGTGCCTATGTTCCCACAGCCCTAAGTTCCCACAGCTCTTTGTTCCTACAGAGGGTTAGGGTAACCCTAAACCTAACCCTAACTAGCTGTAGCAGTGTAGAATAGCTGTAGTGTAGACTAGCTGTAGTAGTATAGACTAGCTGTTGAAATTATAGGGAAATTTATGAACACAATACTCAATTTTGAAAATGTTCTAGAAATGTGGGATCACAGAGTTCCTGACAGATTTCTCCCGACCTTTTGGTGACTTGGCGCTTCTTGCTTACAGTAACTGCTTGGGGGACAGGGGATGGTTAAATGTGGTAAGAAAATGACTTGACTTAGAGTTTCATTTTTAGAAAAATCTTTGAAATTAGACAAATATAGAGAGAACATAGGGCTGTGGGAACATAGAACCTAATTTTCAAAATTTTCAGTAAAAGAAAATTCTCAGAAATGTGGGAACATAGGGCAGAGGGAACATAGGGCCATGGTAACTTAGAGCTGTGGGAACAGAGGGATGACCCCAACTAGGGAGCTGGCACAAATCTCATCTGAGACTGCTGTCTCTTTGCCCTCCCCCTCTCATCTTGTCAGTTTCATCGATCTGTTGAAGGTTCTGATTGCTGTGTGATCAGTTTTGACTCTTTGTGTAGTGCTTTCTAAATTACAACATTGTGTAGGCAATGATAAATGGATATGTGTGTAAAGTTTTGCAGTGAAAGTTTAACAAATCTGACTCATGTGTCAAAACTGGGGAGTAGTGTTTATAGTTTGAGGAAAAGGGTATGCTTTTTGATAAACGGTGTTGCGTTTTTGAAATTTGAGTTCAAATCCATAGTTATAGTGTTTCAGCATTAGAGAAAAACTGTAACAGATACACATTACTTATTATGATAGATCTTGTTTAATTACAAACAAGGTTGATTGTTTGAAAATAAGTAAAAAGACATGCATTAAAGTAATTAATGAATAATGCAGTTTGATGTTAAACAGAGTTTAAACTGTTAAACAGTTTATCTGTAAACAAGATTCCACAGTGTGATGTTTTTTTTATCAACTATAAAATATTGTTTTTCAATAAAGTATGAAAAATTAAAAACAAAATATTAATCTTTGGAAATACTTTATTTCTCGTCTTTCTCAACAATACCAGTGAAAATACACCAAATGCATATTTGTCAAAGCCATAAGGCTGCATTTAAAAACATTGGACTGAGGTTAAATTCACTTGCAAAAACCTCCAGCAGAACAAAGAATTAAGTCATCTGTAATAATATACAATATAAAGTATAATCATAAAATAAAAAACGGTGTATTTTTCTGTTACATACTATAATGCATCTTTGCAGTAACAAAGTTACACAACAGGTATATACACTCAATCAAGTAGTGATCCATAGGCAGCCTCCTCTGGGGAAAAACAAAATGACATAGACTGACACAGACACTGCTGCTGCACCGCAGAATAAGTGAATATTGAGATATGCAATCAAGAATGAGTTTTCACATTAAGTCCTAAATGTGATGATAGAGGAATTGTCATGAGGTCATCATGTGCTTACAAGATTTCATGGCAATCTGCCCAATTAGACTATTCAATTTTACATTCTGGTCTAATGATTTTGCTACAGGGAATGTCATAAGGTCAACATAACATGATTCATTGCTCAGCAAATTACAGAAATCGGTTCATAACATTTGTTGTATGCAAGTCAAAAGTTTGGCCTAACCTTGGTGCAAAAGGAAAGGTTACAGGGTCACCACAATTAAGGGGAGTCTCTCTTAAAAGAGTATACACTACCCTAATATCATATGAGCCCAGTAATTACATCTGGTAATATCATACATGCAAAGTTAACATTTAACAAGATTAGTGCACTTATACTGAGAGGTTTGTGCATTTTCAACGAACTGTGCAATGTGCTTACTAAATTACTTGGAAAATCTAAAAGACACAGTTTGAATTTCCAAAAAGATTTTGATGTGGTTAATCAATCAGCATAATAATAATACACGGATATAGGGCAAGTCCATTTCCTTCAACATAGTCCTTCGTGCAGCTTCCATCTGGGGAAACACAGAAAAACAAAAAAGCAAGAATTAGGATAAGAGTAGGGATGGGAATTGATAAGAATTTAACGATTCCGATTCCATTATCGATATTGCTTATCGATTCCTTATCGATTCTCATTGGGTGAGGGAATAAGTACAAATTGTTTGTTTGTATTAACTCGCTTTAATATCTGATCAGAAGACAAAGCACAGAGTATTAGGGTGTGAACCTACACTGGTCTCACGGTTCGGTTCATTACGATTATCATGTCATCGATTCAGTTCAATTCGATATCTCGATGCATTACGATGCACTGCATCATCAATTTTCAATTTTACTTCAAAAGTGATGTGTGCGTGCGTGTGCGTGTTCGCCTGTTCGGGAAGTCGCAGTGACAGAAACAGAGACATTCCAGTTTAAGTTTCATGGGACTAAAGTCTGTTTATGCCATTAAGAAAATGAAATTCTGCCAATTTTTGTTTAAAAAAAGTGTTCATTTAAAAGCAGCGCTCATTCATCATCAGTGTATGTTACACTGTTGCTGTGTGGCCAAATGTTTCTGCATAGCCTATTGGATGTAGTTCCCCCTTTTGACGAAATGGAAATTTTACACGTGTTGCAAGTGACCGTATTGTTATGAGGCGCCGTCATCCTTTCATGTGCGCGAGTTTGTGTGTGCTCGCGTCTCATATGAGTATGTGCGTGGAGAGTTTGTGTGTGCGCGCGCGCCTCATATGAGTATGTGCGTGGAGAGTTTGTGTGTGCTCGCGTCTCATACGAGTATGCGCGTGGAGAGTTTGTGTGTGTGTGCGCGCGTCTCATACGAGTATGTGCGTGGAGAGTTTGTGTGTGTGTGCGCGCGTCTCATACGAGTATGTGCGTGGAGAGTGTGTGTATGCGCGCGCGTCTCATACGAGTATGTGCCTGGAGTTCCGCACATCTCGTGTGTGTAGAGTTTGCTTGTACAGTATGTGCGTGTGCGACTTTAGGTGTGTCGTTGTGCATTTCATATGTATTTGTTTGCGCATTCAGCAGTGTATGTTTGACTACGTAGTGTATGCAAGTGTTTCATAAATGTGTGCGTGAATGAAGTTTGATTTAAGCCCTAGACGGCGCCATATTGTCGTCTTTTCGCATGAAATATAACCAAACTTTAGAGCGCTTCTGCCTCGATGCCATGTTTTCTGCGTTCTGAACCAAAACAACGCAGCGCGTGTGTGACGTCATGACACATTTGCAACGAGCGGAACCGATAAGCGGAATCGTTAAGCAGGCATGCTAACGGTTCCAAGGAATCGATTCACTAGGCACCGGTTCTGAAGAACCGGTTCTCGATTCCCATCCCTAGATAAGAGGGTGAATTTCAGCTGTTTTAGAATAAGTAAGGTGTGTAAAGCATTAATAAAATACACAAATAAATTAAGAATAACAGTAACAGGGGGTTATTCCAAAAAACAAACAAACATAATAAATAACCTAAATTGTGTTTTCCTCTTCATCCTCACTGGTGTCTGGACTACTGAGGCCACTTTGATCTTCCTCTTCAACATGTAGAAGGACAGAGGCCTCAGGACCTAAGGCAGTCTTGTACTGTTGGAGGACGACTTGGAACCTTTCTGACACCTCTGACAGTCTTCTTCTTAAGAGACAGCAAAGTCCCTCATTTCCCTGGTCTACGTCTCAAAATACAAACGAGATTACATTAAAGACAAACTATATTAAAAGGTTGTATCAGCGATTTCAGGCCCAAACATAAATGATCACATTCATCGAATCTTTCCTAACAATCCGCTAGCTGCCCGCCCCATAAGCAAGCCGTCAAAAAAAACGTGTCTCTGTAGGCAGCCTAGGCTCTGAGATCTGCACACAAACACCACCACTCAAAACCAAAATAAATGGTGTTCCAACCAATCACCAACAGGGGCGGGTGTGGAGAGGTTTTGCGTGCAGCCGTCATAGGCAGCCGTGCACGAGCGCAAAACCTCACAACACCCGCCGTGATTGGTTGGAACACTATTTACTTTGGTTTTGAGTGGTGGTAAGCGCAATCGTTTTTGTGTGCAGATCTCAGAGCCTAGGCTGCCTACAGAGACGCGTTTTTTTTTTGACGGCTTGCTTATGGGGCGGGCAGCTAGCGGATCGTTAGGAAAGATTAGATGAATGTGATCATTTATGTTTGGGCCTGAAATCACTGATACAACCTTTAAGATGGTTTCATAAGGCCAAATAACTTAAATGGAGTAAAAAGATGTACCAATTCAAATCTACATAGCAGAATGATTGGCATTTTTATGTGTATCGCTGACATGGGACCAGGCTAGCTTCTGTATAAAACAACTTAAGGCAACATGACGGCTCACTGAGGTGACTTTATGGAGGGAGGCCCAAAGTAGCATACAGTATACTTGTCTGATAGCTGTTTTAAGTTAACAGTTTTCTTCACTACAGTTGTGCTGAAGTAACACATTGTGTTACTTGCTGACCAGCAAGGTTTTCTATGTTGACTGGAGGAGATAATAAGATTAATCTTGATGTTATGCTAACCCCATGTAGCACATCAGGACACAAATTCCAATGTTCAAATTCTTTTGTTCATTTCCGCTTTCCAGTAACAGACATAGTACAACAAATCTGCACATCTTTCAAGCAAATGTGAATCTTTATAGCCTTACTGACTTGTTACCATAGCTACAGTAACAACTTTAATCCCCATTTTATGTATATCCCAAAGGACCACGGCAAAGAGAGCCATAACCGTTCTACTCCATCCAAGTTCTGTGACTGATGTGTTTTTTTGTGTTTTTTTTAAACACATTAGATGGACAGGGTTTTAATTAAACTTACCCTCCTCAGCCAACTTGTTCTTGAGAACCATTGCCAGGCTCTGCAACCATGTGCAGTGTTGTGCCATCTCCAACACCAAAACTCTTGTTTCCTCATGCAGTCGCCTTGTTAACATCACTTGGTCGTGCACTCGTTTCTTGATTGAAATGTTTGCTAAGAATCAATAACAGTTATATGTATACATGAGACAATCTTGCATAATCACTACAAACATTGACTTTATCAAATTGATACATAAGAAAACTGAAAATACACCATTAAACTAGATTAATATTACAACACTCAATATGTAACATGCATGCCTTAGTTCAGTATACTCTATAAAGCAGAACTGTAAATAAA
Source organism: Siphateles boraxobius (assembly GCF_051911475.1). Taxonomy (NCBI): domain Eukaryota; kingdom Metazoa; phylum Chordata; class Actinopteri; order Cypriniformes; family Leuciscidae; genus Siphateles; species Siphateles boraxobius. The sequence goes on along the minus strand of NW_027508908.1, from coordinate 1,441,912 downwards.
TTCCTGTGAAGCATCTAAAAACAAACATACCACTGCCATGAACCTCCCACGGCCATATTTGAGACGCAGTACTCTCTCCAGTTAGGGAATGCTCCACCACAGCTACGTCAATGGTTGTTGCCGATTCTAGTACAAGATCATTGTATTTCTGTATCTCCTGAAGAAGGAGTTTTTTGTCTTCTGCCAGCTTCCTTCGAAGGCGATGGCGAAACTTGCTGCTGTCTAGAAAGACAAGTACAGGGGCAGAGGTTTTTGACAGAACTCTTCAACAAGAAAAAAATGATAGCACCAAAAAATTGAAAAGCAAAGCTCCAGTTATTGAAGTATGTGAAAATTATAATGTAGACTGACATGGGAAACAAATTGTTCAGCGTCTAACATTTTGGGGGGAATCTATTTGCAGGAGTAACTAACACACTTTTCATGATTGCCTGAAAATAATAGTGCATTAATTAATTTAGAATGGGCAGTTTTGTATCTAAATACGTTCCCCTTCCACAGAGGCCGCTATGTTGCACCTCCACGTTCCTACAGTAGCCCACAACGGACAAACAAACACTGGGTTTAGATAGTACCGCACATTTTCTCGTCGGCTACCGTAGCTTGGAAAGATAGAGGTGAGGGGAGGTGGATGCAATCGTCAAACCTCACCGATAGATACCACTAAATCCTACAGACTGGTCATTTAAAGAACAGAATTCAATGATTGAGCTGAACTGTGCTACTACATTATTTGCTAATTCCATGTTGGTGGAGTAGGATGCATACAGTAGCCTGAATTTATCAACCTATTATATTATATAGTTATACCATTCTGACGGTAGAGGGTTCGCTTCCGGTGCCTCACACTAAGGTAGAGCCCCTCAATTGATTGCTGCATTCCTCTGAGTGTTGTGCATTGACTGGCACGAGATGTATCAGGTGTCTCTGTAGAAGAAATAGTGAAAGCAAATTTACTGTTAAAACACAGAACCGTTTCTCTGTTTGAATTTTATGTAAAACCTTTTAATCCAACTTATTTAAACTTTGTATGTGCACTTCCTGCAGGGAACTGGAATATAGTAATAAACCTGACATAAATGTGGCATCACATTAGATGATCCACCTACTATTTTTTGCTGCTCTTTAATATCAAACTTTAGATTGTAGAAAGGGATGGTTGTTTCTTTTATCTGGTCATGCTTACCACCAGTTGCCCATTCCTTTACATCAGATAGCCACTGTGACACCACTTCATCTGTGCAATCTAGCTCCGTTTTTAGGTCAGCTAGCCTTGCAGTCTCATCCTGGAGTCTCTGACAAGTCTGATGAACAGTGTTACACAATAATCAGGATTAAAACTTTGTATGATTAACAACAGGCCAAGTAAACACAAAAGGACACACAACAATTAATATGAGACTTACCTTCACATATCTTGTGGAAAGTGCCTGATGTAAAGAGAGATTTTTTTTCTCGTTCCACCCCATTGCATGCAATGTAAGCATGTCCACCCGTGCTGTTGAAAGCAAATAATGAGGTTATGATGATCAATCTAAAAAAAAAGTATACATGAATATTGCAAACTCCGATCACCTGCTTTGGACATGTATTTGGTTGTCAGGGCACAACGTGAGAGGTAGCTGTTCACTTGCTCCACCTCCTCACCAGCGGTTGTCCCTGCTCCTTCCTGGTTCCTGCCACTCCAATTAATCTTTTAGTAAAGGGTGGAAGACATTCAATTTAATTTTATTTATATAGCCCAATATCACAAACCACAATTTGCATCAAAGGGCATTACATTCCATGCAAGAAATGGTTATGCAAAAAGACAAGATAATATAGTGTAGCTTAACTTATTTCATATTATTAATGTGCTTGTAAATATTACAAATGTACATATGATGCCAAAATATTATACACACCTCACACTTAGTAGCATGGGCTCGAGCATGCATTACACTGAGAAAGGGTTTCATAGTGGTCAGTTCCTGAAGAGCAGGAAGGACACTAGCAACTTTCTCCAGGTATGGCCAGTATTTGCATGCCACGTCCATTGCGAAGAATTGTGCCTTGGCTGGCATGAGCTCCTTCTGAAGGTACAGAGGGTAGGCAAATATCTCCCCCCTGTACATATTAAGGGCTTTCAGAAGGAACCCATGGCGGCACACAGCAACCTCCATCCCCTCTTCATCCAATTTTGAAGCCCTCCTTGAAGTCTCCCTCGCTGCTGTCCACTGGGAGTCCCCACATGTGCCTCTTCCCTGTGTCTATGACACACAAAACAAACATGACAAATCAAATAAAAGCAATATTGTCAATCAATATATGGCATTTATTTTCTTAATTTGATTTTGTAATTGGTAGGCAGGAGTAATTGAAGTGGGGGTTACGTTTATTATTGTAACAACTATTTTGTCAACTTGCATTTTTCACTGCTTTCTGTATGGTGTCGACAAAACTAGACACCGTACTGTCTTCAGCCACAAAGAGCCCCTCAAAAAAGCCAGGATCATCAGAGCTGAGGAAGAAAGAAAAATAGAAAATCCATTCATGAAATATATGAAGTAAGAAAATAAATCAATAAAAAGACTAGAAGAAAGATCACCTTCCGTTTCGGCGAAAGCGATATAGCTTTCTATTTCCATCTGCTGAAACAGCCAACATTTCCGGCGTGCAGGCTGGGCAGGTGAAAGGAGCACTACAGCAGAGCTGGTCTTCCTCATATGATGCATATGAAAGCTCTAAGAAGCTGCGCTGCAGTGCATCACCGTTGATAGGTCCAGACTGGAAAATATATAGAATGAAATAGTATTTTGATATTGTCTGCTTATTAATTTTTTTTTATAAAATGGTAATTACATTTACACTTACTCTTCCTCCACACTTAGTGCGATGTTCCAGCAGCTTTGCAAAGGCTTGTCTGGAGAATCCCGGAGATATGATCTTGAGTTCCTGAAGGGAGCTCAGGAGGTCCAGTGTATAAAGTGTGGAATTGGTGACGGAGGCTGGCCAATATCCACTTCTTAGGAGGTCTTTAAAGTCAGGGGTCCACTGCTGCTGGCATGTTTGACATTCATACAGTGGCTGATGCAAGTCAAAACGCCCTTGGAACAAAAAAACAAATTAATATAAATATATATAAAATACACACTTACCACATACTTAACTTTACAACACTTAGTTCATTATGCACATTGTGAATGGTTGAGAGACTGTCACGTTACGTTAAATAGAACCCAAGCGCAGACAGTAACTTTATAAAACACGGTTTATTTACAACCAGAAAACAAAAGCCCACGATGGGGCAAACAAACAGTAACTGAAACAATAACTAGACTTGACAATAAAACAGACCTGGAACCTTCACAAACAGATCACAATACTCACAGGATCGAATATTAACAAGACAAAACAGCACTGAGGAACAAAAATCGGGAGCTTACATAGAACACATAATCACAAAGACACAGGTGACACCGATGAACATCAATACTAATGAGGGAACAAGGGGCGTGGTAAGGACACATGATCACAATCACAGGTGACACTGATACAACATTAACAAGGAAACGAGGTAAAACACAAGACAATGCAAACACATAGCCCAAAACAACTGGCCATGTGTTTGCACACAAAACACGAGACAAATACATGACAGAGACATTGCACAAGTTCCTATAATCCCACATTTATATTTTCTAATTCACTAAATTCCACACTGCTGTGTTGATTGGACATCATGCTGGAAAGATGCTAATTTTTTTATTTGTGGAGGACAAAAACAAAACAAAAAAACATCTGTCTTTGTTTCAGTTAATAACAATACCATGTGCTATTCCATATGTTCTGACACTTCTGCAATTGTAAGCACAATGCCACAGCACACTAGTGTGAAAAACATCAAATTATATATATATATATTTTTTATACCATTGATGGTAATTAAAATCACTGGTTTGCCTGGTAACACAGTGAAATTTGTGCCTCCACAGGAGCAGTCTGGCACCTTCACAGTTGGCAAAATGCAAGCTGGCAAAAATAAGGAAAACAAATAATTTAGATGATCTGTAACTGTCTGCAGACATACATTGAACAGCAAAATTAAAGCTTTCTTGAGAACGTACCTTGCTCATGGGTGCAATATCCATCTTCCCCTTTAATGATGCATGTGGTTGGAGGAATGGCTTCAAAAAAACCACGAATCACGCATTCCCTGTTGTGGAGTGGCTGTTTTTTGTGATGCAATACATCACAGTCCCCACAGAACCACTCCTCAGGAAGACACTCTCTGCACCTAGGGAGAAAAGAAAACAATATTATAATATAATACATTATTTCAGGTGAATAACTCATATAAAGTACTGTATACTCTATTTAAGCTATTCCAGGTTTGATTTAATTGTAAAGGATTGCATAGTGGCTCAGTGTTTAGCACTGTCACCTCACAGCAAGAAGGTCCTAGATTTACTTTTCTCATTAATGTGTTTTTCATCTGGGTATCTAAGTCTTCTCCCATCCCAAAAGACATGTATCTTAGCCTATAAAGCAGGGCACTCAGCAAACCTACCCTGGGTAATTTAAGTTTGGTATTAATGAAAACCAACCTAATAACAGCAGGCTCGTTGCAAAGGCAACACAGGGGATGACCAACAGCCTCTTTTGAAATAAGGCATTTTAGGTGGTATGGCCTTGCTTCTTTCCAGCGCTCTGAGGCTTTCTGCTGCCGAAAAGACCATGATGATGCAGAGCTACTTTGAGGCTGAGCAGCAGAAGGACATGACGCCAAAATATCAGAGAGCCTCTCCATATTTTTTTCTGTAAAGAAAATCCAAAAATAAAGCTGTAAGGGATCATTCACTATAGATAAGGAACAATTAAAAGTCAACTGATCAGTATCAGAATGAACACTTTTTTTATACTGTACATTCATAAATTCATCACTGTGAATTACCAAATTCCTCTTGAGGATGTAGTCTTGTTGAGGTTGCAGTAAGTGGAACCTCCACACTGGATGACAGGGAGCACTCAACCGTGGGGTATGTGGCTGTAAAACAAAACATAGAAGAATAAGAACAAGTTAGGCTATCACACTCTATTCTTGTTCTTCTTTTCAAACTATATACTAAACAATTTATGAAATCAGACATATTTTTGTTAAGTACTTGGTAGTGTCTTCTACAATAGTGTCACTGAAAGGTTTATCTACTTTTTAATGTCTTTTTAGATATTTGAATATTTTAAACTCTCAATAAACAATTACATTGTTCTATTTTGAGTTGGTCCAACATTGTCATAGTAAATTCCTACAAATGTCAAATAATTCAGATATAACCTGTAGCGGAGGCTTGGCGTCGCCCTCCTCGCCTCCCCCTCGGCTTACCACGTCCTACAGAGTCCCTTTTAGAGGTGTGTGGAGGGTCTCGTACACGTTTCCTCTCATCAGCTGCTCTCTGTGTATTGGAGTTAATATTTCTTGTAAGACTGATGTTGATAAAAGTACGGTAACCAAAAGGCAGGTAACTTGTGAAAGGAAAACACAACATAGGGTGTTAGTAAGGTGTTGAACAGCTTAAATGAGCCTTGGAATAGATTCTCAAGTCTCTGTAACTCAGAGGGATGGAACTGCATATACTATTATTATTAGTATTATTATATTCCCTTATTAACACATGTCACAGAGCATGGCAGGATGCATCATGCAATATACCTGTATTAAATCTTCTGCACTCATCATTCTTACATATTCCTCATCACGTTTTACTTTAATTTGTTATGTTTGTTATAAAATGATTGAGGTGTACAAAAACTCTAACCTTGGCTTCAGCTAGAATGTGTTCATGTTTCAGCTCCAGAGCCATGCGTCTCCCCTCTTGGTAGTGTGGATCCTTTGAATCAAGTTTATGCTTGGTGGCCATTGCAATGCAGTCAGATACAGACAGACAGTCAGATACAGACAGACAGACAGTCAGATACAGACAGACAGACAGTCAGATACAGACAGACAGACTGACAAAGATGGGTGAGACAGACAAGTAGACAAAGACAGACAGGGAGGAAAGAAAGAGCAATAGATAAAGACTGTGAGATAGATAAAGATTGAAGAGATGGACAGAAATATAGATAGTGAGAGAACAGAGAGGATGTAAGATATAGAAAATAATGAAGAGATAGAGGTTGGCTCTTAAAAGTGCCTTTGGGTTTTGAAAATCAGGTTCGGATAGGTTCGACAGGTGATATGTTTGACAGGATCTGCAGGGAGAACAACAGAAAATGTTAATTATGTAGTGTTATGTTGATATAAGATTTAAAAAGTGTACCCTAATATAGTGAGTGATTCCCATTTTCTAATAAATGCTTAGGATAAATAAATACAGATTCACGTTGTTCCTATTTCCTGTGCTACTTTTTTAATGGCGCATAACATGTGTCTAGGGTTCAGTGTGTGTTCATATGTGCAGTATAACGTTAGACCAAGTGATAATATTGTTATTACTGACACATTACAGTGAAAAAAAGCATGTGATGTATATATATATATATGTGTGTGTGTGTATATGCATATATATATATATACTTATATATATCACATGTTTTTTTTATGTAAATACTCATTATATATATATATATATATATATATATATATATATATATATATATACACACACATCTAGAACCTATATCTAGGCCTAGAAAATGTTTTTTTATAAACACGTAATTTTATTAATTTTGGACGTGTAAATGCTCATGAATTCATTTTGCTTATTAGACTATTGTAAGCGACTTACCGTGGTGGAATCGCGCTGGGCAATGGTTTCTGCGATGGTCGCACACAGTGACGTATTGCACAAAATTGCGCCAAACTGTCGAAATAATTAAAAAGTACAGTCTTAATATTTTATATCCGTGCTCAAAATTTTAAAGGGGTCAGCGTAAATGTCCAAGTGAAGGAACACGAGTATGTAGCCATTACATTTAAACACATATCACTTCCCAGAATGCATCCATCTCTTTGCCAAAGGATATGTCCATATAAAGCAATAAACATTTCTGCAGTAGGCTATATAATTAATTTATTACAACTTCATAATCAGTATTGAGATGAAAGTTCTATAAAAGTAGGCTATTCTGTTTTTTAATTTTTTTGGCGCAAAAAAAAGCAAAGTAGGCTCACTATAAGCCATTGCAAATTGAAATACCATCGACAATTATAAAATATCCCACAATAAAATAAGGCATGTTTTAAGCATATAGAATATGCAGTCCTGTAATTATGTAATTTTAATGTAGCCCAAAATTAAAGACGGCTTTGAAATACATTAGATTGAAATTCGTGTTGTGTGGCACGAAAAAAAGAAGGAAATTCGTGCTGAAGGACACGAATCAATTCGTGTTGAGTAGCCAACCGAATATAAAGCAATACAACAAGGATTAAAATCTCCTGATTAAATGTTGAGTAATGTAGCCCTTAAAGTTTGCAAAAGGAATAGCCTAACATTTGAGGATAAAACAATAGTGTGCTCTCGAAAGAAAGACGTGGTGCATACGCCCCATTGAAATACATTAGATTGAAAGTCGTGCTGAGTGACACGAAAAAAGAAGAAAATTCGTGCCCATAGACACGAATCAATAGATTCATGTTGAGTAACCTACCGAATATAAAGCAATAAAAACGAGGATTAAAATCTCCTGATTAAATGTTGAATAATGTACCCCTTGAAGTTTGCAAAAGGAATAGCCTAACATTTGAGGAAAAAACAATAGTGCTCTCGAAAGAAAGACGTGGTGCATTCGCCCCATTGAAATACATTAGATTGAAATTCGTGTTGTGTGGCACGAAAAAAAGAAGGAAATTCGTGCTGAAGGACACGAATCAATTCGTGTTGAGTAGCCCACCGAATATAAAGCAATACAACAAGGATTACAATCTCCTGATTAAATGTTGAGTAATGTAAAGTTTGCAAAAGGAATAGCCTAACATTTGAGGATGAAACAATAGTGTGCTCTCGAAAGAAAGACGTGGTGCATACGCCCTATTGAAATACATTAGATTGAAAGTCGTGCTGAGTGACACGAAAAAAGAAGAAGAAAATTCGTGCCCATAGACACGAATCAATAGATTCATGTTGAGTAACCTACCGAATATAAAGCAATAAAAACGAGGATTAAAATCACCTGATTAAATGTTGAGTAATGTAGCCCTTAAAGTTTACAAAATGAATAACAATTGTGAAAAAACAATAGTGTGCTCTCGGAAGAAAGACATGGTGAAGGCACGAAAAATACGTCCCATTGAAATACATTGAAAGTCGTGCTGAGTGGCACGAAAAAAAGAAGGATATTTGTGCCCTTTGGACACGAATAAATAGATTAATGTTGAGTAGCCTACCGAATATAAAGCAATAAAAACGAGGATTAAAATCTATTGATTAAATGTTGAGTAATGTAGCTCTTAAGTTTGCAAAATGAATAACAATTGAGAAAAAAACAATACTGTGCTCTCGAAAGAAAAACGTGGTGCAGGCACGAAAAATACGTCCCATTGAAATACATTAGATTGAAAGTCGTGCTGAGTGACACGAAAAAATGGGGAAACTCGTGTCCATGAACACGAATCAATAGATTAAATTTCGTGACTATGTCACGAACTGCCGTGAGACTGGGTTGACCTATATCAAACAGTGAACTTGACCAGAAAGGTTAATCATAATTATTCACAACATCTACATATTTCTCAAAAACTCTAACAATAAAAGTGTTTTATGGCATTTCACTGAATGACAAGTGTTTTTGTGGAGTGAAATTATAAAATATTTAAGAGCAATAAACTTAACTTGCTGCAGCACCACGAGATCTTCAGGGTGCCCTTTGATGATGTCACAGACTGATTGATGACTATTGGTTGTTTATTTCATTTAAAAATTGCTTCCTGATCCTGTTACACTGAATGACCTCTGACAAACTGCATATTCGGGACAAAAGTCCCCTAGTTATTTCAATACTTAAGGAAAAAAATAACACATAGTCCTTTTAATATAATACAGCGAACACTTATGCATGCCAAGGAAGCAAATTCAAACTACGGGCCATTACGCTGAATGACAATTTTACACTTTGGAGCATTATTTTAGTTATGTTCAAAGTTATTAGTTTAGTTTAGTTCAAAGTTATTTGAAACATGAAAGTAGACTCTTTACTTGCATTTAATATGCTTTTTTTTGTATATAAAATCCCTTTTGTAAATTTAATTTGATGCGGACAGCAAACTGGTGACGTCTCGTCTTTGACCCATGTACACAATAAGTCATTGTATCAAATTATTAATTTCAATGTTAGTACATAGTAGTTAAAGCCACAAATTAAAGTGGGACCAATTCTTCCTGGCCACAGGAAAATAACTCTTTCTTAGCATGTAGCTGCATCGCACCATTAATGGTATACAAGCAATGAATCAACAGAATCAATACGCATGTGAAATGTGCACAAAAGTTTAAACTAAATCACAAACTCATAACTAATGTAAACAAACACAAATCATGCATACATGGGAAATGGAAAAGTGAAAGTGAATGAAATTGGAAACAGAACAAGGGAATGAATCTTTGAAAAGAGTATTTTAACCATCTGAACAGAGCTCATTTATAAGAAACTATCAGGTAAAACACACATTCACGTAAAGCCCAAAATAATTAGCTGAATCAGACTGTAGCCTGTCTAAAGCAAAAGGTTGGAAATAATGCATTTGTTAAACAGAGTGCTGAAGTAAACCATATTGGTAAAACATTAATCTTTCACTTTCAAATTGTTTGTTATAAAACCATCAAGATAAGATATAATCCGTGTTTATCATCCAGTCCAACCTTTAATATGTTTAATGATGTTGGTGTTATAAATTTATAGTTTGTTCTGTTCATTTTCAAGCTGTCAGGGTGTGGTGTAGGCAGAAGAAGACGAAGAGGCAGAAGTTCCAATTTAAAGAGTTTACTTGCAAATCTCACGAAAGTACAGACAGGCAGAAGTGAAGTTCACACACACTAGAACGGACAAGGACTGACTGAACAGAAGGGGTCTAAATACCAACACAGATGAACATTGATTGACAAGAAACAGATGATGATGATGGTGATTAACTAGACAGGTGATACAGATGAAGACACGTGACACAAGCAGTGATAAGTCAATATTTGACATTTTGATTGTCAATAGGAACACGGGAAAATAAATAAAAACTTTTCTGAGTAACCCAGCAGTGCACAGAGTGAAATTGTTGTCATGTATCTTTACAGAAGCCACATTTAAGTTAAGGGCTAGTCTTTGAGAGAATTCTTTTTAAAATATGCATTAAAAGTCTAAAATGCAACACTCAACACGTGTTAGCTATATAATGTAATGGGATTCCTTACTCAATCTTTCTACCAAAGGGTCCATGGCCTGAAAAAGGGTGAAGACTTCTGATATGTGTAAGTTATAAACTAAGAAAAAAGTGTAATGTATTTAAAACTCTAGTTAATTGTTTTTAAGTACAGTAATTGTTGGTTTGGGATGTTAGCTTTTACTGTTGTGTTGGTCTGTATAAACTATTGCATGAGAAGGTGTGGTGGTACAAACTCAAAACAAGGTCAGTAACAAAATCTGAGTTCAAGACATCTCAAATATCCTTAAATAAACTTGTAACATCAACTTCTTTCCAGAAAATCCCTCCCACATCACTCCTGTATCAGTGGCCTCAATGAAGCACCTTTGATACTTGCTTACACCAGATAATAACTGTTTATGGCATACAATAAAGAACAGCTCAGAGGGAGAAATTACACAAGAAATATTCATTCTCTTCCCTGCCAGCCTTCATAATACAGGTGGCATGCTGCTGACAGTGAATTATGGAAAAGATGGATTTATTCTCCATTTTATTTTTTTTAGCTTGTCTGCATGTACACAGTGTAAGGAGTAATATCGGTAAGTCAAATTTATTCATAACCAGCTGAAGTTCAAATGTTTGGATGGGAGGCAGAACTTTGCTGACATGACGCTGTTGTTTATCAAAAAATAAATCTGTCTAATAAATAATATCTATCTACCTACCTACCTGTTATTTAAAAACATGTTTTACAGGACAAAGGTCTTCTCGTGAAGTAAATGCTCGTCAGGATTTAGTATTGATTTGTTTACAGCAAGTTTAGATTTCCTATTAAGTGTACACACCGTTCTGCTCACTCTCATTCTACATTATTTAAATTGCTGCAGTGTCGACAAATAATTGATGTACATAAAGAGAAGATTTGAAAATGGCAATTTGGCAAGCTGAGCCATGTCACTAAAGCATTTCAGCAAAATTTCAGCATTTCAGGACAATTTTAAACTGAATGCTTAATTTGTCTTATGTTGTCTTTTATCTGTTTATTATGTCCGGAAACCAATGACCTGCTGAAACACAGAGGTATGTTTATTTACACAATAGCATAATCCAATCATTCAACAAAAAATAAATCATTATAAATATAAGAATTAAGCAAATAAACTTTCATTATAAAGTCTTTGTGCATTTCAGATAAAAAATACCCGAACATTAGAAGTTCAGAATGACAATCCTCCGATCTTCCAGAGTAAAACATACAGCACCACAGTGTCAGAGGTGTGTGTAATGTCACATCTTTATACAGCAGAAGTGTGTTTGATCACAGAGACTCATATCTCTTTGTAAACTGTGTCTTTTGCTCCAGACGACAGCTGTGGGTTCAGATGTGCTCAGGGTTATAGCTGAAGATGCAGATGTTTCTCCAGAAAACAACAAAATTATATATTCTATACTGGTGAGTCTGAACTGAGTCTAATGTATTTGATATATAACTAACACAATAGACATTCACAAAACTGAATTACTGGTGACCGTGTTAGTAGACATGTTCCTGGAAATACATTTCTCTGAAAACTTGGACTGGAATTTGCTACTTGCTATTGCTTGTCAATGGGTAGGTAGTACTAGAAAGAGCAAAATTCAAGAGAGCATTTGACTGGACAAAATGAGTGAGTGCACAATTCAATTAATCAATATTTTTAGTCCAATTTCCACAAAAGAGAAAGACAAAAATTAAGACATTTCAATATTGGTATGTATGGACTACAAGACTGATGAAGCTGCAGATAAGGCAGCTTTTATTAAATCTACCACAAGCCAAAGAGTCCAGGCAGAGGTCAGCTGATCAACAAACAATATAACACAGTAGGCAAAGAACAATAATCAAGAGAATCCAAAGTTAAAAAAGCAAGAGAATACAGATCACAAAAAAATACAAAAGGCTTGGTAACATTACAACAACACGGAATGAGTGTATACTTCACAAAGAGTGTGAAGATGTGAGTCTCTTTATATAGGGTGTCTGAGTATGTGTGTGAATTGATATCAACTGTGTGTGATCTGAATTTGAGTGTAATAATAACGTGTGTGCTCGGTTTGTTTTTTCTTTTTTAAATTACAAACCCCGACAGCCTCCAGCACCAGATGAATTTGAAGTGAGAAGTGACGGATACATCAGGTTGACACAACCTCTGAACTACGACATTGCTCAACAGTACATCTTCACCGTGCAAGCTAAAGTAAAGACAAACTCTCTGACGTCCTACTAACCTCCATTTTACTAACTATTGTTCTAAACTTTAAGGAATAATTTGCCCAAGAGTAAAAACTATGTCGTCACATACTCACCCACATGTTGTTCCAAACCTGTACACTCTCAGAAAAAAGCGGGGCGGTAGCCTTTCAAAAGGTACACCTTTGTTCCTTCTTTACCCCTAAAGGGTGCATATTACTACCTTGAAGATACATAATACCTGTTGAAAGGGTCCCACTCCAATGCCCTTTTTTCTGAAAGTGTATGACTTTCTTTCTTCTGTGGAAAACTAAAGCAGATGTTTAGTATGATTGTCCAAACTCCTTTTCCCATATAATGAAATATACATTTTTGGATTAAATATTATTTGAAGGTAGATAGTAATAAAAACCCTATGTTTCCTTGCAGGATACAGGAGATCTCAATGACACCACAACAGTTACAGTAACAGTTGAAGATTTTGACAATCTAAACCCTTATTTTGATCACAGTCTCTACAAGGCATCCATTAAAGAAAATCAGGTAAATGACGTCATGATTAATATTTAAACGCAAGTCTGACCAAACAAATGAAACCCTCCATGTCTTTTCTGTCCATGCACAGATAGGACAGTTATCAAACATCACTCCTGAGGCCATAAAGGCTCAAGATGGCGACACGGGCATCAACGAGCCTGTACTTTACACCATAAAATCAGGTGCTGTTAACAGAAGATTTCTAGGTTACACAAGTACTGAGTAATATTAATGAACTACATGTACTTATAGGGTTAAGGTAGGATTAGGGATTGGTTCAGGGTTAGTTGCATGTAATTATGCCTAATTTACTGTTATTACTATATGGTAACTACATGTAACATTATGTAACAAGGACACTGTAAAATAAAGTGGTACAGATTTCTACTACTCGTTTTTTGATAGACACGACTTGTTGGATCAGGCATTCTGCACACTTTAAATCAGACATGAAAATAAAGTGTGGTAAGATTACATTTATTTGAATGAATTATAGAGAGAGAGAGAGAGAGAGAGATGTGCGTGTGAATTACCTGCGTCAGTGCAGCATCTCTACTATCACGGAAGCTGTGAGTTTAATTACATCAAAAACAGCAATGTTACCACCTCCTTGCTGAGAAATGTAATGTAGCGATTCAGTGGCCAAGCCATTTAGTAAATGGTCATTGGATGCAAAATTCACTTTTATATAGTGTTTGCATATAAATGTGTATTTGCAGTGTGTGGACAGAACCACCTTACAATGAAAAAAATCCTTTCACTCCTTTTTTTAATCCTTAAAAAGTCTAAAGACACTCAATAATCAGGCCGTTTGGATTTTCTGAGCACTATGATGTCATAATGCTAATGCTCCGTCCACGACCGCTGAAGGACTGCACCGTTTTAGCATATTTCTGCCCTCAGTCATTTGACACGCCCCATGAAAGAGAGGGGTGGGGTGAGCAGTTGCTCATTATCATTTAAAGAGACATGCACCAAATTTTAACCAAAGTATATTACAAACTTTACATGAAGACCCTAAAGAATCATACCAACTTGTGGAAAATGGGCATCTGATGACCCCTTTAATACAAGTCTCGGGCAGCGTTGACAACAAGTTTCTGTGTTCCTGAATGTTTCTGTGTGTGCACAGCATGATCTCCAATCTCTGTGTGCAAGTGATGTGTGTGATTCTGATTTAAGTTTCTGATAATAACACAGAAAATATCCACAATTCTGTTCCAGTCCTACCAAATGAATATCAGAGCAACTTTGACATCAATAAAAACAGTGGAGTCATCTCTGTGAAAACAGCACTAGACAGAGAGAAAATCGACCATATAACTGTTCACATACAGGTATCAGACGTTTCTGAAGACATTCATGAATTGGAAGAGATTTCAGTATTTTGATGGTATATATTTTCTAATCAACGTTTCCTTTTATAAATAGGCAACTCAGCAGTATGATGCCAGTAAGACGGCTAACGCTGTGGTGTCCGTCACCATTGAGGATGCGGATGACAAGCCTCCAAAATTTGACCAGGATGAGTACACCGCATCTATTCTGGAAAATTCACCACAGGATCAGTTTGTGCTTCAGATTAGAGTCATTGATCAAGACACGGTACTGTACTGTTCATTGTTTCTGAAATGGTGACTAAAATGGTGAAACTAGTGGAACGGATCGCAGTTGATATATATATATATATATATGTATATTCTCAGGGAAACGAGGTTACGTTAGTAACCGAGTACGTTTTTTGGTCTGCAGTCGGTCTTAAAGGGACAGACAGGACACATTTCCTAATATTCCTACTGCTGTCTGTGTCATTAATGTTAATAAAACAACAAGATACAGCTTTACCAAGCTGAAACTATATTTAATTTCTATAGTGAAGAAATAGTGTTATTTTACATTTAGGCCTAATTATTCATTTCTGTACCTGAATATACTTTAAGACTTTTGTAACTTTGTAATTTAGTATTCATCTCTGCTTGTAATTTGTGTTATTTGTCCTTATTTTATTTCTGACTGTTCACTTGTTTTATATAATGAGTGAACTTTATCAGTTAGGTTTGTCAGTTATCAGATATCAGTTTTTGATGTTGTAGCTATTGACACAAGTGAGCTTTAAGTGATAAATGAAAAGCAAAGTTAAACCACCAACCTCATAATCTTTCATAGGTCCCAAAACTGCTAGCGACGCCTACATATGCATATATATACTTTTTTTTTTTTGCTGACCCGAAAAATGATCCGATCCGTGGCTCAAAAAAAGCAAATGAACCGTGAATTTTGCTATCTGTTCCACCACTAATGAAAACTGTCAAGAAATGTTTGGTTATATTTGTTTTGTTTTTTTAAATGTGAAGTTTAGAAATGCAAGTAGACAAGGCACAACACTTAAATCTATTTTCTAACTCTCCAAGTCTTCAACCTTACAACTGTTATAAACTAAGTTTTTGTCAAGTCGACATTCCAAGTTTTTTTAATGTACTTACCTTTTCTAGTTTTCTCTCTGATTAGGGTGGGTTCTCTAAAGGTCACTTTATCATGGATAGCGATACCTTCGTTATCAACAGTCAAGGAGTAATATCACTCCGGAGCGACGCTTCCTTGGATAGAGAAACTGTAGATAATTACATCCTACAGGTACAAAGCAATCAAATTCATTTCTTAAATCCAGCTATTTACAAAATGTTCAGAATGACTATTCATTCTGAATGAGATGCTTGCATTGTCTTTCTCAGGTTGTAGCTGTAGACCAGCCTGTCGATGGTTTAAGCTCCACAGCTCAGGTCATCATCACTGTTCTGGACGTCAACGACAACAACCCACAATTCCTTCCACTCCCAGAGCCCATTGAGATTCAGGAAGGTGTGTACACACCCTCGTCACCTGGAGAGGTGTGCAAAATTTCAGCCACAGACGCTGACATTGGAGACAACGGACGTGTCACCATCACCACTTCCTCACACAGTGAAATATTCAGATTCAGAGATGTAAGGACATGAACCTAATCACATGGCAATTGATTGTCAGATGTTCAGATCTTATTTAATTTTCTAAAAATCTATTCCTTTATTTCATTCCTTCAGGATGGGACTCTACTAGCCATCGAGGAGCTGGATCGAGAGACACAGGATGTGTATGATGTGGTCATTGTTGCTGTGGATCATGGGATGCCACAGGGAAATGTAATTTGTAATTAATGTTATTTTTCACGATTTCCATGATGTGACTGTGCACTTCAATGCAGTTTTGAATCTCTTCATGGACTGCAAGTGCATATTGCAAATGTAGAAGAAAAAAAAAATCACTGAACTATCAAAGAACTATCTCGAAATGCAAGCTCCAATCTGTTTATCAGGCTTAATGCAATATACAGTAGTCAGAGTGTAAATATCTGCAATTATAAAAATTGTGTTCCAAGAAAGAACAAGTTGCTTGATTTTCCAGAGTTTGCAAGTTTCATGGAATCAAATCTTTTGGAAGAATTTCTAGGGTTTTGTTTGAGGCACGTAGTAGCACGTTAGATAGACAACATAGAACAGCGGTAGCCAACACTGCTCCTGAAGAGCTGCTTTCCACAATAGTTGAGCTCCAACCTAAAACAAACTCTCCTGAACCATCTGTCCAGGGTGTTCAGGATTACTTAAAAACTACAGGCATGTGTGTTGGAGCAGGATAGGAACTGAACTCTGCTGAAAGGTTGCTCTCCAGGATCAGGGTTGGATAACCTTACTCCTAAAGCAGGGGTGTGCAAACCTGCTCATAGAGAGCCAATGTTCTTTAGAGTTTAGATTCTACCAGCCCCAACACACTTGACTAAAATGTTTCTAGTAATCCTGAATACCTTGATTAACTGGTTCAGGTGTATTTGGTTAGGGTTGGAGCTAAACTCCAGAGGATGGTTGATCTCCGGGATCAGGGTTGGCTACGGCAGAGGTTGCCAACTTTCCTCCTCAAGGTCCACTTTCCTGCAGGATTACTAGAAAGTTATAGGCAGATGAGTTTGATAAAAGTTGAAGCTAAACTCTACAGGAAAGTGGATCTCAAGGCCAGAGTTGAGATCCCCTGCTACAAAGGTTACAAATTACACATTATAGGAAACCAGAGGCATATTTTTTTTTGGCACGAGGGCTAATCTCTTGACACTTTGGATCCAACTCTATGTTAATATTAAAAGTTCTTAATACTTGATCCTTAAGTTAGATACTAGACATTGCAAATATAAACTTTTGGCCTGTACTACAAAGAGTTGCGTGGGTTAATTTTCTGCAGAACATCACCACAGTGCGGGTCAGTATCACAGATGTCAATGACAACGCTCCAGTTTTCGGCTCTGACACCTACAGGAAAAGCATTCTGGTTAAAGACGCCAAGGTTGGAGATGTGCTGCTGACGCTCTCGGCCACAGATAAAGATGCTGGAAACAACGCGCTAATCAGTTACAGGTAAGCTTGAGACTAAACTTCCATTTCTTTAGAATCAGTAATATCAAGGCTAAAGCATGAACACACTTACCTACATCAATCCTTTAAGACAGATGCATGAATGTTGTTTTTCTCTAGTTTCTCTAAAGACTCCTCAATGGTCGCATTGGATGCTGAAACAGGAGACATCACTTTGAGCTCTGACCTTAGCGGGGTCACAGAAAACACACTGCTAACCCTCACTGCTATAGCGACAGATCATGGAACACCACCAGAATCTGATGAAGGTTTGGGCTTAGTTTGCGTAATATTCATTTAGTGATTCTGGTGCTAAAACAATGCAGATAATGTGAGCAATTCATATTGGGAGTGGTTAATTCCCCCCTTCAGTATTCAAACCTGGTCTGATAAACATGTCAAGACTAACATCTTTCTTCTCTCTATAGCCAAAGTCTTGATCTACTTCGAAATTACCTCTCTAACTGAGAGTGTGAGTTTTGAAAGCTCCTCCTACAAATTCACAATAAAAGAGAATGAACCTGAGGCCTCAACGGTGGGGAAGGTCAAGGCATTAACAGGAAGTCCAGTGGTTACGGTCAGCTATAACATGAAGTCACATGAGGATATCTTCTCTGTGGATGGTGAGGGAACCATACAAGCTCTGAGACCGCTGGACAAGGAGGAAGAGGAGTGGTACATCCTCACAGTAGAAGCCATAGACTCCAGAACTCCTGCAAACACTGCAGAGACAACGGTATTATCCTTACTTAACTAAGGCCAGAAAAAAACTCTACACAAGTATGCAATTTATGTTAATACATAATATATATATATAAATATATATATATATATCAGAATGCAATGACAACTACTTGTGCAGCTAGAAGTGTATGCGTTCACATACTTAGAGTAGAGTATGTCTCTTAGTAGCCTAAGTCTTACTCTTCAAGCACGTCAAAGTCAAAGTTTTTCTTCATAAAAGAAATCATTTATATTTGCATTTTACTTTTTTTCTCTCACAATCTTCAGGTCAGCGTTCAGGTTGAGGACGTGAATGAGGCTCCTGTGTTTGATGCTGAAATATATACAGCAGAGATTTTCAGTATCCCTCCATACAAATTCCCCATAGTGAAGGTCCAGGTGAGTGTGGCTTGGCATAGACATCAGTAAAAAATCCAGTGGATGTACCATAGACTGTAAAAAAAGATGGACAATGCCCCTTCGCTCTCTTCCATTGTCGAGAAATGAAGCCGCCAGTGTCCCGATATGGCACTGACATCTTGGGACTTGAGTCTGCGCAGTTGCAATCTCAGGACCAGAAATGCGCAGTAGTGAGTGAGCAGGAAGAAAAGGTGCGAAATCAACGTCCTGCTCTGGTCCCGCCCTCACTCTCACTGAATCAATCACAATCATGACGTCACAGCACCGTTTTTATAGCCTCAAATAACTAACTAAAAACAAACTTATTTTAAAAACAAACACTTGAAATTACATCAGCGTGATAGAAACTACAGTAAACGACAGAAACTATCTTTGGAAAAAAGATATGTGAAGTGTAATTTAGTTGTTTAGTTGCTCTCACGTCCCATTGAATAACATGGCGTGGCAGGATTTATGACCCATACTAGGACCGGTAACCGGGGGGCGATCGAGACACTTTGGCTTCACTTTTCAGGGCTTGTGCGGCACGCTTGGGATGTACTCATATCTATTTTATAATTAGTGGTGTTCACTAGGCAAACATTACTGTTATAATTGTTGCTGTTTTTCTCCTGACATATAAAATTTGATGTCTGAAATGTTTCCCCCAAAGCAGCTGAACTACTCTTAGAAACAGCGAGGGTTCAGTGAGGTTTTATATATAAACCTAAGATTCCTGACTCAATTTTAAAGAACCCTTTATTTATATTTAAATTGAAATACTTTCATGTTTAACAGGTTATTACATTTTTTCTGTTGATATGAACTAAATCCATAAAATGATCCCCTGATGGGATCCCCAAAATGGTTCTATATATGAAGTGCCTGACTTTTTCTTTTTTTTACAATTGACTTCATGATTTTATATTAGTTAAACTTGTTGAAATGTGGTGGTGTGTCCCTCAGGCGTCGGACCCTGATGTGGGCGAGAGCTCAGAACTGCAGTATTCCCTGCAGGAGTCCACAACTCTGCTGGATGTGGAGGCAAGCACTGGTCAGATCTACGTACTGGATCCATCCAGTTTTAAAGACAATCTGTTCACCTTCCATGTTAAAGCCACTGATAAACATGGGCTGTTCACGGCTACAACAGTACAGGTGAGCAGAAAAAGACAGAGAAAAAAAGGGAAAGCTTTTTAAAAAACTCTTTCAAATCACCAATGTCATTTTGATTAAGAACAGAGCAGTCAATGCAATTGGGTTCTTGTGTTTGCCACCTGCAGATCAAAGTAAAACAAAGTGTACATCGTGACAGCGTATCAGTAATCTCCCTAAACCAGCCCGTATACATAGTGGAGAAGCAGATACCAGAGATGGAAGAGTGAGTAATCTCTGTTTGATATTGAAACATCTTATTAAGACAGAATAAGAGCATTTTCAGTTGTGAAGTCTTAATGTGTTTTGAGCTAAGAGGAAACATGTTTACGGATTAATTAATTATTTTAGCCCTCATGGGATTCCTAACCTGTGTGTCCTGCTATGTTTTCAAAGAAAATGTTCATATGGTTCTTTTCCACAAAAACAGCATTAAAAATAGTCCATATGACATTTCCAAATCTAAGTCATCTTGTCTTCTTAGGACAAGTCATATGACAGTCATATGTTCTACACAGACTGAAATTTACACCATTATTTACTGAAAAGTTTCATTTCTAGTGTGTTAAGTCAGGGTGTCAAATTAAAAAGATTGATCAATCGTGAGCAAAATGTTGTTTTAAGCCAGTTCTTATCGATGAATTGTTTTTTCTGTTTTACAAATTAGACTGAATTGGTACTTCATGTTACCTCCCGTTATTGTTTTGTGTCCTCCATCTCATAGTGTGTTTTGTCCTCAGATCCATGGGGAAAGTTTTAGGCTGGACTGTGAAAATCCTCAGTGTGAGAGCTGAGGATGGGAATGAGATGCGCACCATTCTCAGAGAATCTACAGACAAAACTTACGTCAGTTTCATCGCCATGGACTCCAGTGGTGCTCTCATTCAAGCCACGGAGGTCAAAGAGTAAGTTGAAACAATATCAGTTCAGTCAGACTACTCTAATGTGAAAGCTGAGTATGTGGCAATGTGCAAGGAAACAGAAAACATGTTCACAATAAATACAGTTATAATGGTTGGAGCCGATAACCTTGTGGTCAGTGCTTTGACTTTAAGTGAAGTATCATTTTGATCAGTTGTAAAGTGTATCTGTGATTTGAATAAATTAATTTCCATTTTAACTCTGACTGGCCATGAGGCTATTGGTTTACCAACCATGTTTGGCAGGAAATGCGGGCAGGAAATGTAGGTGGAGGACTGAATGAACAGTCTTTCACTCTCACTACACACAACTGAGGTGCCAATGAGCAAGGCAACTAACCCCCAATCGCTCCCTGAGTGCCGCAGCAAAATTGGCTGCCCACTGCTCCGGAAATACATGTGTGTACATTGTGAGTGTGTGTGTGTGTGTGTTCAATACTGACTGCTGTGTGTGTGCACGTGGATGGGTGAAATGCAGAGTAAGCATGATAACATATCACATCTAAAAACTTGTAGAAAACGCTTCCGCACCGCTTTCTCCGCCTTTCCACAAGCGCTTGCGCTCCCATGGCATCTGTCGTTGCTATACATGAACTGCGCTCTCCGTGATGACGAAGTATTAGCAAAAAATTAATCGATTTCTAGCCCTTGCATTAGCTTAATAAAAACCCGCCCTGGGCCGAGCTTTCGATGTTGTTACGGAAAGGCCGAAGCTGATCGTTTGGTTTTTGTCACATGACCTGCGGTGCGCTTACGGGATTCTGAAAAGTTGGGATGTTCTCATCTCGCCGTGGCATAGACGCGCCCGACCGCTAATAGCTCATAATAGCTTCTATTCTGAGCGCACTTGCCGTGCGCCAACATTTGAAATAACGAACTTGAGTGAGCAAAAGACACGATATGTGTACGGCCCCTAAGGGCCACCATACTTGGCTAACAAGTCATGTCACTGTCACTTTACCTGTAACATCACAATGTGCAGATATGTATCCACCTTGAAAAGTATGTACCCTCAAAATTATGATTTATAAAGGTTTACAAATCAAAAAATATATGCTATATATATATGAAAAAAATGATGTAGCCTAGCCTATGTGCTTTAACAAAATTATACTCTTCAGATTTCCCCCTGGCCTTCTTGCCTGAATTACATCTATTCTATATAATAAGGATGAGATTGTTATGGGCAGCATCTGAAATATCTTCACTCCCACAGGAAACTGAACAGTGAGCTTAAAGATTTAACATCTGAACTGCAGAAGATTTTTGGTCCTGGTTTGGTAATCAAAGTGGAGGACAGTTCTGGAGACTCTGGAGAATCCAGTCAAGCCGTCACAATCGCTCTAGGTGTTCTGCTGCCTGTAATCAGTGTGGCTTTAGTGGCGACGATTATACATCTTGTCAAGTAAGTTATTGATCTATCTATCTCTGTGCGTTTGACACAGAATAAACTTATTTGTGGTTAACTAACCTTGTCTACTAATTCCTAATTGAAAAATAAACTTAAAGTCATCATGAAATCAGAATTGATTTTTTGATTTGATTGATTAAATTGTCTGTGCTTTTTCACCTGGACTAAAATGCCTTAATGTGATGTCAGTTGTCTTTAAAGTGATAAAATGATGTTTCATGTTGGACATTGCTCATGTTTTAGGGGTATTTTTTCACAGTAAAGAAAATTAATATGTTTGGTCAATTAGTTATAATAAATATTTTTGCTGCCTCAGGAAAAGGAATAGGGGGACTGATTCTGAACAGAGTTCAAATACTGGCAGTGATACTCCCACTGAAAGGAGAAGCAGTATTGAACACATTGCTGACTTTAACACGTAAGTGCAAAAATATTGTTAAAGATCTGATACAATAGTTTGCAAAGATTCTTCTCAAATACAAAATATGCATTAGTTACCATGTTTTTATCTGCATTGATTTGTTCTGAGATGTTTGACTAAACATGTTTCTTCTTTTGTAAACAGAAACTCCGGAAAGCTAAAGCCCTAACAAAAAACTCATAGAGTATAATTCAAGTATCATTTTGTCATTAGACATGAAATCTAAATTCTTATTTATAATTTTGTTCCATGTGTTTTGTGTGGAAGTGTATTCAGTGGAAACAGCATCTCTGGCCTCTGAAAACACCCTGATGGATTAAAGCTCCTCACTTCTTCTCAGTGGAGTACAAAACCTAGTGAGATGCCTTTGTAAGGAGCATTTTAAAGGTTGAGTTCCCTACATGGAGAAAACCACACGAGTATCAGGTCCTAAGACAGAAACCAGGCTCTGGGCTTCAGCATTACAAGATTAACATCTTTGATCATGTGTCCTCAGTTCCGGGATCAGCCGTCATGTGACTCTCACAATGACAAACTCAAGTCACAACAGACACAACACAGAATTCCCTTCAAAGAGACGAGCATCACTCTGCTCCACTCATTATGTATTACTGTCTCAGAGTGGCTGTCTGGATCACCAGACATGAAGCCGGACACCGCTGACACTTTATTCTGAATTGGAACGTCATTTTAAAACTGAATTCATACTGAAAAATGCATGGTGCTTGATACGGCACAGTCATTGGATTAATTCCCCATGAATACAAGAACTGTGTAAATGTAAAAAATGTGTAAATATAAATAAATGTAGAATTTTTTTTTTTAAATATAGCCTCTGTGTCTTTAATTCATATTTGACCTTTGGTAAAAACTAACAAACATTATTATGTTAGGGATATTTAAATTAGGTAAATCTTCAGGTAACTTATCAAATTAATTCTAAAATGACTTCCTTCAAGTGACCATCACATTTACCTTTCAATAACGGTCTCATAAAACTGGCCTTAATGAAGGACTAATCACTCACTTTGGTTTGGAATGATCGATGTTTGGTTTGTCATTTTACATCACATAACATTCAAGAAATTATCTAATTGTTGCTTTTGCTGATGTATTCAATGTATGTGCATTCTGTAAGATGTTGGAAGAAAAGTTTGCAATATTTATTTTTATGAAGATGTATGTTACACAGTTCCTTTTGGAAGATTTCTTATTTGTCTCATTAAATAACTGAGTTAAGTCTGTCTATAAAAGATACATAATGATAAGATGACAATAAAGTAACTAGATGCATTGCATCTACCAGACCACAACTACTGTGATTGGTCAGGATGAATTCTGCGGTAGCTTTGCATTCAGCTTCAGAAGTAATATAATAGAGCCTGGAAGCGTTTAAAGCTGTTTAAACAAACTTGAGAAGACCATGCACAACAATAGATGTTAATGTTGATTAGGCGTGGGTAGATACCCATATATCTATGTATGTCGAACTAAAGTTTTTTTTTAAGTACACAGTACAAATACATTTTTTCAGACCATAACTCCTGGAGGGAAACAGCACATGCAACAGCGCCCTCTGCAGGTCAGGAGCAGAGTGCATCAACATTCAAATATCTAGACTAGATCATCTCTATATAGAAAAACAAATAAAAATCAGTGCAGGAGAATGCAAAACGTGCTCTGTGTAAACCGGCCCAAAGAAGGCAGCTCCCTATGGGAGTAGGCAAATATTCCCAATCAGGGGCGGAGCCAGACGATGTAAACATTCGGGGCTTAGCCCAAACCTAGGGGCAGGGGCATACTCCCTTCGAGATTTTTTCCCCATTTACGTCAGCTAAATGCTCTATTTTTCAGGCTGTTTGAGATATTAGAAAGCCTAAAAATCTATACACTACCTGGGAAAATTATGATAGTTAGGCCTACTCAGTAAAAAAAAAAAAAATCACAGAGTAGAGCCTACAACCTATTTTGTATGTAATTGTTCTCCAGCTGTAGTGAATCCAAAACACCAAAAATGTTAAGGATGACTCATTTTCACCCCTGGCAACTAAAAAGAGGCAACCATTATCTGACTATTTTTAAGTTTGCCTAAATAGGTAACACACAGTGGTATCTGGTGGCGTGTAAAACTTATATAGCAGCCCTTTTAGACTGGGGCCAAAACGCCACCATAACTCGCTGAGAATAATTTAAGTCTCATGTGTGCAATAAAAGTTCCAAAGACCTGTGTCTTATTATTAAATATGTATACTTTTTGTTCAGAATTGCTGCATTAAATATTGATGATATTGTGCAATATCTTACAGTAAATTAATGATGCGTTGCCCAAAAAGCTTACATATAAAATTGTGGACAGTGATATTCATTTAATTAGCAATACTCTGCTGCTACCATTTATTCATTATCACTGTTCACCATAACAATTCCTTTAATTATGTAAATACTAATATGTTTATTACATTATTACAGGTGCATCTCAAAAAAATGTAATATTGTGGAAAAGGTCATTGTGCTGCACCACCAGAACAAAACTGACAGATTGAATTCTCAGGAAACCTTTGCAGGTGTTTTGAGTTGATTAGCTGATTAGAGATCTTGTCAGGTCGTATAAAAAATTCTTTGTTCTAAAATTCTAATACATTTTGAGATAGGCGTACTGGAGTTTTGATTTCCATGAGCTGTAAGCCCATCATCATGATTAAAACAACAAAAGGCTTGAAATATTTAACTTTTTATGTAATGAATCTAGAATATATTAAAGATTTACTTTTTAAATTAAAGTATGGGGGGGGGGAAATAACTTATTGACGATATTGATGCATCTGTACTTGGAATTGTTGTCATCACTTAACTCAAGTGTTAGGCCTACAACAGCAGATTCACATGTAACACTTGTCCGCGGTTCGTCTGACGCTGCTTCTGAATCTCTCTCCGGCCGGTGAGGTTTACTGTTAGTGTTCCGTATAAAAAAACTTTATGATGTCCATAATAACTTCAGCCGGTTAGCCAGTAAGCTCGCTACGACGCCGGTTTAAACATACAACAGCCCGCAAGCGGCCAACCCCTGATGACAACGGCGAAGAAGATTAATTTATATTCTTCTTCGTTAGTTTTTATTGGCAGTTGGAAAACAAGTTGAGTGATGCGCGATGCATTACCGTCCGCCACCACGCACATTGTTTAATTTTTTGCCGCTCCATCAGAAATTCTGAGAGGAAATTAAACAAAGTTGAAGTTATTTTAAAAAACCTAAAAGATTCGGGGCTTTTGACAAACCATTCGGCGCTTAAGCCCAATTAGCCACCCCCCGCTCCGCCCCTGTTCCCAATTACAAGAAGTGCAACTGAGTGTATGTGATCACTAACTCCATACTAAAAGACTTGCTCCCTTTTTCCATCAGAAAATGAAGGACACAGATTACGGATTCCTACGATTTAAAATAAATGTGTGTGTGTGTGTGTGTGTGTGTGTGTGTGTGTGTGTGTGTGTGTGTGTGTGTGTGTGTGTGTGTGTGTGTGTGTGCGTGCGTGCGTGTAAACATAATTTTACATAAAAATAAATTGTGAAACAAAACAATATAATCAATATTCAACAATAGGCCTACTAATAAAGATGGAGTTGTTGGAGTGATGGTAGAATAATTAAGAAGAACTATCACAGAAATGAGGTAGGCTAGGCTATGTCAGGGTTGGACCAGCTTTTTCGTTAATTCCAGAAAGTCTACTGTTGACTCTCGCCGTCTTAATCTCAAAATTCCAGAGGGACTCATCATAATAAACAAGAATAGACCTGGATGACTGAAACATTTGCATGTGGAGGAATGGTAGAACAAGATCAAGTAAAGGTAATAACAAAGTTAGGTTTAAAATCTCAGATATCCTCTGATAAACTCAAAACATGAAACTACTTCCAGAAAATCCCTCCCATGTCACTCCTTATTATTGGCCTCAATGAAGCACCTTTGATACTTGCTTACACCAGATAATAACGTTTTATGGCATACAATAAAGAACAGCTCACAGGGAGAAATTACACAAGGAATATTCATTCTCTTCCCTGCCAGCCTTCATAATACAGGCGGCTATGACAGTGAATTATGGAAAAGATGGATTTATTCTCTATTTTATTTATTTTAGCTTGTCTTCATGTCCACAGTGCTAGGAGTGCTATTGGTAAGTCAAATTTATTCATAACCAGCTGTAGTATTCATTTTAAATTCAAACATGTGGATGTGAGGCCTAACTTACTTTAATAAGATATATCTAGTTATATATATATTTAGTTTAATCTATTGTCTACTGTTAAAAAACTTCTTATGAAGTAAAATGCTTGTCAGGATTTAATAGGAAACCGCTTTATTTAGTAATATACACCTAAGTAAAATGATTAAGATTAAATTACATGAGTTTGAACATTGGAGTAATATTAGTTTTCCAATCAGAAATTAGAACGGTCTGTACATTTTCCAGCATAATGAAAACAATTTTAAAACTTTATGCTCATATAAATTGTTATTCATCTTGTTGTTACTGTATTGTGTGATTTAGTGTATTTTGTGCTACCGTAACATGTTCATGCTTTAAGCTGTTTGTTAAGTCCTCAAACATGATTTGTTTCTGTTTAAGGTACTTCACAGATAAACTGTGCAACTGGAACCAATCTCAGAGTTGGGAATATCCAGGAGGGATATGAAGGTGAGAAATGGCCACAATATTAGATGCATCTTTTCACAACTTGCACGGGTATATTTGTGGCAATAGCCAACAATACATTGTATGGGTCTAAATGATCGTTTTTATTTTATGCTTTCTTTGAAAGCAAAAAAAAAAAAAAAATTCAAGAGCCAACATTTATCTTTGTATATTTGTACTTTAATATTGGTATTGAAACAGCCCATAAAAAATAGCTTAGCAGTGTTGGTAAGGTTACTTTGGAAGTGTAATAGGTTACAGATGACAAGTTACCCTATTTAAAATGTAATAAGAAATGTAACTATTTCAATTACTTTATTAAAAGTAATGTACAGTCGAAACCAAAAATTATTTAGACACCAGATATTTTAGATTTACTACTAGTGGGTATTTAATACTAGTGGGTGCAGGACACGATTGTCACAAATTGCTCTGAGACCAGAAAGTTTTAGATCCAAATGCAGCTTTAATAAGAAGGGGAAAATCCAGACACGTAATCAAATGTACAAGCAACAGGTCGAAGTCCAGGTAGGCCATCCATACAAATAAACGCACAAGGTTGGGAACAAGACAAACAGGTAATCCAAAGGCAGGCAGAGAGTCCAAGAAACCAAAAAACAGGGAACCAAAGAAATGTTCAGAGATGCAAAACATACAATCCACGACAAAGACACAGGGCAAACAGGAGGGCTTAAATACACAGACTAATTACAAGACAAGGAACACCTGTGAACAATGATCATACTATTAACAAATTACAAGACACATGGCAGGATCACATGACAAACAGGGAATCACATGACAGACAAGAAGGAACAAGACACAAAACCCACACGACTGTAGTTTATTTATGTAGTGAGGTTAGCAAAATAAAGTGAACTGTGAAAATAAAATTCTTCATTCAGTGACCAGTAAAATGTATACAAATTTGGGACCAAACATTATTCAGACACTTTGACCTGACCATGTTTTGCTTAATTGTTTTTTCTTTAATTGCTAATGTGACCTTTTTACAACGCATACTGAACAAAATTAAACATTGCTTGGTTTGATAACTATGAGTTTTTGCCATATTTTATTACCATTTTCTAAACTATAGCGAATAAACTGTGATAATGTGAGAAATGTTGAAGGTGTCTGAAATTCTGAATACATTTTGGTTTGACTGTAAATGATTATAATATTATAATGAGTATCATTTGACTACTATTTGATTACTTTTCTAATTTCCAGCTCTGGTACGCATTTATCATCACTCGCCATGGTGGCAACTCTTGTAGCCTAAAGAATCAATCAAAAGAATCAGAATAGAATCGCTTTACTAAACGGCCTTTAAATAGCAGGAGACATCGTGCACATCAAAAACAGGCAACCAATAAAATTAATATTATTCAATTCAGCATATCCTAGCTTTTTACAGAAAATATTCAGATGTAACCCCCTTTGTGATCGTTAACATTTTCTTAAGTAACTATCATTCAATTACACATTTTTTGTAATTAAATTACATAACTCAGTTACATATAACTATTACTCCCCAACAGTAAAATAATTGATATTTGATAATAAAAAAAAACTCTGTAGTAATTTAAAATGCCTTTGCTTGTGAATATTAAGAGTAGTAATTGCAAGAACAATTATGGCATTATCTAGCATTTATGTTTAGATTGTGTGACAGAATATGTATTTGATCTGGCCTTCAGGAGATGTAGAGATTATCACTAATATTGGACCTGATGAACATCTGGTGCTGGAGGGATATCTCTTTCCCACTGGTGTAACATTTCTGGAGCTGGTTTACTCTAATGGAGACTCAACCGCTACTGTACGAACCATCAAACCACTGGATGCTGATCAACTTAAGGAGGTTCGTCTCTCACTGATCTACATATACTCTGATTTTTTTTCTGTCAGTTCAACAATTTACTTCATGTGGTAACATCTACAATAACTGGTTTTGTTGAAATGAAATAAATTTAAGATTATTGATTATTACTGAATTCAACCAAACTGAAACAATAAGATTTTACTGAAGCATAACTGTCAGCAGATATAACCTGATTTCTCCAACTACGTAAAATCCTTAAGTTTGATATAATCTTTTTTGTTTTATATGATGAAAGTCCTTTTCCACCTTGATGTAAATACATCATACCCATACCCTTTCTTTACATACAATTTAATTTAGTTTAATTTACATTATTATTACATTTTTGTTTGTCGAACCTAATTTTAAAATAGATTTACAGACGCTTAATTTTCAATCAAGTCGTGTCATTCATCATTATACAAAATAATGAACCACTCAGTAAAGACAGGTGTCAGTACGGACAGTACTATAGCTCAATAAGTGCCCTCACCCTGAACATAAGTGCTAGCTACTCTTCAGCACAATAGAAACCACAACATTCAAAAACAGAAACTCCTCTAAATATCCACCATAACTGAACATTAAACATTAAGACAAACTACCAACATATTTCCCTTTACTGAAAAACACATAAAATAACTTAATCACTAAAAAAACACTTAATCCCTAAATTTATTCTTTGTCCTTGAGCAGTTGTCCTGTAACTGACACGAATCACGACTCTACTGTCCTCTATAGGTCTGATGTAGTCATGGTGCGCATGTGTCGAATGTGTCCATCCTGAGCTTTATTGGAAATTGTATATTGGATCAATGTAATTCAATTAAGTTAAAACAGTATTCCCTTGTTTTATGTTATATAAACCTGATTTAATTAGGTTACAACAACAAAATTAGGATTTATAAGTAGAATCAGGTAGAAATACCTCCTTAAAGCAACAACTGCATGTTTACTTTTTACAGTATATATACATCTATTTTTTCAGTTTTAATACCTTTAATGGGATTTAAGCTTATCAATAACAAAAAAAAAACAAAAAAAACAATAGACCCTACTGACTAATAGTTTAGCTTAGGTATAGTTAATTGTATTCAATTTTATTTTTTTATTTCATAAAGAAATGAAGTGCCACATGTCATTTTGTGTTTTATTTCTTCTAGTCAGGAGGTATTTTGTATTATTCACTCACTTGCCCAAACCCATCGGTAAGTTTAAACAATAACATTATCAAATCATTCAATAAGTAAAAAGGATTCAGCACGTAAACCTTCACTATAAAATCTTCATTCTCCATTTCAGCTGAAAAACATCAGGACATTAGAAGTTCAGGATGTCAATGACAATCCTCCGATCTTCCAGAGTAAAACATACAGCGCCCGAGTGTCAGAGGTGTGTGTAACGTCATATCTTTATACAGCAGAAGTGTGTTTGATCACAGAGACTCATATCTCTTTGTACTGTGTCTTTTGCTCCAGACGAGAGCTGTGGGTTCAGATGTGCTCTGGGTTATAGCTGAAGATGCAGATGTTTCTCCAGACAACACCAATATTACATATTCTATACTGGTGAGTCATGAATGATTCTCATATTTTTTATATAATATCATAATAGGCTTCCACAAAACCGCATTACTGGTATCAGGCACTAGATATAGTTACATTTTCAACAGGACTATCAATCAATTATAGTATTTAATCATACCTAATCACATGGGTTTTTTAATAGTTTTTATTCATGCAGATTGGTGTAAAGGAAAGGAAACTAAATAATATATTTAATTCGTCAGTAGCACAGCTTGTGTCCATGAATTTCATTTTAATTTATCACTTTCCCTCTTTTAACAGCCTCCAGCACCAAATGAATTTGAAGTGAGAGATGACGGATACATCAGGTTGAAACAACGTCTGAACTACAACATTGCTGAACAGTACATCTTCACTGTGCAAGCTAAAGTAAAGACAAACTCTCTGACATCCAACCAACTTCAGATTACTTTGACACTAAACTCCAAATAATTGCTTTGTTAGTTTATTCTTTAAAGGAATAGTTTACACAAACTCTGTCATCGTGTACTCACTCGTGGAAAACAAAACCAAATATTTAGCAGAATGTCCGAGCTGCTTTTTCCATGAAAGAACGAAAAATAAATTACACAATTTTCATTTTTGAATATACATTTGTAATAAAACAGTTTTTTTTTGTTTTTGTTTCTTTGCAGGATATAGGAGATCTCAGTGACACCACAACAGTTACAATAACAGTTGAAGATTTTGACAATCTAAACCCTTATTTTGATCACAGTCTCTACAAGGCATCCATTGAGGAAAACCAGGTAAATGACGTCATGATCAATATTTAAACGCAAGTCTGATCAAACAAATAAAACCCTCCGTGTCTTTTCTGTCCATGCACAGATAGGACAGTTTTCAGACGTCACTCCTGAGGCCATAAAAGCTCAAGATGGCGACACGGGCATCAACGAGCCTATACTTTACAGCATAACAGCAGGTGATGTTAACAGGAGATTTACAACACACTTACATGACATGTGTCCTAATCTAAATAACCTCCTCCACCTGTTTACAAATAAAGTTTCTCTGTAGACGTGTGAGAGCTAGAGGTGAAAAACTGATTTTAATTCTGATAATATAAAAAATTCCACCAAACTACAGTCAAGCACAGTAATTGTGATAAAACAAGCACTTTACACACCTAATAATACACTTCTATTTGAATAAAGAAATGTACTCATATTCTATATTAAGTTTCTGATAAAAAGAAAGCAAATATCCACATTTCTGTTCCAGTCCTTCCAAATGAATATCAAAGCAACTTTGAAATTAATCAAAACAGTGGAGTCATCTCTGTGAAAACAGCGCTAGACAGAGAAGAAATCGACCAGATAACTGTTCACATACAGGTATCAGATGTTTCTGAAGACATTCATGAAAACCCTTAGGCTGTTGTTATGAATCGGAAGAGATCATATTTTCTATTCATCATTTCCTTATAAATAGGCAACTCAGCAGGATGATGCCAGTAAGACGACTAACGCTGTGGTCTCCGTCACCATTGAGGATGTGAATGACAACTCTCCAAAATTTGACCAGGATGAATACACTTCATCTATTCTGGAAAATTCATTACAGGATCAGTTGCTGCTTCAGACTAGAGTCACTGATCTAGACCTGGTACTGTTCCTGAAAAAATCACTGTCTGTTTATAAAGTAATATAATTATTGTGAGATTCGAGGCGTGCTGTATTGTGAATAAGTCACGACTAAAGGGCGTTGGCGTCCTGCCTACAACACCTTAAGCCGTGACTTTTAATAAACTATTAAATACATTCATATTCCCTCCGCACTTCGGAAACTGTGGGCTTTCACACAGACACGCGCATCAATGTATCTCCCATAAGAGAAGACTCTTTGAGAGCGGGAAGGGTGTAGCCTCAAAATGAAAGGTAACATAACACCAGCATAGGTCCTTCATAATTCATTACATAAATAATAAACAGTTAATTAGCTGAAATACCTAATACATGGAACTATATTGATTGTAGATTTTGCTAAGGATGGTTGCAGGTAAAATGTCTTAGTGCCTGAAGGAGGGAACGGAGACGTCACGTCGGGTCAGTGAACCGACGAATTGGGATCTCGCAAAACGCCAAGTTGCTGGCCCTTTCAGCGCCCTGCATAAGCTTTGTGTTTGGTCCATGTACAGGTGCAAAGCGCGGACGGGACAGAGCAAAGCTTGGGCTGGGTCTGCCTCCTTCAGGGGCATCGTTTGGAGGTTCACTACCTGGTCACAAAAAGGAGTGGTTAGAACCTTGGGCACAGTATTGCATCGTGATGTGCGGCAATCACAGCAACATACACTTTCAGGGTGGATGGAGACAACCTTCGCTCCAACCCATGCTGAAGGAAGG
This sequence comes from Siphateles boraxobius, assembly GCF_051911475.1. Classification (NCBI taxonomy): domain Eukaryota; kingdom Metazoa; phylum Chordata; class Actinopteri; order Cypriniformes; family Leuciscidae; genus Siphateles; species Siphateles boraxobius. Next base: position 1,408,855 of record NW_027508908.1, on the reverse strand, counting down.
AAAGCATGGCCTTGATTAGGCATCTCCGGTGGTCTCCCCATTGGGAAGAACACCACTCAACGAATAGGTTCCACTTCACCAACGCAACGGTCGCAGTGCTGTCCGTTCAGACCACTACATGCTTGCCATGGAGCGGCCCTTTATGGTGGCGCAGCGCAATATGTACTGCTAGCAACTCGAGGCAGTTGATGTGTCAATGCAGTTGAGCACCCGTCCACAGACCTGAGACTGCATGACCATAGTAAGTCCCCCCCCCAGCCGGTGGCAGAGGCATCCGTGAAAACCACAGCATGCCTGGACACTTGTTCTAGGGTAACTTCTGCCTGTAGAAACGAAGGGTCCAACCACGGGCCGAAGGTTTGGCAACAGTGCGGGGTAATGGAAACCCGGCACGTGTCACTCTGCCATGCCCATCTCGGAACTTGGCCACGTTGGAGCGACCTCATATAAAGTGGGATTACTACAGCATTACTGCGCCGTTACTGCGGCTGTGGCTGCCATATGCCCCAGGAGCCTCTGAAATAATTTCAGTGGGGCCGCTGCCTTTGAATGAATTCAAGCAGTTCAACACTGACTGTACAGTGTCCTTCAGGTTGATCGCTGCAAACCAATCTCGGGGACTTGGGCATTAGAAAATGTGTTTCTGTGTCAACATTTTGAACGGGAGCTTGTGAAGGGCCCGATTCAAAACTCCCAGCTCCAAGATCGATTTCAACATGCGATGGTCATGTTCCCGCAATGAGAACATGACGCATCTACAAACGCTACCTCAGTGTGCTTCAGACCCAGACATGAGAGGCAGTGATCGTGACCATAAACCAGAGCCAGATGATGACTGCATCCAGAAACACACAGGCAGAATGATATCTTTAAAAAGACCCAGAAATCACACCTATGCTTGCTCTATGAGGAATTTGCTCTCTCAGTCCGCTGTGTGCTCCCACAACTCTTTGAAGGCGCAACCTCTCTGAAGAGCTGTGAAAACAGCTGTTAGAAATGCTCTTTCTGAAGTTCACGATCTCCACTGAGAGCACCGTCAGACCAACACCAACCGAGAGGTACCTTCCAGGAAGAGCAGCAGACTCGCAGCTGAACACTTGTCTTAAAATTTGGCAGAGCAGAACACATGCACCCCTCAGCTCTGAAGCCAAAGGCAAATATGTGATGCATCTGCTTCCGTATTTTTACCCGCGGAGCGTCAGATGCAAAACCAGCATGCCAATGTGCATTGGCTCGTTTAGTTACACTCAAAGTGGATTGGTCTCTCAAGCAAGATCACAATTCGTCGGTTCACTGACGCGTTGGATGTTGGGAGTGACCGACTGAAAGGGAACTAACCATTTTATAATCGTTATTAAACTTCTGCATTTCCAAATGTTACTCTTATAGTCAGTGTTGGGAAAGTTCACTTTCTACAGTAAATAGTTCAAAGTTCAGTTCACAAATTTTAAAATGAACTAGTTCAGTTCATAGTTCACACTTTAAAATTTTGAACTAGTTAACCCTTTTTTCCATATGTTGCTGCGAGCTATTATTTTTCAAAATTATTGCCACAGCCCATATAGAACCACAGACAGCAATTATTTTATTGGCGGGGAAAGTTTGCACAGAAATGTAATAATTTTCCCATCCTCACCGACCTTGTCATAAAACTTGTTTAAATGATCATACGACGCCTCCTTGTTGCTTTTTGTTTTGATGACGCATGCGGCGGTGCGGCACTGGTGGCTGGTGTTGCCAGTTTGGGTATTTTTTCCAATACAATGCTTTTGCCGGGTTTTTGCCTAGAAGGCTCTATAGAAATCTGGCATCCTATTGAACGAAGTTAAAATGAGAGTGCTACCGTTCACAGATACCAGAATGAACGAGTTCACAGTAACGTTCATCAGGCAGTAATACAATACGTTCAGTTCATGTTCGCCCAAACTATCGTTCAATGAACGCGTTCAGGCACAACACTGCTTATAGTATTCAAGCAACATCCACCAAAGTCTGTCTGTGTAGTAACTGCCTAGAAATGCCCTTGCGACCTCTCAAAATTATTTAGCAACAATCTAACAATCACCAGGAAAAATTAGCAACCACATAATAACACCCTTCTTATATACACCCTGCTAAGCAGTTGTAAAGGTGTTTTAGGTTGTTGCATTTCCGTTTTCATGCACAGGTAACTCATCACTCTTGCATGGTGACCACATAGCAACCACTCAGAAATCATTTGCATTTTCTTAGGAACCCTAAGCTACTTCCCAGAACACTCTAGCAACAACTTAAAACTTAGTAACATCTTAGCTACCCCAGCAACAAATTGGTAGAATTCGCTACCAACTGCTCAAAACAATTTATCTACAGCTTAGTCATGGAAGTATACAAGGAATATCTCTTCTAACTGCTCAAGTATGTAAACTACACAAGATCTAAATGATCTTCAAATTAATCATGTAAAGTTCCATGTAAGGTTTTGTCAAGCTTATTTGTTTTGATGTACTTACCTTTTTGGGTTTTCTCTCCAATTAGGGTGGGTTCTCTAAAGGTCATTTTATCATGGATAACAGTACCTTCGTTATCAACAGTCAAGGAATAATATCACTCCGGAGAAATGCCACCTTGGATAGAGAAACTGTAGACAATTACACCATACAGGTAAAAAGCTATTACATTCATTTCTTAAATCCAGCTATTAACAAAATATACAGGATGACTATTCATTCTGAATGAGATGCTTGCATTGTCTTTCTCAGGTGGTAGCTGTAGACCAGCCTGTCGATGGTTTAAGCTCCACAGCTCAGGTCATCATCACTGTTCTGGACGTCAACGACAACAACCCACAATTCCTTCCTCTCCCAGAGCCCATTGAGATCCAGGAAGGTGTGTACACACCCTCGTCACCTGGAGAGGTGTGCAAAATCTCAGCCACAGACGCTGACATTGGAGACAACGGACGTGTCACCATCAGCACTTACTCTTACAGCAATTTCTTCAGCTTCAGAGATGTGAGGACATGAACCTATTAACATGACAATGTATTGTCAGATGTTCAGATCTTATTTAAATAAATAAAACAACAATGTTTATTTCATTCTCATCGTTAGGATGGGACTCTACTAGCCATCGAGGAGCTGGATCGAGAGACACAGGATGTGTATGATGTGGTCATTGTTGCTATGGATCATGGGATGCCACACGGAAATGTAATTTATTTTTAGTTTTATGATTTCCATGATGCGTTATTGTACTTCAATACAGTTTTGAGTCTGTTAATGGAGTTCAAGTGCATATTGCAAGTGTAGAAAAAAAATCACAAGAACTATCTTGAAATGCAAGCTCCAATCTGTTCATCAGGCTTTATGCAAAATATGGAAGTCAGAGTGTAAATATCTGCCAAGTTGTTTGGTTTTCCAGAGTTTGCAAGTTTCATGGAACCAAATTTTTAAAAGATATTTTAGGGTTTTGTTTAAGGCACAAAGTAGCACATAATTACATAGAACAGGGGAAGGCAAACCCAATCCCTTGAGAGCTACATTCCACAAGAGTTGAGCTCCAACTAAATCAATATACTCAAACTCTCCTGAACCAGCTGTCTGGGGTGTTTAGGATTACTTCAAAACTACAGTCAGTAACATAGTGTCGGCCCAGATCTGGCCCACATCTGGTACCTGTGGAATCCACGTGAAGCAGATGTGGGCCAGATCTGGGCCAACACTATGTTGCTGTCTGGAAGGTGTGTTGGAGCAGGATAGGAACTGAACTCTGCTGAAAGGTTGCTCTCCAGGAACAGGTTTTGATAACCTTGCTCTAAAGCAGGGGTGTGCAAACCTGCTCATAGAGAGCCAATGTTCTTTAGAGTTTAGATTCTACCAGCCTCAACACATTTGACTGAAATGTTTTTAGTAATCCTGAATACCTTGAATAGCTGATTCAGGTATATTTGGTTGGATGGTAGGAGCTGGATGGTAGCCCAATGGTCTAAAGCAGGGTTTCTCAACTCTCCTCCTTAAGGTCCACTTTCCTGCAGGATTACTAGAAAGTCCAGGTGAGTTTGATAAAGGTTGGAGCTAAATTCAGCAGGAAATTGGATCCTGAGGCAAGAGTTGAGAAGCCCATCTATAAAGGTTACATACCCAAATGACACATAGCAAACACCAGGCAGATGTTTTTTTCATTATTATTATTTTGCGCAGATGATCTAAGTGGGGTACTCTTGACAAACATGTTGGACTGTGGATCCAATGCTTTGTCAATATTCAAAGCTCTGGATCTTATACTAGTACAATCCTTAGGCTAGATACTAGACATTGTAAATATTAACTTTTGGTCTGTAATACAAAGAGTTGCTTGGCTTCACTTTCTGCAGAACATCACCACAGTGAGGGTCAATATCACAGATGTCAATGACAACGCTCCAGTTTTCAGCTCTGACACCTTCAGCAAAAGCATTCTGGTTAAAGACGCCAAGGTTGGAGATGTGCTGCTGACACTCTCGGCCACAGATAAAGATGCTGGAAGCAACGCGCTAATTAGCTACAGGTAAGCTTAAGACTAAACTTCCATTTCATTAGCATCAGTAATATGAAGGCAAAACCATAGACACCCTTACCTACATCAATCCGTTAAGACAGATTAATGTTGTTTTTCTCTAGTTTCTCTAAAGACTCCTCAATGGTCGCATTGGATGCTGAAACAGGAAACATCACTTTGACCTCTGACCTTAGCGAGGTCACAAAAGACACACTGCTAAACCTCACTGCTATAGCGACAGATCATGGAACACCACCAGAAACTGATGAAGGTTTGGGCTTAGTTTGCATAATTCCTTTAGTGATTCTGGTGTTAAAACAATGCAGATAATTTGAGCAAATAAACAATTCGTATTGGGAGCAGTTAATTTCCCCTTCAATATTCAAACCTGATCTGATAAACATGTCAAGATTAACATATTTCTTCTCTCTGTAGCTGAAGTCTTAATCTACTTCACAATTGCCTCTCTCACTGAGAGTGTGAGTTTTGAAAGCCCCTTCTACACATTCACAATAAAGGAGAATGAACCTGAGGCCTCAACAGTGGGGAAGGTCAAGGCATTAACAGGAAGTCCAGTGGTTACAGTCAGCTATAACATGAAGTCACATGAGGATATCTTCTCTGTGGATAGTGAGGGAACCATAAAAGCTCTGAGACCGCTGGATAAGGAGAAAGAGGAGTGGTACATCCTCACAGTAGAAGCCATAGACTCCAGAACTCCTGCGAACATTGCAGAGACAACGGTATTGTCCTTACTTAACTAAGGCCAGAAGCAAACTCTACACAAGTATGCAATTTATGTTCATACATAGTGTACTTTGTTATAAGAATAACATTTGTTAATGCCAGCTTTATCCCCCATTAAAGCTACATTGGTAATGCAATTTGCATCACATTTGTATTCTGACACATTTCAAAATGCAATGACACAACCTTGTGCCGCTAGAAGTGTTTGCGTTCACACACTGTACTTACATAGAGTATGTTTCTGGCCTATACGTCTTACTCTTTAAGCATGTCAAAGGCAAAGTTTCTCTTCTTAAAGAAAGCTGTCACAGAGAATTTGACTTTCTTTCTCTCAAAATCTTCAGGTCAACGTTCAGGTTGTAAACGTAAATGAGGCTCCTGTGTTTGATGCTGAAATATATAAAGCAAACATTTTCAGTATCTCTCCATACAAATCCTATGTAGTGAAGATCCAGGTGAGTGTGGCTTGGCATAGACATCAGATATAAATTTAATGGATGTAGTCAGATCTATTTTGTAATTAGTGGTGTTCACTAAGCCAACCATTACTGTTACTGTTGTTATTGATCATGCTAAATGGCTAGTGATTTGTTAAAACCCTAAAAATGTATTAATTAAAACTAAATCCATAAAATGATCCCCGGATGGGAACCCCTAAAAGGTCTTATGTTTGTGAAGTGCCTGGTATTTTTTTACAATTGATTTTATTGTAGTTAAACTTGTTGAAATGTGGTGGTATGTCCCTCAGGCGTCGGACCCTGATGTGGGCGAGAGCTCAGAACTGCAGTATTCCCTGCAGGAGTCCACAACTCTGCTGGATGTGGAGGCAAGCACTGGTCAGATCTACGTACTGGATGCATCCAGTTTTGAAGACAATCTGTTCACCTTTCATGCTAAAGCCACTGACAAACATGGGCTGTTCACGACTACAAAAGTACAGGTGAGCAGAAAAAAGAGAACGTTTTTGAAAGACTCTTTCAAATTACCAATTGCATTTTGATTGAGAGAGCAGTGAAACAGAGCAGTCAATCCAAAGATTGCGTTCTTATGTTTGCAACCTGCAGATCGAAGTGAAAGAAAGTGCACAACGTGACAGCGTAATCTCCCTAAACCAGCCCGTATACATAGTGGAGAAGAAGATACCAGAGATGGAAGAGTGAGTAATCTATGTTCGTTATTGAAACATGTTATTGAGACAAAATAAGAACATTTCCAGTTGTGAACGGTTAATGTGTTTTGAGATATGAGTGTAAGTGGAAAACATGTTTAAGGATTAATTAACCCAAAACAAATATAAACATGTATTATTTTACTCACCCTCATGGCATTCCTAACCTGTGTGCTGCTATGTTTTCTTTTTTTTTTTCATTAAGACCAAAAAAACATAATAAAAAAGTAGTGCAAATAACTTGTGGGCTGTATTTCCAAGTCTTCCACATAATTTACTTAGAACAGATTGAAATATATGCCATTATTTACAGAAAAGCTTCTTCTCTACTGAGCTGTTAACTCAGGGTATTTTGTGTTCTATACACCATTGTGTTTTTTTCTCTCAGATCCATGGGGAAAGTTTTAGGCTGGACTGTGAAAATCCTCAGTGTGAGAGCTGAGAATGGGAATGAGATGCGCACCATTCTCAGAGAATCTACAGCCAAAACTTACGTCAGTTTAATCACCATGGACTCCAGTGGTGCTGTCATCCAAGCCATGGTGGTCAAAGAGTAAGTTAAACTAATATCAGACTGTTCTAATGTGAAAGCTGATGTGCAAATTTGTAAGTAACATGTTTACAATAAATGCAGTTCTAATGGTTGTAGCCTTGTGGTCAGTGCTCTGACTTTAAATTGGTTATAATTTTAATCAGTTATAAAAAATATGGGAATACATTCATTTTTATTTGAACTCTGGCTGCCCAAAAGGCTATTGGTTTGCCAACTATGTTCATGTAAGAATACCAGTAAGGGATATGAATTATGTGACAAGTGCGAGTGCTACAATTGCATGATTGCACAAACTTGTAACATCACAATATGCAGGTACTGTATGTATCCACCTTGAAAAGTCCTCCTCAGGATTATGATTTATAAAGGTCTACAAACCAAATATATATATATATATATATATATATATATATATATTGTAAGGAACTCAGCTTTTTGGCTGATTGATTAATAATCAATAATATCTTGTTATTATTAATTATAAATATTTGGGTCAGTTAATTGGATTAACTTGATGTGGCTGAATTAATATTACAATCAATTAATCAGTTCTTCCAACGAACTATTTTGATTATTAATTTATTCTAATAAAGGGTATCTTCCATGGCCACCGAAGAATAATTATTTCTTCGCCTGTACAGTACTTTGAGCCAGTAGCAAAAACCGTGATCGTAAAGTGACTTGTATTGCAAACAAAACAGAACCAAATACATATTATGTACAAGTTTTATTAACTAAATATAGATATTTATATGAATATAAATAAACTAAACAACATACACACATGAATACATAAATAGGTTAGTGATAGGATGAAATTGGAAACCGGAAGAGGGTCTATGAGAAGAACCATCAGAATTTCATTTTCACATTTCATTGAATTGAATACTTGCATTTGTAATGGGAACAATTCTTGAAGTTGTTGAAAATTGAAGTCGTTGATGGTTCCGGCAGCGTCAAGTGGAAGTTGGTTGAGCGTTCTCTTTCTCCAGGAACGCATGACTGGTTTGGGCAAGGCCTGGGACTCTGTTGAGGCCACGCCGAGCACCCAGGAGAAGTGAGGAAGTCGGAAGGATGGGTGATTGGAGTCGTTGTTGGTTGGAGTCTTTGTTCCAAAACTCCTGAGATTGTCCTTGGTTCTTCGTGAGAGAGTCTTCTCTCTTTTCCATGAGGCCGGATCTGGTTGGAATCGAGGCCTGCTGGGCCCTGGGGCCCCCGTGGAGGGGGAGGGGGCTCCCCAGTCTCACCAGAACAGTGTTGCGGCTGGATGAAAAAACTAAGAGAGGGAGGTCACATGTGGACTGTCTCTAATAAGGCCTGGAGAAGATCCTCCCCTAAGGGTTGAACTCGACCAATCAGAAAGGGGACATGTCTGAGAGGGAAAGTGGCTCTTAGTTGATTTACGGATCTTTGTCCCCAGCATGCTTAGACTGTTCATTCAAGCTCAAATAGACATAACAAATTCACATTGCATTCTAAGAGAAGGTGATTTACATCAAAGTGTGTGTCATTAAATGAGGATTAATTTGCTAGGAAGCATGATACAGGTGAGGTTATATTGACCGTTGGGTGGTTGTTCAACCACATACACCCCAATCAAACATACCATGTTGTTATACCTAATAGTACACGAGACAGTAAATCATCACAGTTTCTGTGAGGCATGTCCCTTCATAGATCAGAGTAACACCGCAAAGTTTATTTAATTAAAGATGGTCTCTCTCTCTTAAGCATGTAGCGCATGTGGCCACATTCCTTTGAGGTCGTAAAGTCTGTTATCAGTCTTAAAGTGTTCTGTAACCGGACACCCGGCTGACAAAGTAACTTCATTTGTGAGGTTAGTTTTGGGGGAGAGTTTCATAGACCTTTATATTCATTAAATATAGTGAATATGAATAATTAGTGTGTGTCTGATTGGTCCAGACCCTACATCCCCCCCTTTCGACCGTTGTTGTCCCCCTCAAGGACAACCATGATCGAAGTTGAAAGTGCCGACAGATCAGACACACCTTTGTCATAGAAGGCTGGAAGGCCATGGTGGCCTCTGGTTGCTCGCGTCTTCTGGAGTGGTGGTCGTTCCACGGCGGTTGATGTGGACAGTAGCCCAGTACAGGTCTCTGCAGCAGGTGTTGGGGCAGAAGGTGCCTTGACTGGGTATCACCTGTCATTCTGGAGTTAGGGTGAAATTGTGGTTCTTGAAGAAGGATGAGGTTTCCAGCTTTGATTCAGGTTTGGCCTCAGCAGGGCAGCGTGTGTCTTGGATCAGAGACTGCAGACCAGCTGAGTTTGAGTAAAGTCATTCTGGAAGACAGTAAACAGCTGTTTCATGGAGTTCACTGTCTGGTTCAGCCGAACGCTGTGGGTGTTGAGAATTACCACAGTTCCCTTCGATGTCTTGCCGATGGACGGCAGGGAGGCACTCTGTGTTGTGAGTTGCCCTTTTAGCTGTGGGATTTTAGTTTGAATTTCAGCCACACGTTGTCTCACGGTGGCTAGGTTCAGTGCGTTGACACTGGACATGCCAATGTTAACAGAGTTCCGACGGCAGTGGCGGTTGTGTCCATCTGGCTCTGCTTGTGTGACATTTTTTTTTTCAAGTTGGTTGAGCATGTGTTCGACATTGGCCTCAGCGTGGGCGAGGGAGTGGAGTCGAACATCACTCTCTGGGTGTGGGTCCTGCAGTTGGTGATAAGGAGTCCCGGTTGTTCCTTCGGGACGCTGCCTGATACCGGACCTGGTGAGATGACCGACTGCGGCTGTCCTCTGGTTGGCTGGAGGCACAGGAAGACTAACCACAGCAGCATCCTGGAACAGACAAAGGGGAGAGGGAGAGAGAAAGGGAGGAAAGATCTCAGCGACTGTCGTCCTTTGTTGGCTAGGACAGTCTTTCCGCTTCGAGGACGCCGGTATGCCAATTGCTTTGGTGTTCTGGTGCTGCGGTGTGCAGCACATGCTGCGTCATGGGCATACACTGGCATGAACCCCCCTTTTGCACTGTGGCACCACAAGCTTTGGCGCAGCGATGTCATCAGGTGCATAACACAGAGTGTTGTCCTGTGCACGCAGCATGTGCTTGTTGATTTCAGTTGTCTGGGGCACCGGTTGTCGGTGGGTGCAGACGGCGTTCGTGGGTGGTTGGAGGGGTTAGAGGTGGTTTCTCATAGTGTCCATTGGTTTGTCATAGTCTTTGGTAAGCTGGAAGGTTGGGGTCAGGTTAAGCAGAGGCTCTGTGACATTTTGGCACACTTGTGGTGAGAGACTAATTCATGACCCTAAAAGTTCAGAACCACTGTTTAATGGGTTCGCTAGATATGTAGCATGAAGTTAGGTGTTTCATGTGTATCTAGCTAGTGATGTGTCTCTTGTATCTTTATCATCTTAGCTGTGGATGTTAGGAGGCTAAGACTTGTGTGGTTCCTAGAGTATTTCCTGGAAAGGGCATAGCCGAGATGAAATAAATGACTTAAGATGGTTCTTATGACTAAATTATTTCTCTGGACTTAAATGGTGGTTCACTGCGGCTTGACGAAGTGAAGGATAGGAGGAAAAGGAACAGCTTTCCTATTCAAATTATGCTTATTATCAATCCTCAGGACTATAGTTATGCCCTAGTAATTGTTGAAATTACTTGTGTCGCAGGGTCACAAAAATGAGTGCACTTGTTGGAAATAAACACAATCACAAATAAAGGTGTCTCTGTTTCCTTTCTGGGCCCAATGGGAAATAGAACCACATTCGAACAAGAGAGGAAATGGAATTAAATCATATAGATGACTGAATAGACAAGGGAATAGCTGACTGCTATTATTATCAAAGTGGAAATAAAAGAATAAAATAAAAAAATAAAGTAAGTAATCAAAACAGCGGTAATGATCTGAAATTGAGAATAATCAATAGCACTAGTGACTAACCTTTAGATTTGCCTGGACCAACACTGCCTAGTGGGTCACAGCTGTTGCGTGTTTACGACCACACCGTGTGTGTCCCTCCAAAGGTTTAGTCAATATGCTGATGAAAATTCTCATAACTATAATAATTCTTCTCTAGCTACACAGCTTACATGTAATTAAACTTGGGTTTAATTGCCAGGGCATCTGCAAATTTAGCCTACAGCGCTCAGCAAGGACTATGCCTAAACTAGTGAAGGTGAAATTCAGCTGAGAAGAATTGAAAGTAAGGAAAGAGAAAAATTAGAAACCCTAAATGGGGTTAAAGAAAGTATTTTAGAATACTTTGCGCTGTATACATAAAAGCTGTAATTAAGGCTTCAAGTAAATGATGCTAACCGCTAACTGTAGAAGTTATTATGTAGCTTAGCCTAAGCTGGATGGATGCTAGGTTAGCTTAGCTTAGCCTAAGCTGGATGGACGCTAGGTTAAGTTAGCTTAGCCACCTAGGCTGGTTTGATTACAAAATGACGTCACGAGTTAGCACTTCCTGTGACAAGTCGTTGTCATGGGAACCAGTGCATGTCAGAACAATTCAACAGTACCTGATGGATGTCTACACATTTTACTGAGTTATGCATGTTTAAACGGGTTAAAAGGGGGCGCCTATACTTTAAGTCTTTCGAGAACTTGATGTTACATTCAGTAAAATGCTAATGTGTCTTGGCATTTGCTAATTTTACGCATGGAACTCTTCTCTTTACTTTACACAACTTATTCTATTTGTTTACAGAGTAAGGAAATAGATTTGCTGTAAGTCAAAGCTTGTCTAAGCCTATATAGTTACGTCCCTCTCATGCATAAATGCTGACTTTTCAGCGAGTGAACAGTTTTGATCACTAGGTAGCTGCTTGTGGATGCAGCTAAAAATTTAGGTGAATTACATCAATCTAACAATAATTTGTAAGGCCTTTACATTGTAGAAAGGGGAGCATCACCCAGGTCTACGTATATATAACACTGTCCTGGGCTTTCTTTTTCAGAAACAGGTTTAGCAATACTGCAATTTGGATTTCTTTAACCAAAGCAGGATAGATATCGGTACAGTTTACAAGCTGCTGAGATGAGATTCCTTTGTCAAACAGACTTACGCTTTAATGCTGAACTTACTGATACCAGTTGGAAATCTAAGACTCTTTCACTTACAGTAGAGATGTCAATTCCCGCTATCGTTTTATCTGCATTTAGACAAGCCAGCAACCAGTGATCAAAATGCGTATCGCATGTTGTGTTCCAGTTGGACCGCAATGGTCAAATGCACGCCTGTAGGTTAACAGTAGTTTAAAACTCAGGTGGTTTTCCTACACTATGGCGTCAAGGTATGCCCTATTTGGAGCTAGTGTTTCCTGTAACCCTTCATTGTCATGGAAACTAATGTAGCAGTGCCAATTCAACCAGCATGTAGCAAATGTTTGTTTCAAAAGAGTTGTGCATAGTCTGTTGGCAGGTGAGGCTTACACGTCCATTCAAGATTTTCTTTATATCAGTAAAATTCTATTTTTACTAATGCAGAGTCTTGCTGCTCTTTGAGCACCCATTTTCATTCACTTTTTTCATTTAAAAGTTTTATGTCCTATGCTGACCAGGGACTTTTTAGCAGAGTCTTGCATTGTGTTCATGCTGTGTGGCTTCTGGTTTTGCACTTCAGGATCAATGGGGTCTTAGGGACCCTTTCTGGGGAGGCCTTCTGTGTTAGAGGCCTTCCGCATCAGGTCACACATCGTTGAGTGGGCATTGCGTGGGGGCAGGTGAAAATATGGTGACTAACTGGTTTTGGAGGAAAAGTTTCTTGAAGCTGGTGTCCTCCTCCGTCACAGGTTCGTTGTAAGTTCCACAGACAACTCGTTCGGAGTTGGTGGTGGTAGCACAGGGCCTTCTAGGTCTGTCCTGCTTGGTGTTTGGGCAGGGCCCAGCTGGGCTGGATGTGTCCAGATCAGATGGAGTCTGTCTCGGTGTGCCATACCGGTTGGAGACTGCAGGTGAAAATCAATGTCTCGTAGATTGGCAGGGATGTTTCTGACCTTTCACTTGAGATTGTTGAGTGTCACTTCATGTGCCATTTCAGGGTTTGTCTGATTTACCTTTTCCTCCTGCAGCTGCAGGGGCTCTCAGGGCACTGTCTGGTGAAGTATTAAGCCGAGGGCTTTGGCTCCTCCCCCCTTTGTGCAGGGCTGGGGAAGCTTACGCTGCTAATGTGAAGGTCAGCAGGGTCCATCTTTCTTGTGTGGTCCATTTGCAGTGGGTTGGACTGTTGCAGCTCTCTTTGGACCACATGGAGTGCGTCAATAATGTTACAGCATCGCTAAGTCAGTGTTCGGACTTCCGCTGCACATTGATGGCTTTAGCTCTCTTTGAGTTCAACCATTTCTTTAAGTTCTTTGAGTGAAACAGTTCTTTACCCGTCGGTTTGCAGGTGCTCAGAGCTGTCGTCCGCCTGAAAACTGATGATCTCTTTCAGTTGCTCTGCTCTGTCAGGGTCCTTGCATCTGTCCTGTGCCTTCTCCCGTTGAGCAGGGTTCGTTCTCTGTGGAGTCCTGTGGCTGGCAGCGTTAGTTCATTTACCTCCTGTTTGAGGCCTGCGGGAGCATGGCCAAGGAGAAGATAATGCTGGTCAGCTCTTGGTGGCTCAGGCTGGGTGTCAGACGTCTGCTTTCATTGTTGCCTAACTGTTCCTTCCTCTGCCGTGGCAGGTCGTTGCCTGCTTCAGGCTGAAGGATGTCCATGACACTGCTCTGCCAGGTCTTCAGGTGGTCCTGGTGGCAGGGCTGGGTGTCTGAGGCCTACTGGAACACTTGTGGGAACACGAGAGAGAAATGGCAAAGGCAAATGCAAGTTTCTACAGAGGTGGTGAGCTATCTGTGTGGGAGAATGGCTATGTGGAGCAGCTAAAATTTAGTGTTGGTGAGCACACACAACAACAAAAAAAAAGTTTTGAGTATCTTAGTTGACGTGCTTTAAGCAGCATCGACTGATGACTGGGCTCTTACATGTCATAACCTATTACTCAAAAATGCTGATGGTTCTTCTCACATGTTGTGCTACGAGAGTAACAGATAGAGCAAAACCAAAATAAAACAAAGGGATGAAACCAGAAAAGAAGAGGAAGAAAGGAGTGTTTTACCTATTTAGGTTTAGCTAGGAGACATAGGTAAACAGGAGTCACTTATGGGTTATGCTGCTGTTAGACTAAGCTACCAGGGACACATCAGACATCTCAAGGTCCAAAAGAAGAAGAAGAAACAATGGGAAGTGTTTCCAGTTCTGTCTGGTGCCTACTGTGCGTTTGTGTTTAGCCGTACTTCATGTACTTAGCTTGGTGCTAAGGAGTGAGGATGGGTAAAACACAGACAGGAAGTAGGATATTAATGACCTGTGTAACTCGCTATGGAAACAACAGTCGCTAGATATTGTAATCCTATAGAGAGAGAGAAGATGAGGATAGTGATTAGTGATCTAAAATAAGGTAAAGGTAAAGTTAGAACGTCCTTATAGCTCTAAGAAAACTAAAAGGAAAGGGAAGCGTATCAAGTAATTTAATTAAATTTCAAATTTAGTTAAGCCCTTCTTTTTTTCTTTAGCTGAATATAAGAATTCAGGCTGAAACAAAAGTAAATAACTAAATTGAAATAAAATAAAATAAAATAAAAAAATGTATGTAAACATTGTGTGTTCTCATAGCTCTGGTAACTAGAGGGGAACTTGACTAAGCAAATTGATTTAATTAAATTCCCAATTTAATTAAATTCAATTTAACTGAATAGGACTATTCAGGCTCAACAGGTGTAAATACACAAAATAAAATAGGGGTAGATTTAAGTAAAAATAAAAGAAACACAAATAAAAACCCAAAGTATCTGGGTTTCAATCTGAAAGTGAAACCAAGAGGAAGGGGTCGAGAGAGAGAAAGAGAGAGAAGAGGGTGGTTTAACCCTCTTATGAGACGTGCTTCGTGAAGCTCTGACACCAGGGTGAATCATTCGTCTCAAATCATTCGGAGTGTATCACTGCTAAGGTCACGTGATTTTATTAAACTGGGCTTCGTTACGCGTCATAGCTGCTTCGAAATTGTTTTAAATTTCAACGGTTTGTGAACCATTGTGTATCTGGTCTCTATGTGATCTCGTATCACTTTATAGATTCGTACACATTTAATGACGCATTTGATAAAGGGTCTGATTGACTTTCAAGTCAAGCTTTCATAAAACGAGCCCTACGGTTTACTAAGATATTATGCCTTGAAAGACACCTCATATTAAACGATATTAGGTAGCTCGCGGATTGCCATTACCTGATTACACCTTTTGATAAAACCTTTGCGATTGGTTTGTAAAAGGTGTTCCGTTGATTTGAGTTTCCGCTACACTTCCACTGTTTTGACCAGCAGGGGTCGCCAGCGAGGGCGCTTCAAACAAAGAGTCATTTGTGACTCAGTTGACTCCTTTGATTCAAAGCCTCGAAGAGCTTTGACTCTCATTACTCGTGTTCAAATCACTCAGTTCAAATCACGCAAAATCTATAGTCTTTGGTTTAAGGTTACACTTTACGATCTAACGTGTCTAAGTTTTTAGGCGGTGCTAAAACTATCACTCGAGGTAGAGGGTTTTACTTGTAAGTCATGCGTGTAAGTTAGGATTGAGGGAGCTATTGGCTACAACCGTCGCTTGTTTACACGAGGGTCTGTGAGATTGGTGCTGTTGTCAGAAAAACTAGATAGGAACGCCTGCTCGCGTTCCGGACGCAATGCCAACCAACAACACAGATCGTTCGGAGCAGCGATCGAGCTGTGCTGACAGTTTGCACTGAGTCTCTCGCTTAGACACGACGTTGCGTGTGAGTGACTCTTTTTAACAAATCAAAACAGCACCGTTCTTTCACAGACAATGGCAAATTACTAGTTAGCTAAGCTAGAATTTATACCACTAATTCGACGCGATTGTTTCATATGGGCGCTTCAGCGGTTTAATATGAATACAATGACGTAACGCATAATAAGGCCTTAATCGGTGATTGAGGAACATCGCTCAGATCACATTCAAAAATGCTGAAAATGGAGATTTCTTCGTCCATATCAGGTTAATTAGTTCTGGTACCATTTATGCGCGCGGCTAATCTGAGATTTCTTCGTCAGAGAAGGCTAATGCTCGATTTATATCTGAAATTAGGCTTTCTTCGCTAATATCAGGAGTTTCTTATCGTACGATTTAAATATGCATTATAGCATTTGTGAACTTTCTGCCATTCGTAGGAAGGCATATTCAAGCTATAGTTTTGCTGATTTACTCAGAAACTTGTACGTGCATGTATGAGATGTTAATAAAACTTATGGGACAACATATGATTGATTACTGTCTGCTTGCATACAATGTTTAATACGATGCCTTAAAATTCTCCACCATTATGTAAGGAACTCAGCTTTTTGGAAATATTAATAATCAATAATATCTTGTTATTATTAATTATAAATATTTGGGTCAGTTAATTGGATTAACTTGATGTGGCTGAATTAATATTACAATCAATTAATCAGTTCTTCCAACGAACTCTTTTGATTATTAATTTATTCTAATAAAGGGTATCTTCCATGGCCACCGAAGAATAATTATTTCTTCGCCTGTACAGTACTTTGAGCCAGTAGCAAAAACCGTGATCGTAAAGTGACTTGTATTGCAAACAAAACAGAACCAAATACATATTATGTACAAGTTTTATTAACTAAATATAGATATTTATATGAATATAAATAAACTAAACAACATACACACATGAATACATAAATAGGTTAGTGATAGGATGAAATTGGAAACCGAAAGAGGGTCTATGAGAAGAACCATCAGAATTTCATTTTCACATTTCATTGAATTGAATACTTGCATTTGTAATGGGAACAATTCTTGAAGTTGTTGAAAATTGAAGTCGTTGATGGTTCCGGCAGCGTCAAGTGGAAGTTGGTTGAGCGTTCTCTTTCTCCAGGAACGCATGACTGGTTTGGGCAAGGCCTGGGACTCTGTTGAGGCCACGCCGAGCACCCAGGAGAAGTGAGGAAGTCGGAAGGATGGGTGATTGGAGTCGTTGTTGGTTGGAGTCTTTGTTCCAAAACTCCTGGGATTGTCCTTGGTTCTTCGTGAGAGAGTCTTCTCTCTTTTCCATGAGGCCGGATCTGGTTGGAATCGAGGCCTGCTGGGCCCTGGGGCCCCCGTGGAGGGGGAGGGGGCTCCCCAGTCTCACCAGAACAGTGTTGCGGCTGGATGAAAAAACTAAGAGAGGGAGGTCACATGTGGACTGTCTCTAATAAGGCCTGGAGAAGATCCTCCCCTAAGGGTTGAACTCGACCAATCAGAAAGGGGACATGTCTGAGAGGGAAAGTGGCTCTTAGTTGATTTACGGATCTTTGTCCCAAGCATGCTTAGACTGTTCATTCAAGCTCAAATAGACATAACAAATTCACATTGCATTCTAAGAGAAGGTGATGTACATCAAAGTGTGTGTCATTAAATGAGGATTAATTTGCTAGGAAGCATGATACAGGTGAGGTTATATTGACCGTTGGGTGGTTGTTCAACCACATACACCCCAATTAAACATACCATGTTGTTATACCTAATAGTACACGAGACAGTAAATCATCACAGAGGTTAGTTTTGGGGGAGAGTTTCATAGACCTTTATATTCATTAAATATAGTGAATATGAATAATTAGTGTGTGTCTGATTGGTCCAGACCCTACAATATATATATATATACTTTATGTAAGTGCTTTAACAAAAGTATAAGCTATAAATATGAAAAAAATTATATATGTGCATTAACAACAACATATACTCTTCACTCTTCACATTTCCCTCTGGCCTGCTTGCCTGAATTACATCTATTCTATATAATAAGGATGAGAGTGTTATGGGCAGCATCTGAAATATCTTCACTCCCACAGGAAACTGAACAGTGAGCATAAAGATTTAACGTTTGAGCTGGAGAAGGTATTTGGTCCTGGTTTGGAATTCAAAGTGGAGGACAGTTCTGGAGACTCTGGAGAATCCAGTCAAGCCGTCACAATCGCTCTCATCGCTGTCAGTGTTGTGCTGGCTGTAATCAGTGTGACTTTAACATCGACGATTATCCATCTAGTCAAGTAAGTTATTACTGGCCATAACTGCATCCATCCATCCATCCATCCATCCATCCATCCATCTATCTATCTATCTATCTATCTATCCATCCATCCATCTATCTATTGTTACGTCCCAGATGTAAAATTTGTCTAGGTTAAAGGGAGTAGACAGTGAAAAGAAAATAGATGTGCCTGAACCCGTTCCCAGCCCCGTACGACAGACACATCAAATTGTAGCTCAAAATTTATTAACATATGATTGACAAAATTAAACAAAAAGGGGAAAAAAACTAATTACCTCAGGAGGGGGGGGGGGGGGGGGGGGGGTAAGCCAAAATAACAAACACAAGTACCCTCTGACTAGTTGGGGAATAAAACTTTTTAGTCTGCCAAAAGAAAACAAATAAACCACAGAAAGTTACACTAACTCCCTAACTAGCCAAAAACGGGAGAAAAGATATTACAAAAATAAAAATAGGCACCCACCTCCCTACAGCTTCCAGACCATTTGGTATACGAAAGTAAAGTAGCAACAACAAACAAAAAGAAGTGGTAGTAGGCTACAATAAGCCTTAGCCTGGTGAACAACAAGAAGTCTTAAGATTGTACAACACAACACAACACAACACAATAAATACAATACAATACAATACAATACAATACAATACAATACAATACAATACAATAGCAAGTAGACCAACAAGTGCAAAACAGTCACAACACTCTGAAAGGCAAGCTTCAGTTTGAATGTCCTCCGAAGCCTCTTTTCAATTTGTAGCGTCTCCGGTATAACGAGCAGCAGGTGCGTTCAATCATCTCTCTCTCTCTCTCACCTGGTTGAGCTGCAGAGTTGCAGAGAGGGGGAAAAGAGAAAACACACACAAAACCCCAACACTGCCATAACACAACCACTGAACGTAACACTATCTATCTATCTATCTATCTATCTATCTATCTATCTATCTATCTATCTATCTATCTATCTATTTATCTGTCTGTCTATCTGTCTGTCTGTCTGTCTATCTATCGTTCGTGTTTGTGTGTGACAGAGAATAAACTCAGTTGTGGTCAACTAACCTGAAAAGAATTCCTAGTTGAAAAATAAGCTTAAAGTCAACATGAAATCAGGATTGATTAAATTGTCTGTGCTGTTTCACCTGTACTACTACAGCTTTCCTAAAATGCCGTAATGTAATGTCAGTGGTGTTTATAGTGATAAAATGATGTTTCATGTTGAATATTGCTCATGTTTTAGGGGTATTTTTTCACAGTAAAGAAAATTAATATGTTTGGTCATTTAGTTATAATATATATTTTTACTGCCACAGGAAAAAGGGCACCGATTCTGACAGACAGAGTTTAAATACTGGCATTGATTTACCTGAAAGGAGAAGCAGTATTGACAACCTTGCTGACTTTAACATGTAAGTGTCAACATATTGTTAAAAATCTGATACAAATAGTTTGAAAAGATTGTTCTCAAATACAAATATGCATCAGTTACGATTTTTTTTTATCTACATTGATTTGTTCTGCGATATTTGAGTAAACAGGTTTCTTATTTTGTTAACAGAAACCCAGAATCCGAAAAGGTAAAGCTCCTTGCTGTAACGACAAACTAATTCATTTCATTTAGAGTATTCATTTAGTATCATTTTGTCATCAAAAATGGAATCTAAATTCTTGTAATTTTGTCACATGTGTTTTGTGTGTTTCCCAGGATGAGGTTAAAGAGAACTTTTGACAGAGAATCAGAGAATGGAAGTGTATTCAGTGGAAACAGCATCTCTGGCCTCTGAAAACACCCTGATGGATTAAAGCTCCTCACTTCTTCTCAGTGGAGTACAAACCTAGTGAGATGCCTTTGTAAGCAGCATTTTAAAAGTTAAGTTCCCTACATGGAGGAAACAACACGAGTATCAGGTCTTCTTAAGACAGACATCAGGCTCTGGGCTTCAGCATTACAGGAATAACATCTTTGGCCCTGTCCCAACACTCACACTAAGCCCTAAGGTCTTCCTCGAAGTGGACACTTGTTGAAAGTGCACTTAGCAGAGAAAAGTGCGCAAGGGCCCGAAGCTGCGAAGAGCAGAATTGGGATAATTTTGCACACCTCACTTCTGTTTATAATGAAGCCCTTACTTTCAAATAACAAACTTGTCTGCTCATGTTATGGCCATGTTAACTTATCCCTGGCTAGAGGCATTTCTGTGCCCCGTGAATAGCATGTCATTCTTGATAAAAGCAGTTTGTTGCCATCAAGTAATACATTTATTTGTATAGCGCTTTTCATAGTAGGTCACATCAACAGCAGAGAGAAAGGCCGCAAAATTTAAAAATACTACTTTTATTGTGTCACGAAATTTAGTTTTAAGAGTTTTTCAGTCGAGAATGTAGTTGTTTAAAGCTCAAATCTGTGATTTATTTATAAAGATAGCGCCTATTTAAAATTTGATCGGAAGTTTTCGGAGTTGTGAGATCCAGGCGATCACCTGGCGCTCAGCGCTCATGTAACCCGCCTGGAACATCCTTTATTTTTATTTTTTTTATTATTTTTTTTTTTTTTAGGACTAGCCTATTTTTAGGACTAGTTAAGGACTAGCCTTAACTCGGCTAGTCCTTCTGACGTTTGCCAGGCACTAAAGCAATTACCCATAAAACGTGCTTTGAACCAATCGGATTGCTTGGGTCCTAACCTGGGACCCAACACTTCACCGCACCGGCTTCCTTTTTCTTCTGAGTTTTCCCGCTGCCGACCAGCACCATAGCAACCGTTTTGCTCCCCCATTGTTTAGCTCTTCAAAACGTCACGGTACTTCAAGGATTCTGGGTAATAGCCCATAGCAAAGTGAGGTCTGATGTGCACTTGCGAAAGGGGTGCATTAAGTGCGCTGACGATCACCACTGGAGAACATCATTAGAGGATTGGGACACCTACAGTCTTGCACCCCTTACTGAGAACGCGCATTTGAGGGGCACAAGGGTGGAAGTGCAGATATTGGGACAGGGCCTCTCTCTTGAATCCAACACGGAAGTGACTTATACTGCAATTCATCGACTGGCCGCTAGAGACAGGCTCCAAAAGGGAGTCAATCCCATAGACCCCCATGTTAATGTTCCCAACTTTTCAGCAGAAAATAATGTTTACAGCCTGGTACAAAAAGTGGTTTGGGTCTATATAGCTAATTTTGCCCTTCATGACAACTGTGAGGGGGGTGAATTTCTTTATAACTCATCCGTTTAAATCTATCTATAAATTACAGGTCTGTCTGTGTGTTTGTGTGTCTGTCTGTGTGTCTGTTAATTGCATATCTCTCGAACCGTTAGTCCGATGGATTTCAAACTTGACAGGTGTCTTGCTACGGGCACGAGTAAGTGCAGTGCCAAGTTTGACGTTGTTTGGATTAGAAATGCAAAAGATATCGTCAAATATATCGGTAAAAGAAGCACAGATTGAAGAAAAATAAACATTCTGACATTAGAGAGGGTTGTGGTTTAAAAATTGTGGTTTAAAAAAGTCAGCTACACTGTTTACTTCTGAATATTGTAGTTATTCAGAAGTAGTTAGTTGTCAGTAGTTAGTTATATATGTAGTTACATTTTCCATATTTATTGTATGTCATTATGTCAGTATCAGTATTTCCTTTCAACCATGCACAAATAAAAATGTCACTGAACTTTTGCTGTGTAATTGAAACAATGAGCACTCAAGCACAACAAACCAACAATTACTAAAAACACACACAAAAACTGATTTTGCACATACATACTGTCAAATCCATTAATCGCCATTAAAAAAATAAACAGTACACACACACATATAATATACAGTATATAAATATAATATAGCCTATACACAGACACACATACATCTATCTATAAATTACAGAAACGTCTGTCTGTGTGTCTGTTATTCGCATATCTTGGTAAAAGAAGATGTTTAGAGGGTTGTGGTTTAAACATACCTGAATATTATATTTTATTCACAGCCATCATTATGTCAGTATCAGTATTTGCTTTCTACCATGCACAAATAAAAATGTCACTGAACTTTTGCTCAGGGTTAGGGTTAGGGTTAGGGTTAGGGTTAGGGTTAGGGTTAGGGTTAGGGTTAGGGTTAGTGTTTACCTAACCCTAACCTAACCCTAACCCTTGGTATATAAGCGCACAAACACACCAAACCAACAATTACTACAAACACGCACAAAAACTGATTTTGAATGGGCATATCTGTTTTTTGCATATCTCTCAAACCGTTAGTCCGATGGATTTCAAACTTGACAGTTGTCTTGCTACGGGCATGAGTAAGTGCAGTGCCATGTTTGACATTGTTTGGATTAGAAATGCAAAAGATATCGTGAAATATATCGGTAAAATAAGCACACATTGGCTTTTGCCGCTCTAGCCGCAGGCCAGAGACACACACACTCAGTGGCCACTCCCCAAAATAAACATTCTGACATTAGAGGGTTGTTGTTTAAAAATATCTGAATATTATATTTTATTCACAGCCATCATTTGTAGTAGCCTATTCACAAAACTGTTTGCTCAAGCGTATAGCGTTTTCTCGGAGTTCACTGTGTCGCGGCTCCAGCCAAAGTCTGAACCTCCCCTGAATCGTCATGCTTATTCATTTGTGGATGTTAACTGAATCTGTAAGTCAGCTAAACTATTTAAAGGTGCTCTGAGCGATGTCACATGTTTTTTAGGCAAAAAAAATTTCATACAGCAAACATCTCCTCACTATCCGCTAGCTGCCTGTCCCCTGAACACGCTGTAAAAAAACGTGGTCTCTGCAGACACCCCAGGCTCCACAAACGGCAAAAAAAAAAACTGGGCTAACATGCACCACGAAACATAACAAACATTGGGGGGTTAGTGTGCGGATGAGGAGGAAGGAGGGTCTAGCTAGCCTCCGTTGTGTTTGACAATACTTTAAACGTCAACAAGAAGTGACGTCACCCTACATCGCTTAGAGCACCTTTAATTCTGAATATTATATTTTATTCTGGTGCGCTTAACGTTATCGTTTTCTCAGAGTTTAGGCTCCTCTGTAATAGTAGCCTAGGCAATTCAGTAACTCAAACATACCAAACTAACAATTACTAAAAATCCACAAAAACAGATTTTGCACAGGCATTGCAGTAGTTATATTAAGCCTTAAAGTTCTGCATAATTAAGGGCATGGCCACTTGAGTGACAGGTGGATTGCCGCTGCGGTCACTACTAGCCGTTTGTCTGCTGTCTGTTAGCGTCACGTCACCTCAGATAATCCCGCCTCTTTGCCCATTGTCATTTATCCGGTACTGACGCGCTGTCAAGATGGCGACGGGCGGACCCGCCCACTTCTAACAAAAATGCTCTTCAGAAACCTACAGGTGACGTCACGGACACTTCGTCCATATTTTCTTTTTTACAGTGTATGGTCACAACATACACAAAACAGGGTGAATTCCCTTCAAAGAAACAAGCATTACTGTCTTATAGTGGCTGCATGGATCACCCAACATGAAGCCAGACATCACTGCTACATTATTATTAATTGAAATGTTATTTTAAAACAGAATTCATACTGAAAAAATACAGATGTTAAGACAGATGTAGCAGTCCTGTAGAGCAAACAGGAGAGATGGTGCTTGATTCGCCACAATCATTGGATTGATTCCCAAGGAATACAAGAACTGCCAAATGTGTAAATGTGAATAAATGAAGTATTTTATTTTATTTTATTTTTTTATAGCCTCTGTGTCTTTAATTCACATTTATCATTTGGTAAAAAATTTAAAAATTAAAAAATTAAAAATGTGTTATGTTAGGGATATTTTGTTACATTTCCAGATAAAATATCAAATAATAAAAAAATTTAAAAAACCTACAATTACTTCTTTGAAGTGACCATCGCATTTAAATTTCAATAATGGTCTCATAAAAGGGCACTTAATGAAGGAATTTGGTTGCTTACTTTGCTAACATTCACCAAATTGTCTAATTGTTACTTTTGCTGATGTGTTCATTCTATGTGTGTTCTGTAAAATGATGGAAGAAAAGTTTGCAACATTTGTTTTATGAAGATGTATGTTACACAGTTCCTTTAGGAACATTTCTTTTGTGTCTCATTAAACTGTGAGTTAAGTTTGTCTGTATAAGAATGATGTATCTTATAGACAGACTTAACTCACAATTTAATGAGACACATAAGAAATGTTCCTAAAGGAACTGTGTAACAGTGATAAACAGAGCCAGGAAGCTTTAAATGAAAGAAGTGAGAGTGATAAAACACAATGTTAATGTAATGTAAATGGTGGCAGTGGCTCAGTGCATCATGTAGGTTGTCTACAAACTGGAAGGTTGGTGGTTCTATCCCCAGTTCCACCTGACGAAGTGTCGAGGTGTCCATGAGCAAGATTCCTGACGAGGATGGCGCCTTGCATGGCTGACACTGCCGTTGGTCTGTGAATGTGAGGCAATATGTAAAGCGCTTTGGTGGCCATGGGTCTGTTGTAAGTGCAGTCCATTTACCATTTTAATGTTGATTAGGCACGTGGAACTAAAGGTTGTTGTTGGTTTTTAAGTACAGGGTACAAAGACTTTTAGAACTCCTGTAGGGAAACAGCCCCTGTTGCCTACTAATTTTCAGAGAGAGTTGCTAAAAGCAGATCGATTCGTTGCTAAAAGTTGCTAAATGTCTTTGTGATGTCATTGCGCTATGACATCATTATGTAATCGCAACGCAAAACTACACCATTATGTAATACATAGATATTATTTGAAATGCTAAGTTAGATTTGTTATATATATATATATATATATATATATATATATATATATATATATATATATACAGGTCCTTCTCAAAAAATTAGCATATTGTGATAAAGTTCATTATTTTCCATATTGTAATGATAAAAATTAAACTTTGATATATTTTAGATTCATTGCACACCAACTGAAATATTTCAGGTCTTTTATTGTTTTAATACTGATGATTTTGGCATACAGCTCATAAAAACCCAAAATTCCTTACCCACTGGGAAGCTCATGCCTTTACCTGTTCCGCAACGACCCTGGTCGCACATTGGAGTCGACTTTGTCTGCTGACCTTCCTCCCTCAGATGAGAATACATGTATCCTGGTAGCCATTGATCGCTTTTCTAAAGCTTGCAAATTCCCCTGAAAAATTTACCCACAGCATTTGTAACCGCAGAATTATTGATGGAGCATGTCTTCCGGAATTTCGGCATTCCGGAGGATATTGTGTCGGAGAGGGGACCGCAATTTGACTCCAATGTGTGGCGAGCATTTTTTGCATTAATGAATGTAACAGTGAGTCTAACTTCAGGGTATCACCCACAGGCGAATGGTCAGGCGGAACGGAAGATCCAAGATGTCAGTCGTTTCCTTCGTACCTTCTGCCATTCTAATAAACATCTCTGGAGACGATATCTCGTGTGGGCAGAGTATGAACCATCAGAAGTCCCTGCAGTCAACACCTGGTTCCAAGACAGTGAGAGGTTATGGAACCAAGCTCATCATCATCTCCAACAAGCTCTGAACCGTCAACAACACTTTGCATACGTTCATCGTCGTAACGCCCCCGAATATCAGCCTGGACAACTGGTTTGGTTTTCGACCAGAGACATTAGTTTAAGACTACCTTTGGACTATATTGGTCCATTTCCCATTGTAAGACAAATTAACCCAGTTACCTACCAGCTCCGTCTGCCGGCCCAGTATCGCATCCACCCCTCATTTCACGTCTCTCTTCTGAAATCCCATCATCCACTTGTTCCTGTTCCCTCTACAGACCTAGTTCATGATGACAATCCCCCAGTACTCCCCATTGAAGCTGAATCCATCTATACAGTACGGGAGATCTGGGACTCCTGACGTCGAGGTGGTCAACTCGAATATCTGGTAGACTGGGAGAATTATGGACCAGAGGAGAGGTGTTGGGTACCTCGTAAGGACATCCTCGACCCCATGCTACTCACTGAATTCCATGAACAACATCCTGAAAGACCTGCTCCACGACCTCGAGGTAGACCCCCACGACATCGGGGTCCTGGGTCCGCTGGCGCGGACTCTGGAGGGGAGGGTAATGTCAGGAATCAAGCAAACTCGTTTCAGTCCACCACTCAAAGATCACTCTCTCCAGAATATTAACCACACACACCTGTTCATCATTAATTACCTCATCAACCAGCTCAATAAAACACTCACTGTGATTTCAGTCTTTGTCAAGCCTCCAACAGGAACAGACCAAAGCATTGTCTCCCGAAGTATCTGAGTCATCCAGTGTCCGCTAAGTAACGTATACTTACCTGAGAAATACTAACCTCTGTATCCTTGTTCCGCTGTCTCCAGAAATCCTGTCTGAATCCATGTTTCCCGAGATCTGGTATTCACCTGAGATTCCTTGGTTCAGGCTGAGTTCTACGTGCTTGAGTCTGCATCTGAAAGAGAAAAGACAAGTATTAATGAACTGTGACTGCTGGATATCAACTAACCTAAGGAGGACCTGCTCACCTGTATCTGCCCCGCACGTAGTGATCATCACCGAATCTTCACCTGAACTTTGAATATTCACCTTTGCACTTGTTTCACATTAAATAAAACAACGTTTGAGTTCACTTACCTCTGTCTCTGTGCCTGTATCCTGACAGCAGGAGTATGTAATGTTTTGGGGTTTAAAAAAAAAAAAAGTACATACTTTTGAGTGCAGTTGTAAGCCTTTTCCTTCTTAAGTGTAGAAAAAGTCAGAAGCGAAGACCAGGAGACTTGGGGGTATCTTTTAAGGCCAGTTCTTTATTGGCATCGCTGTAGTCACCAAGTCTAACTAAGGCAGTATACACTGTAGTTAATATACATTTGAAAGGGGGAGGAGCTACATATAAGTGGGGACACTGAAACAAAGCATGTAAATGAGGTATAGAGGTTTAGGAGCCTGCCCTAGACTGAGAGTGTTACCAATCCTAATCCAATCAGCATAACAGTGTAATGCAAATATCCTAATCCAATCAACCAGACTCTTCACCGATACCTTCACATTATCATAGAGCTTAATGGCCAGGCAGTGCATAAAGACAAAAGGTGATAGTCTCAGTGCTCTGATCAATTTAACTTACAATAGAGAGAGCAGGACGGACAGGAACAGACAGGTTTGTGACATCAGATGCTAATCGAATCAGCATAACAGTGTCATGTATAGATGGCAATCCAATCAGCCCGACTGTATCACCCATGTTAATGGCCAGGAAGTGCATACAGACAAAAGTTAATGTCCGACACCTGAATTGCTTGACTTACAATAGAGAGATCAGGACTGGCAATGAATCTCTTGCTGATAATTCTGCTAAATTCAGTCTACTAAACTTTCTCAGTTTATATACTAGTGTATTGGAAAATTAAAACATTTAATAAATTTGTAACACTACAGTGCGTAGCAGAAGAGTATAGGCAATCTTTGGGACATAAATATTACTTAAGACGTCATAACTGCGTCTTTAACTGACAGCTCTGTCACTTAGTTACGTGCATCCAGCCCATAGATCCTGCTACTGATCCTGTCAGTCATCTTGTCAGAGTTAAAATCCGTCTCATTCCCTTTAATTTAATTTCTTACCGCTTCGGAGAGAAATGTAGTGAAATGGGTGGATAATATGCGAATTGGGACGCAGCAATTAGATATACAAAGACTGTGCACTCCTAATATTTACTTCTGAATGGAAAAAACTCAGTAAAAACTGCTATGTGGATTATGGAATACGTCCCGCCTTCTAAGTAAAAGAGCCTATCGCTGATTAGTAAAGTCATTACGTCACTGCAGCTACACTTAAAAGCTCCGGTTCCCATAGAAACCTGACAATGATTGGTCTAGCCTGAAACATAAGCCTTTTCAACGTTATTTCCGCATAAAAAAACAACATTTATGGGACAGTTAATGTCAGATTTTGTTGCTGATTTTAAATATGTTATTTAATGGTGAGTTCGGCAAGCAGATATCAGGATTCCCACATTCAAACAGATAGGACTTTGGATGTCTGAAATAGCTGCAAGGAAGCGTTGCAAATATGGCAAGGGACTTGAAAGGGAATATATGGACACTTTTCTATCCCATGAGGCCACGGGAGAAGATTTATAGATGAAAGTGAAGCGACGCAACTGACGCTGGTAGGGCACGTGATAGTAACAACATGTGGAGTATGTTCGAATTTTATTCACACTACACAACACAACACACATTCATACTTGTCAGAAATGAAGGGTCCAAGTACTGCCTCTTTCCGGTCTTTAATTAGCAGTTGAATGAACAATGAACCAGCGCTGGGCAGGCCTTAAGCTCTTTCAGCCCCTGATCCCTGGGTTATAGAATATATACAGTAAGAATATGAGGGGAGTCTTTGGCTTTGGCCAATAGGAACATACATTACATCATTTAGAATATAGATTGTATAACAAGTTCATATGTAGTCAGTTTCCGGCTAGATCTCCACATGCATCTGTATTCAGAAAGGCCCTTCAATGTATAACATAAGAAGACTTCACCGTCCGAACACAGAGGTCCTTCCTAATGAACAACAGATGATGCCAGTACACTCAGACAGAACAAAGGAACCCTTATATTGCATTTACACTTTAGGCCGTGGACTATGCTTAGACTTAAGACAGTTAAACTAGAACTCCTAACAATATAACATACTTTTTAATGGTCGCAAAGTAAGTCCAAATTCAAATGTAGATCTAAAGTTTGAGATTTCGAGCAGCGAGAAAGGTATAACTGGAGCCTGGGCTGTGTTTGAACCTATACCCTCATTCACTATTCCCTACATTACTCCACTAATAAAGCTTACTTGAATGAGTGAATGAAAACGAGTGAGTAAATTTGGACACTGAGTGTGCCAAAGGGCTGCTGCTTTTGCATACCCAGACAGCAACATAGTGTTGTCCCAGATCCGGCCCACATCTGGACCATGTGGAATATATATATATATGCAGGGGTGCACATAACTGGTACGCAGGTACGCATGCGCGACAAAAATCAGGAATGCGTAATGCCACTTGTGTTACTACGCGCCTTTGCGTACTTAACGTTAAAGGGTAACTGTCGTTTTGTTTATCTACTGGAGGCAAACTTTCGTTTAAAAGCATAATTAAAATGGAAACGTCACTTTAAAGTTTGACCGTATTTTTGTTTTCGGCCAAATTGCCTTTTGATTGGGAGAGCTAGGGGCACGTATATGATAGCATCAAAAATGGCTATTTTTAAAACACTAAGAAGGCTCAACACAACGTGCAATTTTACACTAAGAGGGTTTGGCAGCAGACCGGGATGAACTATAGTCACACAGGGTGAGCTGCTCTGCCACTGTCACCTCGGGACTCGATCATGAAGCTAGCGCTGAAGCTGTCACATATGGAGGAAGCCAATGGCTGCAACTACCATATACCCCAGGAGCCTCTGAAAGTTCTTCCAGTGGGACCCTTTCTCACTTCAAACACCAGCTGAACACATTCTCATTGGAGAAACGTGTTAGACCGAGTCCATCTCCAAAACTGAAAAAGAGATACTAAGCCCGTGGGCGAGATTACTCTCTTCCAGTTGACCTGAAGACCCAACGGGCTCTGGAGCACTCGAAGGGAAGGACGCTGTACTGATACTCCACCCTTACACGCAACCCACAGGATGGCCTGCGGTGCGGAAGGTAGAGATCTGTCTTTAAGCACATGTCTTTCAGGTCGGAGCTGCAGACCAATCCTGGGCCAAGATGGTCACGACCCACCACCTAGTAGCACGAAGAACGAGTTTACAACTGGCCTTCGTACCGGCTGGAGGAGCGGCTATATCAAATCCTGCGCCAGCAGGATAAGATAAGCACGCACAAGACAGGAGCACTGCTCAAAGCTCGGTGTGATGAATATCACTGAATTTTCAGGAGCACGTCTGCTCAACACCTAATGTGATGACTATCACTGACTTGAGCGGGGTAGCCGAGCCTGAGGTGGGGTAGCAAAGTAGAGAGAGTGGTGTTAGTGTGCTGTGCAACACTTCCTGTCCCCACAAGCGGCAGGGGGCGCGTGAGAAGGCGGATGACCGGGTCCTCGAACGCACCAAGCTGCCTGCTGGCGACCAAGGGGGAGCTGAGGGGTGTAAGGCTATACAGGGTCACACCCGCCAGACTGGCCCTCTTGAGACCCAGGAACAGATGAAATTGCTCTCTCTTTGAAGTGTGGGTACCGCTTGCTCCGCTTTTTTTTTTTTTTTTTAGGGAGCCAGCGGCGGAACAGACACACACACAAACAAAGGCTCCACCCGGCCCTCACCCGGGGGGAGGGAGTGGTCGTGCCACTCCAAGAGCATCTCATCCATTCCTGGGCGGCCCGCTCCGGAATGCTTTCGCTGTCGCTTGGCACCTGGCTTGGCAGCGCCTGGAGCGGGCTGGGCGTCCCTACTGCGGCCGGCTCCATGCTGAGGCCTGGGTGGAGGCTGCTGCGGAGGGCCAGCAGGAGCGGCGGCCGGGGAACGCCCACGGCGACGAGCAGGCGGAGGAGCTGCCACCGGCGGCGGGTGGAGGCAGCAGCTGGCCACCGGGGCAGGATGTGCCGGATGACCTCCGTCTGCGCTTGAGCGGCAGAGAACTGTTGGATGCAGTTCTCCACCGCGGAAATTGGGGAGACCAGGAACCGAACCTTGTCCGCATCCGCCATACCAACCAGGCTGAGCCAACGAAGGCGCTACTGGACCACCAAGGTGGACATCGCCAGACCGATCACGCACGCTACGACACCTGTACCCCGGAGGGTGAGGTCGGATGCAGTGCGGTGCTCACTTATGAGCGCACGGTCTGGATTACCCTTGTGCATGCCATGGGTGCCCTAGCCTGCAGCAACGCCATGGCACGCAAGAGGAAGCGGCTTGCCCACAGGCTTTGTAAGCTCTGCCCGTCGGAACGGACAAAACCTCACAGGCCTTAGGGGGGAGACGAGGATCCCCCCAAAAGGCAGCGGCCGCCGGACACAGGTGCACCTGTGTCGACAGACCGCTCCAATGGAGGGACACCTCGCAACCCTTCACCGTTCCTCCATCAAGGGTAATGAGGGGGAAAAGCTATTCAGGCAGTTTCTGGCAGAGAAAGATGCTGTTCACCACCTGATAAGCTCTCCATGCATTTCGGGAAAGAAAGGCACTGGGGCGGCGAGCTGAGAACCAGCGCGGCCCGCCCCAAGATACCAAACTCCAGATTCCAACCGAGACTGAACGGGACACGGTGGAGGTTCCACTCGAGCCCGGCAGCCTCGGCGGCCCGTTTCAGCATAGCTGATAATTCTGGATCCGGCTCGGGCAACATTGAACTCCCGGAGGGAGACAATGCAGCCGAGTCATCATCTCTAGAAGTCAGCTCACCCTCCGATGCTGCAATCGGCGTCCTGTCCTCCAGGGGAGCCCCGAGTGAAACCGCTGGCCCACCCATTACAGATGGACCAGCAGACAACACAGGAGGCTCCAGTGGTTGCAGTGGAAGGGAGGAGTGAGGAGCCCACAGGGAATGGTTACCGGGCGGGACATCCAACACTATCCTCCGGTCACCCATCCCACACAGCACCCGAGGATGGGGAATGGTAATGGGGACTCGCTCTCCGCGAACGAAGGCGAGTCTCGCCCTCAACACTGCGACAGTCATGTTCCCACAGTGAAAACACGAGCTGTCCACAAAAGCTGTCTCAGCGTGCTGTAAGCCCAAACACGTGACACAACAGTTGTGACCATCAGAGAGAGACAGGGAACGACCGCACCCAGAAACGCACGGGCGGAATGACATCTTGAAAAAGACGCAAACGCACCCGTGTTGCTCTTTCAGAAAATAGGACCGTCACCAGTGCCGGAGCAAACAGGGGAATGACCGCGGCAACACTGAACAGAGAACTGAAACAGTGAAGCACTCACTTTTCCGCCCTCTAACCAGCCATCAACACACACAAACATTTAGAAATTTGTTGCTGTTAAAACAGCAGTTGAGAGCTCAAAGCTCGCGATCACCGCTGCACTCGCGCTGTAGAACACCAGCACTGGGAGAGTCTTCCTGAAGAACACCGACACACTCGCTCGTTGTAGACAACAGCACTCTCAGAGACATCAAACGATCGGCTCCGAAGCGAAAGGCAACTAGTGCGTGCATCCACTTCCGTATTTATACCCGCGCCGCGGGGGCGGAGTGTGTGATGCGAATCACGCACGCCAATTACATTGGCTCGTTCAATAGTACTTGAAGAAGACAGGCTCTCTAGCGAGATCCCAATTCAGTCGACGTCGACTACGTCCGACGTTATCGACTGAAAGGGAACACACGTTCACTTAAAGCCCCAAAATAACTAGCTGAATCAGACTGTAGCCTGTCTAAAGCTAAAGGGTGGAAATAATATATTTGTTGAACAGCACTTTTTAAAATTTACATAGCACAATCAATTTGAGCACGAAACCTGCAACCAAAAAGCAGATATAATTATCTGCCGAATCATTAAATCTATGGAGAAAACACTAAGTAATATTTTTCTATTTCTATTCTATTCTATTTCTATTCAAAAAATGTTTTCCATAAAAAAAAATTCTTCCGGCAAAACATGCTATACATGCAAGCAATAAAAGAAAATAATAGCACACTTCTCAAAAAGCTGCATGTCATATGGCTCCACAGTCATGTGGTAAATCATAAGTCTATTTGTGATAGCTAAAGTAAACCGTTTGTTATATAAAACCATCAAGATAAGATATAATCCCTGTTTATCATCCAGAACTGGGAGAAATCATCATTTGATTTGTTCAATGATGTTGGTGTTATTTTTTTACATTTACATTTTTGTATTCATTTAGCTGACACTTTTATCCAAAGCGACTTACAATTGCTATATTTCAGAGGTTGCACGCCTATGGAGCAACTAGGGTTTAAATGTCACTACACATTGGTGTCTCACAGTGGATTCGAACCCAGGTCTCTCACACCAGAGGCATGTGTCTTATCTACTGCACCATCACCACCCCTGTAATATGTTATAGGTTTATAGTTCGTTCTGATTATTTTCAAGCAGTGATAAGTTTATAATTGATATTTTGATTGTGTTGGCAATAGGAACAATAGTATTTATAATAATAAATCTAGTTTATATATATATATATATATATATATATATAAACTTTTCTGAGTTATCCAGCAGTGCATAGTGTAAAATGTTCATTGTTGTCATGTATCCTTACAGAAGCCAAATTTGAGTTTAGGGCTAGTCTTTGAGAGAAAAATAAAAAATAGTCTAAAATGAAACACTCAACACATGTTAGCTATACAATATGTAATGGGATTCCTTGCTCAATCTTTCTACTAAATGGTCCATGGCCTGAAAAAGGGTGAAGACTCCTGATATGCGTAAGGTATAAACTAAGAACAAGTGTAATATATTTAAAACTCTAGTTAATTGTTTGAAGTACAGTAATTGTTGGTTTGGGATGTTAGCTTTTACTGTTGTGTTGGTCTGTATAAACTATTGCATGTGAAGGTGTGGTGGTACAAACTCAAAACAAGGTCAGTAACAAAATCTGAGTTCAAGACATCTCAAATATCCTTAAATAAACTTGTAACATCAACTTCTTTCCAGAAAATCCCTCCCACATCACTCCTGTATCAGTGGCCTCAATGAAGCACCTTTGATACTTGCTTACACCAGATAATAACTGTTTATGGCATACAATAAAGAACAGCTCAGAGGGAGAAATTACACAAGAAATATTCATTCTCTTCCCTGCCAGCCTTCATAATACATGCATAATACATTCATAATACATGCATTGTTGACAATTAATTATGGAAAAGATGGATTTATTCTCACTTTTATTTATTTTATCTTGTCTGCATGTAGACAGTGTAAGGAGTAATATCGGTGAGTCAAATTTATTCATAACCAGCAGAAGTTCAAATGTTTGGATGGGAGGCAGAACTTTGCTGACGTGACGCTGTTATTTATCAAAAAATAAATCTGACAATGTACATCAAGATTTGAATACCTACCTATACCTGTTGTTTAAAAACATGTTTTACGTCATGATTTAGTGATAATTTGTTTTATTTTCATTCCTAACCCTCTTGTGCTCTCCAGTGCTCTTTGAAAAATGTAAGTTTTTTTTTTTACTTCATCGGAATGGTACGAAAGATTTTGGCGCTTGCTATGTGAACACACCAAAAAATCATCGACATGATTCTAAAGGGTTAAATTGTCCTGAAAAAATAGTCACACTGGTGCTCCTCATGGTCAATAATGAGCGCATTGGAAATTAATGGGAGACGAAATTCTAGTGAAAATCTAGTGAAATCTTTTGGTATTGCGGCCAAATAAAATCTCACTCAATTAAAGCAATTTTTTTAAGATATCAAGCACAAATTTGGAAAACAACTTGTTTAAATTTATGGCTTTGATTTTCTTGACGTTTTAAAGTAAAACATATTTTTGAAAATAAAATCGAAAATAGTAATTTTGTGCATGTTTCATAACAATAAACATAAAAAGTTGACTTTTTAAAACTTTTTTTCACTTCAGCAATAATTTGCCACGTGACTTTTTTTAAAAAGGGACCAAACTTAAGTCTGTGCTTAAAAGCATTCAAGATTTATGACAGTTTAAGTTGTAAATTTAATTGTCAGGTCAATGCTCAAAATGTGAATAAATGGATTATAACTACTGCGTAAATATAATGTAGTACCATAATATCCCCTACACAATATGAAATAAAAAACATTATCAAACTAAATAGTACACTCCTTTCATTGAAATAAATTTTGACCGCCACACGAAGAGCACCAGAGGGTTAAGTGCACACTGTCATTCTACATTCTCTAAATTGTTACAGTGTCAACAAATAATTGATGTAAAGAGAATGTTTGAGAATGGCAGTTGAACCATGTCACTAAAGCATTTCAACAAAAAATTCAGCATTTCAGAACAATTTTCAACTTAATGCTTAATTTGTCTAATGTTGTCTTCTATCTGTTTATTACGTCCTGAAACCAATGATTTGTTGTTTAAGGTATCTCACAGATAAACTGTACAACTGGAACTAATGCATATGTAGGGAGAGTGCTGGAGGAATATGAAGGTGAGAAATGTCCACTTAACAAAACTAAGTACAACTCTATAGTCCGCATTATATAGATTCACAATTATAAGTAAAAAAATGTTAATTATAATTAATTAATATATGAATATGTTTTTATAGTAATATTAATCTACAATTTTTAATATTTTGATTAAAGACCTATGGTTTATTAAAACACCTCCTTCTGGGAACAGCATTACAAGAGCAGTAATGCACGATCAAAATTACATTATCTAGTATTTATTTTTTAGATGTGTATTAAAATACATTACTTGTATTTAAATATGTATAAAATCTGGCTTACAGGAGATGTAGAGATTATCACTAATATCGGACCCGATGATCGTCTGGTGCTGGAGGGATATTTCAATCCCATTGGTGTAACATTTGTGGAGCTGCATTACTTTATTGGAGCCTCAACCGCTACTGTACAAACCAGAAAACCACTGGATGCTGATCAACTTAAGGAGGTTTGTTTCACTATTATATTTGTTAGATAAAGTAAATAAATATAAAATTAACATAATCATATTTAATATACATAATATATATATATATATATATATATATATATATATATATATATATATATATATATATATATATATATCTTTCATAAAGAAAGAAAGTGACACATACTGTATGTCTCTTTGTGTGTTTTATTTCTTCCAGTCAGGAGGGAGTTTGTATTATTCAGTGACATGCTCAAACACAGGGGTATGTTTATTTACACAATAGCATGATCTAATCATTCACTAAGACATTATAAATGTAAAGGCATTATAACATTTTTTAAAATAAACCTTAATTATAAAGTCTTTGTGCATTTCAGATAAAAAATACCCGGACATTAGAAGTTCAGGATATCAATGACAATCCTCCGATCTTCCAGAGTAAAACATACAGCACCCGAGTGTCAGAGGTGTGTGTAACGTCACATCTTTATACAGCAGAAGTGTGTTTGATCACAGAGACTCATATCTCTTTGTAAACTGTGTCTTTTGCTCCAGACGACAGCTGTGGGTTCAGATGTGCTCAGGGTTATAGCTGAAGATGCAGATGTTTCTCCAGAAAACAGCAATATTATATATTCTATACTGGTGAGTCTAAACTGAGTCTAATGTATTTGATATATAACTAACACAATAGTCATTCACAAAACTGAATTACTGGTGACCGTGTTAGTAGACATGTTCCTGGAAATACATTTCTCTGAAAACTTGGACTGGAATTTATTACTTGCTATTGCTTGTCAATGGGTAGGTAGTACTAGAAGGAGCAAAATTCAAGAGAGCATTTGACTGGACAAAATGAGTGAGTGCACAATTAATCAATATTTTTGGTCCAATTTTCACAAAGAGAAAGACAAAAATTAAGACATTTCAATATTGTTATGTATGGGCAACAAGCAGGGCCTGAAGTTAACTTTTTTGACCACCAGCAACAGTAACTCTTTACCAGCCTTTTTTTTTTTTTGCCTCATAAAGGTGAAAAATAGAAATCACACAAACATTGTTCTTTAAGTTGTAAGAATACACATTTAAGTGCTGTCAAGTTATTAACGAAATCATTATAAGTAATAATAACTATTAAAGGCCATGGTGCATAGATAAATCAATCAAGATATGTATATAAAGTTAGAAATGTCTCCAAAATGGTGTTAAAGTCTAGTTATTGTAGTTTTTGGTTAGTAACGGTTATTTTTTACGCAACTCGGCGATGACGTCACACGAGGGTAGACGCGGTGGAATGTAGCCTCAGTCGTTCTCAGCTACTTGAACTGATTCTAGCAGACTGGCACTGACTACTATGGCGTCTAACTGGGATGAGGAAGAGGTGGCAAGACCAACAGTTAACATTTCTGATGGCCCACAGCCATATAATTTCGAACCGTTTTGACGTGAGAGGGCGAATGAGGAAATACCGAGAGCTGATGGCCGTCAAAGACAAATAAATGCATGGTCAGAGGAGAATGAATGGAGAGTTGGTGTAGTGTCCTGGTGAGTTGCTACCATTTAGAAACGCAGCAATGACCGCTGGAGCTAGTAGTCAATGAACAGCAGCGCATACAATAACATTTTTTTTACTGTCAGTGAATAGCATCGAGTGAAAGTCAACGTTTTCTTTTTATCCAGTGACAGTGATTATGTCGTTGGCTCAGAAAAGTAACGTTACCTAAACTTAGTCAGAAGATCTATAAATATAATGCAAGCTTGACAGTCCCACCTGTGAGTGTTTATTTTTAAACTTTTACCTCTTTCTACGGTGAAAATGTTGTTTCACCGTAGCCGACGCCGAGTAGGCTGGTCATGTCTTCAGTGTGATTATTGTTGATAGTGCCAACTCGTTTTCCTCGCGATTGATTGTCATTGACACAGTCAGGCTTACCGGGAGAGGGAGTTAGTAGTAATCGTCTGTGTCGCTGTGTTTGGCAGGTGTCTGTGTCGTCACATGGAAACTGTGGTGGAGAGCTTGTGTTGTAGGGAAGTGAGCGCGTTTTGGTCTCTGGTCGAGGATCTCACCCCGCGGCCAGCAGATGTAACGTGCCTAACGCAGCATCCTGGATTTGAGGCATGCTGCCTGAATCCGTTTGTGCTACACATAGCTTATTCACACTTCAGGCAGGATCATGGCCCTCTTCAAGCCAGCACGCACGAGTATGTTCATGGTTTATGTTTACTTTACCAATCTTTTTACAGGGAGTCCTTTGAACAACAGCTATAGGTGACAAGAGATGTGTTGCATGCACAAACATGCATAAGAGACAGGCTTCAAATGACGTTTCCAACCTACTTACAGAGTTTAAAACTTACGAATCTTTCCTACTTATCCCTAGGCAATACCGGTACACTGCGTACAGGCAGGCTATACGCTGGGCTTATGGAGTTTTAGGGATGAGTATAAGGAAGCCTCCACCCTCATGTGTGGTTTCAACCATAAGGCAAAACTTCCAAAGTGGTGACCAGACCTATCAGGGCTTTCAATGGCCTCGTTTGAATGAGAATGAATACAAATAATTCTGTAAATAAATATTAATAAATAAATATTCTGTTGTGATCGCCCAATTGCCCTTAAAATGTTATAAAGTGCACAGAACACATGGCATTGCTTGTAAGGGTTACTACATTTATTTGTATAGCACTTTTCATACATGGAATGCAACGCTTTAATTTCATTAGTACTCTGGCAGAAGCATTATGTATCAATTGTAGCTTCGCTAAAGAACTCTTCGAAAGGCCAGTGTACATAGCATTGCAGTAATCAAGATGAGAGAAAATAAAAATATGTATGAGTTGCTTAGCATCATCCAAGGATAAAAATGTATTTCTCAGATGCCTGCAAAAGTGTGGTCTTACCTGAGGGTCAACTGATGGCTCTCGTACTCACTCACACTCACTTACACACACGCACGCACACACAGTCACACACACACACTCTTTCATGAATGCATATGCAGTGTTACATGCATAACCACATCAAGCTGACACACAGTGAGCCCAGACAACACCGCACACAGACGTTGACAAGGCACAGGTAAAATGATTGGTAAATTATTTTGAATTACATACAACAAATTTCATGCAAATAACAGACAGAGGAGCAGACATGCAGCATGCAGGACCCCGTGAATGGGGTACAGCGACAATTATTGCCACTTACAAAGACGAAAAAATTTAATGATTTAGTCCAAAGTAGAACCAAAGCAACAGCACACAAAGAAAAAACAAAACATGCAGAATACAGGAAACCACCACCGAATGAGATGACAGGGACAGAAGGAAAGAAGATAACTAAATAAATACTTACTAAAATAAATTAAAATAAAATAAATACATAGTTACATACACATAGTTTACATTAAATGTACATTTATTTGTCTCAAATCGTCGTTAATGTATATACTGACTTCACCCTGTGCTGCAATATACATTTAGTTTTACATGCATTCACAGAAACCAGCTGCTTGAGTGAAAATTGCTGATGTTATCGGACAGACGCAATAAAAAAAAAAACTACTGAATCACTCAATTCTCATTGGCTACCCGCCAGTCTGGCAGGTAGATTGACAGTTTCACCCGCCAATTGTAAAATTCATCCGCATTTGGTGCGTGGTCAGGTGTTAATTTCAGGCCCTGGCTACAAGACTGATGAAGCTGAAGATAAGCCAGCTTTATCAAATCTACCACAAGCCAAAGAGTCCAAAATCCAACAGGCATAATTCAGAACAGGCAGAGGTCAGCTGATCAACAAACAATATAACACAGTAAAGTCAAAGAACAATAATCCAGAGAACCAGTCCAAAGTCAAAAAAGCAGAACACAGATCACAAAAAAATACATCACAACAACAGGGAATGAGTGTATATTTCACAAAGTGTGGAGATGGGAGTCTTTTTATATAGGGTGTCTGAGTATGTGTGTAAATTGATATCAAGTGTGTCCCTGCATATCAATGTGCATACTATCCATCCTAAACATTATGTGAGATTAAAATAAGTGTGTCCCAAAGCATAGTAAGTTGAAAAGAGTATATGCCAGAAGTCCCTGGATGGTCTACTGTTTCTGGTGCATTTTCGAAGTGTGGATCCGTGCTCACTATAACGGCTAATATTGCCCACAGCCCCTGCGCTTTGGAGGAGGAACTACAAACACGAGTAGTGTTACAAAAACTACATATCATGGCGGATATGCACGACCAATGGTGAGAGGTTTAGATAAAGGTTTGACTGACTAATCAAAGTTGAATCTGATAAAAAAATATTTATTTAATGTTATCTGTGTTATATTTAATCTGCAATTACAATGTGGACTTTTATAAAGATCCGTTTGGCCATTAACTTTTAAATGCATCATTATGCATTAATATGAGGAGAGTTCTCTGCATGAAAGACCCTCGACTGCAGATCAAACTGCAACTGCATTTCTCTCCAATATAGTAGGAAATTAAATTAAATTAAATGTGGAGGATTTTATCTTTGACAAGATGATTGACAGGCCAGTTTACCAGAGATGGGGGACTCGAGTCACATGACTTGACTCGAGTCAGACTCGAGTCGCAAATTTAAGGACTTGAGACTTGCTTGACTAAATTAAGAAAATGACTCGACTTGACTTTGACTTGAGATCCAATGACTTGTGACTTGACTTGACTTGAACTGTATGACTCGAGAATGACTTGATAAACATTTATCATCGCAACATCAATTGATGAACAAAATGAAAGCAACGGAACCATTGACGCCAGTCATCAGATTCTGCACGATTGCGTGACACTGCACAAGGCCAGAAAAAACATACATCGCGGTGAGCGCGCTAAATACAAAAACATATCCCAGCATCGTTTCTTTTTGGATATAAACACTAGAAATTGACTATATTCATACAAGAAGATTTGCTGTACGCATAATAACTGGCAAGGGATATCGGACGACCATCACAACCTCGTACAGTCGAACTTCATTTACCACGTTTAAAAGCTATGGCTTGTTTAACCTGTTTGTTATAGTTAATTTGACTATCTTTAAATCGAGAATATTGGTCAAAACAGCATGCCTCTTTATACACAATTATGTTTTCAAATGTAGCTTAATGTTGTGAATATTCAAATGATAATTAATGATGTCATATGTTTTGTATAACATTTGCCACATTTCTTTTTAAATCATGCTTTAAAGCCAAATATGTCGTTCTTTCCAATGACAAAAAACAGCATAGAAAACTGTTAATGTTTTGTCGTGTTTTATGTTTCTCTTAAAGCAGGGTTAGATGTTATCAGGGGTTACATCAATGTGGTGGAAAAAAAATGCCCTAGTATGAGTTATTTTCATAATTATAACATATGATATTAAAAAAATATTTCCAGAATATTGACGCGATTGCAAATGTGATAATGATTTTATAAAACAGTTCAGTACACAAAGAGTGAATATTGTGATGTGACATTTAGACATAGCCTAATATTCCAAATATTTTCTGTTTTTGCTCGATTTCCCCAATGACAATAGTTCTACCAGAAAGACTCGGGAGAATAAATACTGTAACAATAAATACATTTATTGATAGCCCAGCAAGCAATAAAGTTCTTTGGCGTAGGCCCCGTCCATAGCTCGCAATCCGAGGGTCCGGACTCTGCATTTCCTGCCTGAAGACGAAGGCAGGGGCGCAGCCGACCCCCAAAAATAGGTGGAATAATAATCCACCGGGACGGAGCCCACCCCCAAAGAACGGTAGAGGAAGTAAACCCACCGGTTGTGAATCCTGGAGATCCTAAAATAGAAAAGAAATTAGAATTAGTGTGGGTTTTTTTTATTATTTTTTTTTTATTATATATTTTATATAGCCATCTTTGAAGAGTCACGTGGCCACGGGCTATCTTTTGATAGGACACATGGGCCACAGGCCATCTTTTGATAGAACACATGGGCCACAGGCCATCTTTTGATAAGACACATGGGCCACAGGCCATCTTTTGATAGGACACATGGGCCACAGGCCATCTTTTGATAGGACACATGGGCCACAGGCCATCTTTTGATAGGACACATGGGCCACAGGCCATCTTTTGATAGGACACATGGCCACAGGCCATCTTTTGGAAGAACACGTGGGCCACAGGCCATCTAGATGGGACACATGGCCACGGGCCGTCTAGAACTATAGTGTGAAACGCCGTTAAAGCAGACACTTGGCCCGCAGGCCATCTTGGTTTAGTAGCTAAACCATGCTATCATAAAAAGTGCCAGCCACTTTGGCAAAAACACCACCACCAGTAGATAAATAGGAATTTACCTAGATCATGACTGGAGAGCTTGCTGAGCTTCGAGAATAGATTTTGAATCTGGTCTTATGTAGGATTCAAATGCCGAGGAGGACCACCTGCCCAGGATTTTAATAGCAGCTGGAGAGATGCCACGCTCGGCTGCTGTAGTAGCGGCTCCAATCCTGAAGGAATGTCCAGTGAACTGAGAGGGGGATAAGCTGCAGCTTTTGAGAACAGAATTGAGGTAGAACCTGAACC
Organism: Siphateles boraxobius; assembly: GCF_051911475.1. NCBI lineage: Eukaryota > Metazoa > Chordata > Actinopteri > Cypriniformes > Leuciscidae > Siphateles > Siphateles boraxobius. The sequence continues at coordinate 1,366,666 of NW_027508908.1, read as the reverse complement.
GGTTTTGAGAGAGAGGTGCTCCGTTGGGTAGAATGAAGAGGGGAGAGATACCGGAATGTCTGGGACGGATTTTAAGGAATTTAGCCATAGAAGAGAAGGGGCAAAATTCGCTACTGGTTTTAGAGATCGTTAAAGTAACGCCTGAACCTTTGGAGTCGTTCTTAGAATGTTTAAGAAAGAGTGTGAAAAAATTAGGGAAAAAAAATAAATCTGAAAAGGAAAGACCGCGGGCTGGATCGAATGTATTGGTAGGTGAAGTAAATTCTCCTGGACGCATGAAACCGTAAAAAGCTGTTAGAAAAACTGCTTCTAGCAGAGTGTTAATATAAGTGGAAAACAGGCCGTTGCGAACTGAAACTATTAACCTATGGATTAAAGGTAACGTCAAAGGCAGCCTTTTGTCGGAGGACGCAGTAGACGTTTTGGCTATGCCTTTGAGCATAAGGCGAATAGGAGTGGCGGTGAAAAGGCTGGGAGAATCGGGATTGAAATATTTGGCGTAGAATTGAACGCCTGCGAGTAGTTTACGAATAGAAGAGATTTTTAAATTACGTTTGTCGAAATTGAACACGAGAAAGGAGCAAACGGTCGAAATCAAAATAGGAAAGCGAGGAAGTTGGAAGGCAAAACAAAACATTGAAAACGAATACCAGGCGGAAGCATAAGCTTTGAGAGTGGATGGAGCAACGCCTTTAGATATGTAGAGTCTAGCTGAGCAGAGCAAATCTTCTAATATAGCGTTGTGGCGAGCATGGGAGGGCATGGTGTTGGATCCTTGTTGGCTGCGGGGCAGAGCCGTCTGAAGGTCTGAAAACGAAAGCGAGAGAGAGCGTCAGCGACAACATTGAAGTGGCCAGGAATATGAGCAGCTTTGATGATAAAGTTGTAAATGACAGATTGCCAGATTAGCCGACGCAAAAAAGGCATGATCATCGGGCAAGATGATCTGCCTTTATTAATGATAGCTACGGTAGCTTCATTATCACAAAACATAAGAATTCGTTTCCTAGACCACTCGGGACCCCAGATTACACTAGCTACAACTAGGGGATATAGTTCGTATAGCGCTGAAGAGAGAGGATTGGATGTTGATTTGGGGAAATCGTCCGGCCATCTCTCTGCGAACCAGTGCCCTTGAAAATATCCCCCGAACCCGACAGACGGAGCCGCATCGGTGAATAGATGTAAATCTGCGGACGATTCGAAAGCCTCGTTATAGAAAAAAGAAATGCCGTTCCAATCGTTTAGTAAGCGAGACCAAAATGTGATGTCAGATCGGCAGCCCTCGTCTAACTGGACCGGATTACTGAGTTCAGGCACGGAATGAGCCGCTGTTAGAAGACGCGATATGAAAGCCCTGCCTTGCGGGATGATGCTCATGGCGAAATTTAGATGGCCCAGCAGGGACAATAAATCGCGCTTCGAAACGACATGAAGAGAAGAAAATTTTTCCAAAAAGGATCTGATTCTTATGAGCTTTTCTGGGGGAAGAGAGGCTTGCATTTTAACCGTATCGAGGGAGATACCTAAAAATTCTAGGATAGTGGAGGGGCCCAGAGTTTTCTCTGAAGAGAGGGGAACACCGACGTCGCTGAAAACCTGCTTTAAGATATCAAGAATGGAAGAACGTGGAGAGGGGAAATCGATTAGCAAGAAATCATCGAGTAGATGCAAAACGAACGGAAGTTTACAGACGTTCAGCAGGATCCAACACAAAGCTTCCGAGAGACTGTTGAAGATATGATGGCTGCTCCTACACCCAAAAGTAAGCCTTACTGCAAAATAGAACTTTGAATCCCATTTAACGCCGAAGAGTGGCCAGTCAGCAGGGTGTATGGGCATGATTTTAAAAGCGTCTGTTATGTCTGCTTTAGCCAGCCAAGCGCCATGACCAGCTAGCTTGATTAACTGCATTGCGTTGTCCACCGAAGCATAGTGAAGGGAGAATGGTTCTAGCGGAATGCATTCGTTAACGCTTGGTATTATGCTGGAATGAGGGGAAGACATGTCGAAAATGAGACGTTTTTTGCCGGAGTGTTTACGGGTAGCGACGCCAATAGAGTTAATCCTGAAAGGGGAAAAAGGAGGAGAGGCGTATGGGCCGATAACATAGCCTTTATTGACTTCTTTCTCGAGCAGAGTAAAGACGACGCCGGGCTCGTTCATAGCTGATTGCAAGTTTTTTGCTGAAAAAGATGCGGTGAGAGGTGAGAGTATCCCCACCCTAAACCCTTGGGACAAACCAGTGATGAGATAGTCAACAAATGATGGATCGGGGTGAGAAGAAAGGTAGCTAGAGAGGTTTTGGATGTTGATGGGTGTGGATGGATGTTTTCTCAGAATTTCTTCTGAAAAGGGGCTTTCTTTTTGGTTTGAGGTTTGTATCGCCGTGGGCAGACAGATCTTGGGTGCGGGTCCTTGCACAGGCTACAAATATGAGCAAAACGACAATTATTCAATGAACACACAGATTCGTTAAACAAATTGCAAATGGGATTGTCATAAAATGTTTCAGCAGGGCGACCTCTGCTGTAGGAGCTGCGTCTTACATTTACAGAACCACGGACAGCGTCCGAATCGAGGTTGGTAAAAGCTTTCGGGCAGAGAGCAGCTGAGTGTCCGTGAGCGCTGCAGATAGAACACGACAAACTTCTTTGACCACCGAAGTGACGAACTAGCAGTTCAGTGTCAGTAATCGACCAGTCAAGTCTTGAATTGTAGAGTGAAATGCAAGACGCGGATTTAGCAGAAAATGATTTATGGTACTCGTAAAATAAAGTGCCTCCGTACCTTTGGTTAAAGTCTGCCATCATCGAAAGATAAAGGTCAAGCTCTTCCCTTCTATTTGGGAAAACTGGCATAGGGTGTCCCTGTAAATGCTAAAGGCGATTACGAACTCTCCGAACGATAAATTGCGTTGCAAACGCGGGTCTGAAGTTTTGAGGAGCACTGCCACGTCACCACAGTCCACCATTTTTCTGTCAGCAGCTGGCAAAGGGAGAAGTAAGGAAGCCAAGTTGATATCCTTACCTTGGATAATATTTGACATGAGATGTGGAGATACTGTAGCAGCAGCGGGAGGAACGAAACTCCTACCAAAAGCTTGAGCTGGTATAGATGAGGAGAGATTAAAGCTGGGAGAAGCCGGTGGAGCTGAGACATTTTGAGATGACGACTGAATCCCGAGGAGAGGAGCGGGCAGAGAGGCCGATGTAGAAGGTATGTTTGTTGAGATGCTACCGGAAAATGAAGGCCGGGTTGTAATGGGATCTGGGCTGTGGTCAGGGATGCCAAAAGAGTTTTCAAAAACCGACATCTTAGACTGTAACCCTTTAACCGTTTGGGATAAATCGTGAACAGCAGAAAGAAGCAGCTGATTAGTATCGAGAGAGACAGCTGAATGCGGAGGAGATATCTCTTGTGCCGGTAGAGCTGGGCGTTTAGCTGAGCGAGATGTGGATTTTGCTGATCTTTTACCACTGGCTTTTTTCGGCTGGGCGGTGGTCACAGCGGCATCTGGATGAGGAGTAGATGCAGGTGGATTGCCCAGAGCATTCTGGGCTAAGAGCAGAAGATCTTCTCTTGAAATTCCTTCGCTAACAGGGATGCCGGCGTCCTCGAGAGCGTTTAGGATGAGTTCGGAAGACCAACTCGCCCATAGAGAGGTGCGGCATTGAATACGGGTACTGCGACGTGAAGCAGAAGGAGATGGCTGAACGAAATCCTCTGAATCGGAATAATCACAAATTGATTGCGTGTCCTGAGACATGGTTTGGTTCTACTACTGAGCTTAACAGCTGAATCTGCATGAAAGCGTCAGCATCTGTGAACTCAGACATGTGTAAGTACTGGTCTTTTAAACCACAAGTCTTAGACACGATTGGATAGATGAGAAGGTAATAAGTGACGTAGCAATTGAGTCTTCCTGGCAGAACATAACGCTAGAGCTTCCATTTCCATACAAGCCACAGAAAGAGTTATGCGTATTTGTGATTCAGTGACCTAGTTGCTTAGTTCCAGAACGAATCTGCCGTTTTGAACATAAGTTAAATGAATGCTTCTATGACTCGTACATTAATACAGTAATTTGGCGCCACCTATTGGCGGTTTTAACTTCATAATTAAAAATATATAACTTGTATTAAGGGTATGCCAGTTTGAAGAATGCCTTTGGTCGCATAGCAATTATACTTGAATTGTGAATTGTTTAATACCTTTTAATGGTCTTCTGCAATGTTTGAGGCATATTTATTTTTTCATGCTTTAATGTTGGCCTAATTTCAGTTACATTTAGATTTTTATTGTAGTAACCACTCAGCTATATAATGCATATATTTAAAAAAAATTAAGTTGCAAATAAAACCATAGTCCACAACTTCTTTAGTTTTAACTTATTTTAATATATAAATTCAGTGAAATCGTCAAACGTTTGTATGACTTGCCAGTGACTTGTGACCCAAGCTACGACTTGACTTGACTTGCTTGACATAAGGCAGTGACTTGACTTGACTTGAATTGCCTTTATAAAAAATTTACTTGGACTTGCTTGAGACTCGAAGGTTAAGACTTGAGACTTGCTTGTGACTTGCACATGTGTGACTTACTCCCACCTCTGGTTTACTGTGACAGGATGCAAGCGACAGAGAGCAACTGTTAAAGGCACAATTTTATGACATAATAGTATGTCCCAAAGCTTGTCTACTCTTCTACTACACACTCAAAAGTAAGTACCGTTTTCTTCACAAAAACAGTACGTACTTTTAGGGCGTAGTATAAGTAGGCGAATTGAGATGCAGCATGTGTGATCTGAAGACCAGTGAGCTCCCATGTTTGAGTATTCTGGGATATGGAGTCCGTGGCGGCTATGTTTGAAGTTGTAAGACTGGAGAAACTGGAAGAACTGGAAGAGAGGGCTATTCTCTGAGAAAACAAAGTAAATTAACATTTGAACTCTCTTGATATAGTGAGGATCTTAACTCAGGATCTTTATTAAACAAAACAAAACTCCTTGTGGGGGAAAACAAGACAGGCATATGGGATAAAACAAGGAACCCGAGGGAACATAGACAACGAACCAGCACAGGACTGCAAACACAGGGGGACTAAATAGGAAGCAAACAAATGAAGGTAACGAACAAGGCAGGTGGGGCAAATCAATCAATAATCAGGTAAAAAGATGGTAGCGGCCAGACAATTGACAAGAGAGCACATGGCACAGGGAATACAAGACAAGCCATATGCTCACAACAAACCAGACTAAGCACAAACACATGACAAACCGGGGATGTCAGAGCTCTGTCACCAAACCAGATATAAACCAAACAGAGGTGACAGAACCCTGACATTAGCCCCCCTCAAAGGCCACCTGGCATCCCCAATGAGAGAAACCAAACAAGACAGGAACATGACATACAACCGAACAATACAACAGACCAGACAGACAGATCAAAACACAAAGACAAGGAGGGGAGGGAGGGAGGGAGGGAAGGGAACCAGGACTGAACCAGTTTGTGGAGACCAGGGTGGGACGGGGGGGTTGCGCCAGGGACGCTCAGGCGGAGAACCAGGATGGTGCCGAGGGGAGAAACCAGGGAAGCTCAGGCAGTTCTGGAGTCCTGGCTGAGAGCCAGGGTGGTGCAGGCTTGGCAGGCGGCCAGGGCGGAGCAGACCGGCTATCGGGTGGCCAGGGCAGACCAAACAGTCCATCGGGTGGCCAGGATGGAGACGACCCCTCGGGCGGCCACAGTGGAGACGACCAGGGCGGAGAACGCTGTTTAGGCAACCGGGACAGGGCAGGCCTTTCGGGTGGCCATAGCGGAGATGACCAGGATGGAGACAACCCCTTGGGCGGCCATGGCATAGGAACAGAACCCGGCCGGGGAAGGGACACCGGCGCAGGAACAGGAACAGAACCCGGCTCAGAAACAGGAACAGACACAGGCTCAGGAACAGACACCGCCTCAGGAACAGACACTGGAATGACCATCTTGTCCAGGGACACTGGCTCGGCGGTGGCCATCTTGTCCGGAGCCACTGGCGTGACTGAGCTGGTGTGCACAGTCTCTGGCTCGGCACACGTGTCGTGTACAGTCTCTTGATCGGCAGACGTGACGCAAAGAAGCACTGGCTTGGTAGGTTGCATCGGTAGGCCCGGTAGGGCGAGACACTGGGGCGGCAGTGGCAGAGTGAGGCACTGGGGTGGAGCCAGCAGGGCAAGGCACTGGAGCGGCGCTGGATGGCCGAGGCACTGGGGTGGTGCTGGAGGGCCGAGGCACTTTGGCGGCGCTGGAAGGCCGAGGTGCTGGGGTGGTGCCAGCAGGGCGAGGCGCTGGGGTGGCGCTGGAAGGCCGAGGTGGTGGGGTGGTGCTGAAAGGCCGAAGTGGTGGGGTGGTGCTGGAAGGCCGAGGCGGTGGGGATGGTGCCGGCAGGGCGAGGCGCTGGAGTGGCGCCGGAAGGACGAGGCGCTTGAGGATGGTCTCCAGGCCCTGTGGGATCGAAAACGCCTTCCTCCTCCTCCTCCTCCTCCATCCACGAGAGTGCGGCAGTGCTGCAGCCTCTTTGGCCATCACTGGGGTTGCAACAGGGAGAGTGGACAGCTCTGGAACCAGCGAAAGTGGGTCCTCCAGGACCATCGGACCTTAGACCCCCGACGTTGGGGTTCTCGTGGACGATAGCAAGCAGCTCGGGGCCGGTCTCCGTGCCTTGAGAGACGGTGGACACTTGCTTCCTCCTCCTCCTTCACGAGCGAGTAGGCGTTACAGGCTCCTCGGCCACCACTGGGGGAGCTGCAGGGAGAGTGGACAGCTCTGGGACAACGGGGTCAGGGACCACCGAAGTCGGGTCCTCCTGGACTACCGGACTTGGGACCACTGAGGGCACAGCAACCTCTTCGGGACCCTCTGGGGATGCTGCAGGTTCTCCGAGGTCCACTGGGGGTGCTGCAGCTTCTTCGGGACCCCCTAGGGATGCTGTAGGCCTTTCGGAACTGGAAGGCCCTGGAAGCACTGCAGCCTGCCTGACTGGAGGACTCTTTCGTCGGTCACGAAAAGCAACAAACTTCCAGAACATCAAGTGCTCCAGCCCTGCCATTGTCCAAACATCGACTGTCTCCTCCAGGGCTTAGTTAAATAGGTCCTTAAGGGCCATCTCACCCAGCCCCAACCCCTCTGCAGCGGAGCTAAATTCCAGGGCACAGTCTCTCATATTCGTCCCCTTCTGACGAAGGGAACTCAAAGCGGTGAACTTTACGATGTGTTCATAACTCGGGCAAAAAATAGGAGAGGCTGGTGGCTGGCGTGAATCCTTCCACTGAATCCTCATTGTGGCTGGTTTGTTCTGTCACGAAACTGGTAAATAGTGAAGCGAGGATTCATGTGCAGGAAACTCAGGATCTTTATTAATCAAAACAAAACTACAAACAAAAACTCCCCGTGGGGGAAAACAAGACAGGCATATGGCATAAAACAAGGAACATGAGGGAACATAGACAACGAACCAGCACAGGACTGCAAACAAAGGGAGACTAAATAGGAAGCAAACAAACAAAGGTAAAGAACAAGGCAAATCAATCAATAATCAGGTAACAAGGGGCCAGGCAAATGACAAGAGAGCACATGGCACAAGGAATACAAGACAAGCCATGTGCTCACAACAAACCAGACTTAGCACAAACACATGACAAACCGGGGATGTGAGAGCTCTGTCACCAAACCAGATATAAACCAAACAGAGGTGACAGAACCCTGACACCTACTTACCTAGCATCAGGAGGGGTGAGTGCCGGCATATTGGTGAAGTGCAAAGAGTGGATCCATGGACCAGACTTTCTATAGAAGAAAGAAGAGGAATGGCCTAAAGAGTCCCTGGGACCCATATCTCTATCACTCGATGATCTTGAAGTTAAAAGGAACACCACTGTTTATAGTACTGTCATTAAAGAAAAGGAAAATCCTACCAGCCAACTGCTTAACTATTTCTCAAGTTGGACAAAGCTAAAGTTGGCAGTAGCATGGTTCTTGAAGTTCAAGAATATAATTTGCTTGCTCACTGCAAAAAGAAAAGAAATACAGCGAACCTGCGTGAATAAGGACACTCAGAGCCAAAACAAGGTATGTAATGAAATTAAAGCATTCAATACATCACTTTGAGGACAATCCGTATGCCTGGATGATGTCTTGAAAGCAGAAAAGGCCATTGTTAAGTAAATACAAAGGTATTCCGAGGAAATGTCAAGAATTGAAAAGACATAATTTGTTGGAAAGTGCTTGAATAGATTCAGCAGCCTGTACAAGTTAGATCCTGTGATAGATGATGGAGTTTTGAGGGTTGGAGGAAGTTTGGACAAGTCTGCAATTCCTGAGGAGACCAAGCGACCAATAATACTTCCAAAAGATCTTCACATCTCCACACTTATCCTTCAACACATACACGAACAGCTCGGACAAGCTGATCTTCCACCTTTTAACAATGTTGGCGTTGACTACTTTGGACCTTTCGTGACAAAAAGAGGAAGAAGTCAGGTGAAAAGATATGGGGTTATTTTCACTTGTATGACAAGCAGCGTAGTTCGCCTAGAAATGGCTCACTCACTGAACACAGATTCCTGCATTGACGCTTTAAGAAGATTCATTGCCAGAAGGGGCCAAGCACTGCATATTTGATCCGATAATGGGACTTACCTGGTGGATGCAAAAAGAGAGATACAGAATTCACTTTCAGAATGGAACCAAAGCATAATCCAGAAGGCAATGCTCCAGAAAGGAATTCAGTGGACTTTCAATCCTCCAAAAGCCTCACATCATGGGGGAGTATGGGAGAGGCTCGTTCAAATTTTATTTTACAACAACACACCCTCGATGATGAAGGACTACAAATACTCTTTTGTGAGATTGAAGCAATTTTGAATAGTCGTCCCATTACCACATTGTCTGATGACCATCATGATCTGGAACCTTTGATACCAAATCACATTCTTCTGTTAAAGTCTAGCCCTACATTGCCACCTGGCTTGTTTCAAAGGTCAGACGTATACAACAGACGTCGGTGGAGGCAAGTACAATATTTAGCAGACCTGTTTTGGAAGAGGTGGTCCCAAGAGTACTTACCATTACTACAGGAACGACAGAGATGGTTTACTGCAAAAAGAGGACTGCAGAAAGGAGATATTGTGCTAGTCGTGGACAGATCAGCACTTCTTGGATCATGGCCATTTGGAAGAGTAACAGAAGTTCTACCTGATTCCAAAGGACTCATAAGAATTAAAACTTAAGACAAAGACTGGTTTCTTGGAAAGACCTATTACCAAACTTTGCTTGCTATTGGAAGATGCAGAAAATTAGATCTGAACCATAGAAGTGATGACTGAATAATGATTAAAGGATGAGTTTTCATTTTTCTTGTATAGACTCATTTGGCTCCATTTACATTTAATGTATTGTAATTGATGCTCAAAGGATTAGCTCACTTTTAAAAAAACTTTTGCTGATAATTTACCCATCCCCATGTCATCCAAGATGTCCATGTCTTTCTTTCTTCAGTCGAAAACAAATTAAGGTTTTTGATGAAAACATTCCAGGATTTTTCTCCATTTGATGGACTTCAATGGGACCCAAATGGTTCAAGGTCCAAATGACAGTTTCAGTGCAGCTTCAAAGGGCTTTAAACGATACCAGACGATGAATAAGGGTCTTATCTAGCGAAACGATCGGTCATTTCAAAAATAAATAAAAAAGTTTAAGTTTTATAAGCATAAATGCTCGCCTTGGTCTGCTCTGTGATGCGCGCTCGTGACGTCACGCAATACGCAATAGGCGAGCATTTGTGCTTATAAAATGTTTTTATTTATTTTTGAAATGACTGATCGTTTCTAATGAACTGATCCTTCACTAAAAGTGAACTAATCCTTTAAACGCTAAATTAAGGGCGGGTGTAGGAGCCATACTTACCACCTTATTTAATTTTTATAAATTTGTTCATTTAAATATCAGTTTGTTGTATATTGTTAATTGTGTTTATTTCTCTGAGTGTGTGCCCTCTATAGGTCAGAGGGGAAAAGTTGTATAAAGGATAGGCCACCCCTGACAGGAAGGGGGTGCTGGTGCAAGAGCACACAGTCTTTTGACAGTGCACATGGAGCTAGGCTGGCATGGTGCCACAAACCTGCAAGCGGCCTAAAAGTTGTTTGCTTTGTTACAATGCATCTTTATTTTGATTTAATAAATTTCAGTTATTTGTTTGGAACATCTACACGCCTTTCTGGATCTATTTATGGTAGTTTGCACGTGTCAGAATCATAGCATCAGCATCTCCCACAGTGGACAAGAAACAAGGATTAAAAATAGGAAACTTGTTTTTACCACTACAGCCATCCCTAATTGAATTCACCCAAGAATTTATATGGTTTAATGTGAATAATTATCATACAATATTACACGTTTGATATAATTTGAAATGTCTCAGTGCGAGTGGTACAAAGGTCTCATTCCCAAAGAATAAAACAAAATGGCAAAACAAAAGCTAAAACTCACTTCTTCATCTCAATCATCTCTGATCTAGCTACCGTTTGAGTGTAATAATGTGTGAGCTCAATAATGTGTGAGCTCGGTTTGTGTTTTCTCATTTAAATCACATACCCCGACAGCCTCCAGCACCAGATGAACTTGAAGTGAGAAGTGACGGATACATCAGGTTGACACAACCTCTGAACTACGACAATGCTCAACAGTACATCTTCACCGTGCACGCTAAAGTAAAGACAAACTCTCTGACATCCTACTAACCTCCATTTTATTAACTATTGTTCTAAACTTTAAGGAATAATTTTCCCAAGAGTAAAAATTATTTCGTCACTTACTCACCCACATGTTGTTCCAAACCTCTACACTCTCAGAAAAAAAGCGGGGTGGTACCCTTTCAAAAGGTACACCTTTGTTCCTTCTTTACCCCTAAAGGGTGCATATTACTACCTTGAAGATACATAATACCTGTTCCATTGCCACTCCAATGCCCTTTTTTTCTGAGAGTGTATGACTTTCTTTGTTCTGTGGAACTCTAAAGCAGATTTTTAGTATAATCATCCAAACTGCTTTTACCCATACAATGAAATATACATTTTTGGATGAACTTTAATTTTAAAGATACTAATACAACACCACATTTCTTTGCAGGATAAAGATGAATTCAGTGACACCACAACAGTTACAATAACAGTTGAAGATTTTGACAATCTAAACCCTTATTTTGATCACAGTCTCTACAAGGCATCCATTGAGGAAAACCAGGTAAATGACGTCATGATCAATATTTAAACGCATGTCTGACCAAACAAATGAAACCCTCCATGTCTTTTCTGTCCATGCACAGATAGGACAGTTTTCAGACATCACTCCTGAGGCCATAAAAGCTCAAGATGGCGACACGGGCATCAACGAGCCTGTAGTTTACAGCATAACAGCAGGTGCTGTTAACAGAAGATTTCTACTATTAGTTTTTTGATAGGCATGAAATACGGATTTTATTAAATCTGACAAAATGGAGGGATGCAAGAAGGTCACTTGCCAACATACCCAGGGGGCAAAACACCTGTTTTTTATAAAATCAGACATGGGCTGCTGTTAAAGGTTGTCATATAAAAATGAAATCTATGATGTCTGAGGATCACAACCTGGGTGGACAACCCGGTCAACAAGCTGCTGGAAACTTGTAATTAGGGTCAAAACAATGCTACCTCAAATTCTGCTCCCCGGAATCACCCAATAGTCCAGTCATTTTATGAAAAAAGTTTGAACAAATTGCAACTGAAGCAAACTCAACTGATTTTGAATCCCCAATATGTCCTGAGTAAGGGGAAAAAAGCCCCGTAGAATCCCATTAGGGGAAAGTTTCGAAAAAGACCCAAAAATATTGTCTATTCATTCGCCTATTCATTATTTTTCTCACGTGAATAGGGTAAAAATTTTAACCTTTAAATATCACCATGAAAAGTTGATTACTTACATCAAGACAAACAAAAAATGTATTACATGTTTTTTGAAATTGTTTGTTAACATGGACAAACGGTGCATAATCTAATTACATATGTGCCAATTTGCATAAATACCACAACAAATCTAAACATTGGGTATAGCAGGTGAAAATGTCTTGTTGAATCTTGTTGACATATAACAGTAAAAGACTTAATGTTAAGGTCTGAATGGAACACATTTAGGCTATCCATGAACATTAATACATAGAGGCAGGAAGAATTACTTTAGAAACCAGCCTTTATTAATTATTATTAGATGGGGTTCAGTAATCAACTCAGTAATTTTCATGGTGATATTTAAAGGTTAAATTTTTTATCCTATTCACGTGAGAAAATAATGAATAGGCGTATGAATAGGCTATATTTGGGTCTTTTTCGAAACTTTCCCCTAATGGGATTCTTCAGGGCTTTTTTTCCCTTACTTAGGACATATTGAGGATTCAAAATCAGTTGAGTTTGCTTCAGTTGCAATTTGTTCAACCTTTTTTCATAAAATGACTGGACTATTGGGTGATTCCGGGGAGCAGAATTTGAGGTAGCATTGTTTTGACCCTAATTACAAGTTTCCAGCAGCTTGTTGACCGGGTTGTCCACCCAGGTTGTGATCCTCAGACATCATAGATTTCATTTTTATATGACAACCTTTTACAGCAGCCCATGTCTGCTAAACCCCCTTTGCCCCCTGGGTAACAGTGAAAAGTTAAAGCTGTTTGCTGTGCAATAAATTGACCCTGAAGGAAGTTACGACTTGTTAGATCTAGCATTCTGCACACTTTAAATCAGACACGAAAATAAAGTGTGGTAAGGTTTCCTTTTTTTTAAGGAATTGGAGAGAGATGTGTGTGTGTGTGAATAACCTGTGTCAGTGCTGCATCTCTCTACTATCAATGAAGCTGTGAGTTACATCAAAAAGAGCAATGTTACCACCTCCTTAATGAGTAATGTAATGTACCGATTCAGTAGTGAAGCCATTTTATTAAAGTCGCGGGCAGCATTGACAACAACTCTGTGCTTTTGTTTCTGTGCTCCTGAATGTTTCTGTGTGTGAACAGCATGATCTCCAAATGATGTGTGTGATTCTGTTTTAAGTTTCTGATAATGACACAGCAAATATCCACATTTCTGTTCCAGTCCTTCCAAAAAAATATCAAAGCAACTTTGAAATGAATCAAAACAGTGGAGTGATATCTGTGACAACAGCACTAGACAGAGAGGAAATCGACCAGATAACTGTTCACATACAGGTATCAGATGTTTCTGAAGACATTCAAGAATCTGAAGAGATTTCATTATTTTGATTGTTCACATTTTCTATTCATCATATCCTTATAAATAGACAACTCAGCAGGATGATGCCAGTAAAACGGCTAACGCTGTGGTGTCCGTCACCATTGAGGATCTGGACGACAACTCTCCGAAATTTGACCAGGATGAATACACGCAATCTATTCTGGAAAATTCACCACAGGATCAGTTGGTTCTTCAGACTAGAGTCACTGATCTAGACCTGGTACTGTTGTTCCTAAAATGGTGACTAAAATGGTGAAACGCATGAAAACTGTAATGAAAAGTCTGGTTATATTTGACATTTTAATGAAACGTAAAGTATAGAAATGCAAGTTTACAAGCCATAACATTAAAATCTTTTTTCTTACTGGCCAAGTCTTCAACCTTAAAACTGTTATAAACAAGGGCGTAGGTTTAGGGGGGGACGCTGGGTACTTGTCCCAATCAATATTTTGAGATGACAAATTTGTCCCCACCAATATTTAGCAAGCTCCTTTGAACTGCTATTTTGATATTTGCGCTGCATTTGGATCTTTGCGCTGCTATTTGGATCGATTCCAACGGCCAGGACGACGACAGTACAAGATACGCCGTAATTTGATTGGCGGCGGGGTATCTGACAGGCAGGCTACACGCGCGGGCCGGGACTACTTTTAGTGCTTGCACTCACGGGCAGCGAGCGGGTCGGGTCACGGGGGGTGTGTGCCTGTGTGTTTGTGTGTGTGTGTGTGTGTGTGTGTGTGTGTGTGTGTGTGTGTGTGTGTGTGTGTGTGTGTGTGTGTGTGTGTGTGTGTGTGTGTGTGTGTGCGCGCGCGCCTGACGAAGCCGACGGTAAGTTACCAGGGCTGTCTCTGCCTGCCATATTCAAAGGCCAGAGTAAAACATTTTAATATTCCGTTTTTGCCCCTTTTTGTACTTTGTAGATCAGCTATGTCACCCAAGAAGAAGAAAGGGGACATACGAAGCTTTTTCATAAAGCAGAGTGTAAGTAGGCAAAAATAACTAGTCACACAAATAGCATTTAGTAGTAGTGACTGACCAGGCTTTCAAATGCAGATTCTACTGTGGAAAATAGTATTAACTGGTGATCCTGGTTACCCAGGATATTGTTACAGTTAAACCTAGCTTCTGCAATCTTTCAAGGTTAGGAGCATTAATTAGGGGTGTGCAGCACGGATAGACTCATAGAAGTCGGGCTATCATGATAGAATGCTAACTTACGTTAGCAAGTCACTGAATGTTAATTAGCCTACCTTAACTTAGAATCTTGCAGTCATAAACAGTGGATCATCTGAGACATTTTTCGTTTCTACATTCTGTTTATTTAATGTATTTGTGAGTGTAGCCTACTTGCTAGACACATGTGCTGGAAAAATATGTTGGCAATGTTAAAAAGGCAAAAGTTAACACTGTTGGTTATTCAAATATAATGAATCATTATTTGATTGATAATATCCAAATAACAATATCTGGTAGGAGGGTTAAACTTGCTAGCCATAGGATAGACTACAAAATTAATTTACCATTTTGTATGCAGGAAAAGACAGCATCAAACCACAACAGATTTACATTTATTCATTTAGCAGACAATTTTTATCCAAAGCGACTTACAATTGAGAACAATAGAAGCTGTTAACCTAGGATAACAATATGCAAGTTTTATGACCCTTCCCAGTTTAATCTAATGCACTTTTTTTTAAGAATAGAATGAGGGGGAAGGGGGAGGGGGGGATGTCCCCACCAAACCTGAGACCAAACCTACGCCCATGGTTATAAACTTAAAGTTTTTTATCAAGCCAACATTCCTAGTCTGTTTTGATGTACTTACCTTTTCTAGTTTTCTCTCTGATTAGGGTGGGTTCTCTAAAGGTCACTTTATCATGGATAATGGTACCTTCGTTATCAACAGTCAAGGAGTAATATCACTCCGGAGCGACGCTTCCTTGGATAGAGAAACTGTAGACAATTACATCCTACAGGTACAAAGCAATCACATTCATTTCTTAAATGCAGCTATTTACAAAATGTCCAGGAGGACTATTCATTCTGAATGAGATGCTTGCATTGTCTTTCTCAGGTTGTAGCTGTAGACCAGCCTGTCGATGGTTTAAGCTCCACAGCTCAGGTCATCATCACTGTTCTGGACGTCAACGACAACAACCCACAATTTCTTACTCTCCCAGAGACCATTGAGATTCAGGAAGGTGTGTACACACCCTCGTCACCTGGAGAGGTGTGCAAAATCTCAGCCACAGACGCTGACATTGGCGACAACGGACGTGTCACCATCACTACTCACTCACACAGTGAAATATTTAGATTCAGAGAGGTGAGGGGACTTATGAGGAAGGCAGCTGTCACTGTGCCTACAATGCATGATATCATTATTTTATAAATATGAAATTGTAATGTCAATGTTCAGATCTAATTTTTTTTGTAAAAATCTTGCTAATTTCATTCACTTGTAGGATGGGACTCTTCTAGCCATCAAGAAGCTGGATCGGGAGACACAGGAGGTGTATGATGTGGTCATTGTTGCTGTGGACCATGCAGTCCCACAGAGAAATGTACAGAAATAATATCTATTTATTTCTATTATTGCATGATAGTTCAATTCAATTTGCGATTGGAATATTCTGTGGCATTTCCTGCCCAGATTTACAAAAAAATCCAAAAGATCACAGAGCGCATAGCATGCTTAAAAACAACATATATATATGTGTGTGTGTGTGTGTGTGTGTGTGTGTGTGTGTGTGTGTGTGTGTGTGTGTGTGTGTGTGTGTGTGTGTGTGTGTGTGTGTGTGTGTAATCTTATTGGCATGCTTTATGCATATCTGGAAGGTTGTAAAGGGTTTTATCTGTCTGCCAGCATACAAAGTTGATTCCAAGGAAAAACTAGTTAACTGATTGGCCATAGCTTCATGAAATATAAACTTTGAAAGATTTCCCCAATTTTGTTGGAGGCGTTGTTTAAGTAACATGACAACCTTGAGCACACTTGCACATTCATTTTGTCCTAAAGGTTATATTTCATTTGAATTTTTGATTTATCCATTCCTAAATGACACAAACATGAAAAAAGAAGCTGCAGTATGTTCTAGATTTTATGCAGATATTCAAAAATCTGGCTACCTGATAATAGTTCAATCCTTACAAGTAAACTACTGTTAATTACAGACATTAAGTTAGATACTACAGATTGCAAATATGAACTTCTGTTCTGCACTACAACGGGTTCATTTTCTGCAGAACATCACCACAGTGCGGGTCAGTATCACAGATGTCAATGACAACGCTCCAGTTTTAGGCTCTGACACCTACAGGAAAAGCATTCTGATTAAAGATGCCAAGGTTGGAGATATGTTACTGAAGCTCTCGGCCACAGATAAAGATGCTGGAAACAACGCGCTAATTAGTTATAGGTAAGCTTGAGACTAAACTTCCATTTCTTTAGGATCAGTAATATGATGGCTAAAGCATGAACACACTTACCTACATCAATCCTTTAAGACAGATGCATGAATATTGTTTTTCTGTAGTTTCTCTGAAGACTCCTCAATGGTCGCATTGGATGCAGAAACAGGAGACATCACTTTGATCTCTGACCTTAGCGGGGTCACAGAAGACACACTGCTAACCCTCACTGCTATAGCGACAGATCATGGAACACCACCAGAATCTGATGAAGGTTTGGGCTTAGTTTGCGTAATATTCCTTTAGTGATTCTGGTGTTAAAACAATGCAGATAATGTGAGCAGTTTTTATTGGGAGCGCTTATTTCCCCCTGATAATTTGATCATTTCTTCTGATTTCTTCTCTCTGTAGCCAAAGTCTTGATCCACTTCAAAATTGCCTCTCTCACTGAGAGTGTGAGTTTTGAAAGCTCCTCTTACAAATTCACAATAAAGGAGAATGAACCTGAGGCCTCAATAGTGGGCAAGATCAGGGCATTAACAGGAAGTCCACTGGTTACAGTCAGCTATAACATGAAGTCACATGAGGATGTCTTCTCTGTGGATGGTGAGGGAACCATAAAAGCTTTGAGACCGCTGGACAAGGAGGAAGAGGAGTGGTACATCCTCACAGTAGAAGCCATAGACTCCAGAACTCCTACAAATACTGCAGAGACAACGGTACTGTTCTTACTTTAAACTAAGGCCAGAAACAGACTCTACACAAGTATGCAATTTATGTTAACGGGATAATTACTCACCTTTATGTCGTTTCAAACCCATAAAACCTTTGTTCATCTTCGATACACAAATTAAGATATTTCTGATGAAATCCGAGAGTTTTCTGACCCCACATAGACAGCAACGTAATTGCTTTCAAGGCCCAGAAAGGTATAAAGACATTGATAAAATAGTCCATGTGACTCCAGTGGTTCAAATGTAATGTTATGAAGTGAAGAGAATAGTTTGTGTACAAAAACCCCCAAAAATAGTTACTTTATTCAACAATCTCTTCTCTTCTACGTAATTCTCCTATGCTATTGACGTAGTGAATACAGTGAAGTGCTTCTTTGTTCTCCATGGCTCACTATTGGCCAGCTCCTGCGTCAGCATCACACGCATGTGTCGTGGTACTCACATAATCAGCACAAAAAGTGGTAAATTAAGTTGACTGGACATGATTTGGAAAGGCACACACCTGTCTATATAAGGTCCCACAGTTAACATGGAATGTCAGAGCAAAAAACAAGTCATGAAGTCCAAGGAATTGTCTGTAGACCTCCGAGACAGGATTGTATCGAGACACAGATCTGGGGAAGGGTACAGAAATTTTTTTCGCAGCATTGAGGGTCCCAATGACCACAGTGGTCTCAATCATCCATAAATGGAAGAAGTGTGAAACCACCAGGATTCTTCCTAAAGCTGGCTGTCCAGTCAAACTGAGCGATTGGGGGATTCTTGGTCACCTTGCCGACTAAGGCCCTTCGCCTTGGTCGGCGAGGTGACCAAGAACATGAAGCTCTGACAAAGCATAGCGATGGCAGGAACTGGGAAACTAGTCAGGATCGAGGAAAAGATGATATACAGAGACATCCTTGATGAAAACCTGCTCCAGAGCACTCTGGACCTCAGACTTGAGCGACGGTTAAAATCTTCCAACAGGACATAAACTCTAATCACACAGCCAAGATTACAAAAGAGTGGCTATGGGACAACTCTGTGAATGTCCTTAAGTTGCCCAGCCAGAGCCCAGACTTGAACCCAATTGAACATCAATTTTTAGAAAAATAATTAATTTAATCCAGTTTGGAATAAGGCTATAAAATAACAAAATGTGGAAAAAGTGAAGCGCTGTGAATACTTTCCGGATGCATTGGAGTCACATGGACTATTTTAACGATGTCTTTACTACCTTTCTGGGCCTTCAAAGTTGCAATGACGTTGTTGCATATGGCCATCCATCCATCAATTCTAAGGTCTTACAGGTTTGGAATGACATGAGGGTGAGTAATTAATGACAGCAATTTCATTTTTGGGTGAACTATCCCTTTAATGCATTAATTATATCTCAAAATGCAGTGACAAGCATGTGCAGTTAGAAGTATTTGTGTTCACATACTTACATAGAGTGTTTCTGGCCTAAGTCTTAGGCTGAATCCAAAATCACATCCTAAACCCTCAACCACCAAATCCACTACATTAGTGCACTAATACGTTCACTTGAAGGAGTGAATGAAAACAAGAGAGTGAATTCGGACAGCCATTGAGTGTATGTCCTATTTGAGCGTATAGGGGGCGATTTCGGATTCAACCTTACTCTTCAAGCATGTCAAAGCCAAAGTTTCTCTTCTTAAAAGAAATCTGGCACAGAGAATTTGACTTTCTTTGTCTCTCTCTCTCACTATCTTCAGGTCAACATTCAGGTTGAGAACATGAATGAGGCTCCTGTGTTTGATGCTGAAATATATAAAGCAGAAATTTTCAGTATCTCTCCATACAAATTCCCTATAGTGAAGGTCCAGGTGAGTGTGGCTTGGCATAGACATCAGTTATAAATGCAGTGAATGTAGTCAGATCTATTTTATAATTAGTGGTGTTCACTAAGGCAAACGTCACTGTTACTGTTGCTATTGCTCATACTAAATGGCTAGCGATTTGTTAAAACCCTAAAAATGTGTTAATTAAAACTAAATCCATACAATAATCCCCGAATGGGATCCCCTAAAAGGTTTTCTGTAGTGTTTGATATTTTTTTGCAATTGATTTTTTTTTTTAGTAAATGTGGTTGAAATGTGGTGGTGTGTCCCTCAGGCGTCGGACCCTGATGTGGGCGAGAGCTCAGAACTGCAGTATTCGCTGCAGGAGTCCACAACTCTGCTGGATGTGGAGGCAAGCACTGGTCAGATCTACGTACTGGATCCATCCAGTTTTAAAGACAATCTGTTCACCTTTCAGGTTAAAGCCACTGATAAACATGGGTTGTTCACGACTACAACAGTACAGGTGAGCAGATACAGAGAGAGAAAAAAGACAAACATTTTGTAAGACTGTTTCAAATCACCAATGGCATTTTGATTTAGAATAGAGCAGTAAAACAGAGCAGTCGATGCAAAGATTGACTTCTTTGTGTTTGCCACCTGCAGATCAAAGTAAAACAAAGTGTACATCATGACAGTGTCTCAGTAATCTCCCTAAACCAGCCAGTATACATAGTGGAGAAGATGATACCAGAGATGGAAGAGTGAGTAATCTCTGTTTGTTATTGAAACATGTTATTAAAGGGATAGTTTACCCAAAAATGAAAATTCTGTCAGTATTTACTCCCCCTCATGTTGTTCCAACCCCGTAAGACCTTCGTTCATCTTCAGAACACAAATTAAGATATTTTTTATGAAATCTGAGAACTGGGTCACTCCTCCATACTAGTCCATTGGCTTCTTCAGGGATTGAAACTTGCCGGCCTCGAAAAGTTATTAAAGACATCGTTAAAATAGTCCAAGTGACTACAGTGGCTCAATCTTAAGTTTATCAAACAACGAGAATACATTTGTGCGCAAAAACAACCAAAAATAACGACTTTATTTCAACTATTCATTTCCTTCTCTGTGGGCCTCGAGTCAGTTAACGTAGTGTGATTGCTTAGATCTACGTCACACGTAGGCTCACTATTGGCCGACGCTGGTCATGTGTGTGATGCATGTGACGTACAACAACAGAAGCTTATGGTATTATACTAGTTAACTGACTAGAGGCCCACAGAGAAGGAAATGAATAGTTGAAATAAAGTCGTCCTTTTTGGGGGGGTTTTGCGCACAAAAATTATCGTCATACAGTTCTTTTCCACACAATTTCATACAGTAAGGACCATAAGTGCTTCAAATAAGACAAAAAACAGTCCATATAACATAAAACATTATAATCCAGTTAAAATAAAAATAAAAAATTCTGTTTTACAAATTGGACTTAATTGGTACTTCTCGTTACCTCTCATTATTGTTTTGTGTTCTATACACCATCTGATAGTGTGTTTTTCTCAGTTCCATCGGGACAGTTTTAGGCTGGACTGTGAAAATCCTCAGTGTGAGAGCTGAGAATGGGAATGAGATGCGCACCATTCTCAGAGAATCTACAGACAAAACTTACGCCAGTTTCATCGCCATGGACTCCAGTGGTGCTGTCATCCAAGCCATGGAGGTCAAAGAGTAAGTTGAATATCAGTTCATTCAGACTATTCTAATGTGAAAGTTGAGTATGTGGAAAGTGTGCAAGGAAACAGAAAACATGTTCACAATAAATACAGTTATAATGGATGGCATGTTCTGACTGTAAATCAATAATATTTTTAATTAATTATAAAATTGATCTACAGTACATTCATTTCCATTTTAACTCCGACTGTCAACGAGGTTATTAGTTTATCAATCATGTTCGTGCAAAAATACCAGTAAGGTATGTGAATTATGTGACAAGTGCATGATCGCACATAACGTCACAATACCCAGAAATGTACCTTGAAAAGTATTCTCCCTGAAAATTATGATTTATTTATAAATCAAAAATATGTATTTATGAATACTTTACATAAGTACAATAACAAAAATATACTCTTCACATTTCCTCTGGCCTTCTTGCCTGAATTACATCTATTCTATATAATAAGGATGAGATTGTTATGGGCAGCATCTGAAATATCTTCACTCCCACAGGAAACTGAACAGTGAGCTTAAAGATTTAACATCTGAACTGCAGAAGGTATTTGGTCCTGGTTTGGTAATCAAAGTGGAGGACAGTTCTGGAGACTCTGGAGAATCCAGTCAAGCCGTCACAATCGCTCTCATCGCTGTCAGTGTTGTGCTGGCTGTAAGCATTGTGGCTATTTTGTTGCTGTCTGTCTATCTTGTCAAGTAAGTTATTACTGTTATCAACTGGCCTAAAAAGAATTCCTAAATGAGAAATACATTTAAAGTCTAAAGTAACAGTTATGCAGCATTTTTTAGGCATAAAATGCAGTAATGTAATGCCAGTTATCTTCAATGTAATAAAATAACGTTTGATTTTGAACATTACTCATGTTTTGGGGGGTAATTTTTTGTACGGTGAAGAAAATTAATATGTTTGGTCAATTAGTTATAAAACATATTTTTCCTGCCTCAGGAAAAAGGGCACATATTCTCAC
Organism: Siphateles boraxobius; assembly: GCF_051911475.1. NCBI lineage: Eukaryota > Metazoa > Chordata > Actinopteri > Cypriniformes > Leuciscidae > Siphateles > Siphateles boraxobius. The sequence continues at coordinate 1,344,729 of NW_027508908.1, read as the reverse complement.
ACAAACAGCTCAACTACTGACTGTGATTTACTCGAAAGGAGATGTAGTATTGGTATTCCTGCTGACTTTAACTCGTAAGTGCCAAAATATTGTTAAAGATTAGATACAAACAGTTAAACTCATTTGTGAAAAAACAAAATATGCATCAGTTACATGCGTTGGTTTGATCTGAGAAGTTTGACTAAACATGTTTTTTCTTATGTTAACAGAAACCCAGAATCCAGAGAGGTAAAACACCTTACTGTAACGCATAGAGTAAAATTCATGAAGTACAATTTTTGTATCATTCAAGTTTAATTTTGTCATAAACATGGAATTTAAATTCTCATCTATAATTTTGTCCAATGTGTTCTGTTTTCTAGGATGAGGATAGTAACAGATCCTGACAGAGAATCAGAGAATGGAAGTGATATCCGTGGAAACAGCATCTCTGCCCTCTGAAAACACCCTGATGGATTAAAGCTCCTCACTCCGTACAAAACGAGATGCCTTTGTAGGCAGCATTTTTAAGGTTGAGTTCCCTACATGGAGGAAACAACACAAGCATCAGGGTTTTCTTAAAACAGAAATCAGGATTACAGGATTAACATCTCATGTGTCCTCAGTTCCAGGATCAGCCGTCATACAATGACAAACTCAAGTCACAACCAAGTGGCAGCCTTCCAGTCTCTCTCTTTACTCCAACCCGGAAGTGACTGAAACTGTAATTCATCGACTGGCCACTAGAGACAGGCTCCAAAAGAGAGTCAATCCCATAGACCCCCATGTTAATATTCCCAACTTTACAGCAGAAAATAATATGTTTACAGCCTGGTACAAAAAGTAGTTTTGATCTGTATAGCTAATTTGGCTCTTCATGACAACTGTGAGGGGGGTGATTTTTTTTATAACTCATCCGTTTAAATTATATTAAGCCTTAAAGTTCTGCATAATTAAAAATCCGCCCACTTTGGGAAACAAAAATGCTCTTCAGAAACCTACGGGTGACGTCACGGACACTACGTCCATATTTTCTTTTTTACAGTTTATGGTCACAACAGACACAACACAGGGTGAATTCCCTTCAAAGAGACAAGCATTACTGTCTTGTAGTGGCTGCATGGATCACCCAACATGAAGACAGACGTCACTGCTACATTATTATGAATTGCAACGTTATTTTAAGACAGAATTCATACTGAAAAAATACAGCTGTTAAGACAGATGTAGCATTCCTGTAGAGCAAACAGGAGAGATGGTGTTTGATACGCCACAATCATTGGATTGATTCCCAAGGAATAGAAGAACTGCCAAATGTGTAAATGTAAATAAATGTTATTGTTTTTTTTTTTAAATATAGCCTCTGTGTCTTTAAGGCGAGACACTACAGGTGAGGTTTCAAGTTTTTCAAATTTGTATGTTTAATAATGCCAATTAGGCATTATCTCATTAAATATGCACAATTTTGCATATATTTTCAGTAGATATATCTGAACATATGATAAAGCCATGTGCAAAATTATTTTTTCATTTTGTTTACACACAAGACGAAAAAAGAATTTCAGAGGGATTTCAGGATATATGCTTTCATTACCTAGGAAATCAAAATATACTGTCCATAGCCTTAAAAAATAAATTCTCACCATATTTTTTTTATTAAAATGTCACATAAATCAGGCCAGGAATGATTTATAAACAAATCCTTGAGATGGCTGAGAAAAAAGGCTGAGATGTTTGTACTGGAGAATGACAAAAAACTCATTTTGAGAAAACAGCATTTAAAGATTTGTAATGTAAATATTCATACTTTTTTTAGTGGAAACAACTATTTACAGATACAATATCTTATCAAATCATTAGCAACAACAATACAAACCACCTAAATCACATTACAACTTATAACACAGCATTTATGGCCTTCAACTAAACAGAAAAACAGTCAAAAACGACTCGGTTACTAACGTAACCTCGGTTCCCTGAGAGGAGGGAACGAGTATTGCGTAATGCTTACGCTATGGGAAAACTCCTTTTCTCGAGAAATATTGAAGTCTTTATGTAAAACGCATTGCAGCTGCACAGCATACAGCAATGAGCGAGGCAGCTCGGTCATTTGCTGTGCTGCGGCAACTTGCACGAACCAATGACGGGGCGACTCTGAACCCGCTTCCAATGAGCGTGCTTCGCGTCCACGCGCGTCAGAGCCCGCCAGAATGGGCGTGGCCAAAGGCTATATATTGGGCGCCCCGTCGTCTGAGTTCTTTAGGTTCAATCGACTGAAGCAAATTGACCAAGCACAAGCACGGCAGATTACGCAATACTCGTTCCCTCCTCTCAGGGAACCGAGGTTACGTTAGTAACCGAGTCGTTCCCTTTCGAGAGGTCTCTCCTATTGCGTAATGCTTACGCTATGGGAACGCCATGTAAAACGCCGTGCGTGCTGACTTCGCATCTATTAAGCCGGAGGCCGGTGCCTGAGCTTTTTTGAGCGAAGTAATTATCCAACGAGCCAGCCGAAGGCGGGCTTTATAAAGGGACAACGTGGAACGGCCCAAAGGGCGTCCAAATATACACACAAGCACATTTCTATGTACTGTGTGGATAAATGTGGTAAATGTGGACGGTGAGGCCCAGCCTGCAGCCGCACAAATATCTTGAATGGGTATCCCACTCGACCACGCCCACGAGGAGGCCATGCCTCTCGTAGAGTGAGCTCTGATGCCCAAGGGGCACTGAAGGCCCTTGGCCTCATAAGCCAGCGCTATAGCATCAACTATCCAGCGCAATATTCTCTGCTTTGATACAGCCAGACCCTTAGTGCGGCCGCCAAAGCATACGAACAACTGCTCTGTCTGTCTGAACGGGGCAGAACGTTCCAAATATACTCTGAGTGCCCTGACCGGGCAGAGTAAATTGGCGTCACTTTCGTCTGCTGGGGACGATAGCGCGGCCAAAGATATCACCTGTGCTCTGAAAGGAGTAGAGAGCACTTTAGGAATATACCCGTGTCTTGGCCTGAGGACAACCCTGTTGTCGTTAGGTCCAAACTCCAGGCAGGTAGCGCTTGATGACAGCGCGTGCAGGTCGCCCACTCTCTTGACCGAGGCGAGAGCCAGCAAGAGAGCAGTTTTGAGCGAGAGCTGTTTAAGGTGCACAGTTCGGAGGGGTTCGAACGGGGCACGCTTAAGTGCGTCCAGGACCGTGGTCAGGTCCCAAATCGGCACCGAGGGGGGGCGTGGGGGATTTATCCTCCTGGCGCCCCTCAGGAAACGAACAACTAGGTAGTTTTTCCCTAGTGTGCGTCCTTCGACCGGCTCATGTGTTGTCGTTATGGCAGCCACATATACTTTGAGCGTGGAGGGGGTGCGGCCTGCCTCCAACAGCTCCAACAGTAAGAAAACGAGCACACTCGGTACTTTGCATGTGTCAGGATTCAGGTTCCTGGGCTTGCACCAGTCACTGAACACCTTCCATTTCTGGGCATATAAGCGCCTCGTAGAGGGCGCTCGTGCCTCAGTGATGGTTCTCAACACTCCACTGGGGAGGTTCCCGGGAATCCGTTGAGGGGCCACGCATGGAGGGCCCACAGATCGGGGCGGGGATGGAGGATCGTCCCGTTGGCCTGCCTGAGGAGATCTAGCCTCAGTGGGATCGGCCATGGGGCAGATTGTATCATCTGCATCAGTTCTGGAAACCACGTCTGGTTTTTCCAGAGTGGGGCTACCAGGAGCACTGCACATTTCTCCTCCCTGATCCGACTGATGACCTGGGGTAGCATCGCAACCGGAGGGAAGGCATACAGCGGGCGGCTCGGCCAGACTTGGGCGAGCGCGTCCGTGCTCTTTGAAAAGAAGAGGGGGCAGTGCGTATTCTCCTTGGAGGCAAAGAGGTCGACCTCTGCTCTGCCAAAGGTTTGCCATAACCACTGAACCGTCAGGGGGTGGAGAGACCATTCTCCTGGGAGAACTTTGTCTCTGGACAGCATGTCCGCTCCCTGGTTCAGAACGCCTGGCACATGCGCTGCTCTCAGCGAGCGCAGGTTGCGCTGGGACCATAGGAGGAGCTCCCTGGCCATCGAGTGCAGGGAGCTCGATCTGAGTCCACCCTGACGATTTATATGCGAGACTACCGTCATGTTGTCCGTTCGGACTAGGACGTGCTCGTCCTTCAAGTACGGGAGCAGGGCTCTGAGAGCCAAAGCGACCGCTTTCAATTCCAGACAGTTGATATGTAGGCGCTTCTCCGGGTTTGACCACAAGCCGGAGACAGGCCTGCCCTCGTAAAGGGCCCCCCAACCTATTTTGGAGGCATCTGTCGTGATCATTTTTCTCCTTGTGTTTACACCCAAACTCACGCCGGACTGATACCAGTCGACAGCTTTCCAGGGCGTCAGGGCTTTTATGCAGCCGTGATTTGCCCTGATTAAAAAGTGGCCCGAGCGCCACGCGCGAGTGGGGACACGGCTTTTGAGCCAGCGTTGGAGAGGACGCATGTGCAACAATCCTAGCTGGAGTACAGCTGATGCTGAGGCCATGAGACCGAGCATCCTCTGAAACCGCTTGACGGGGGCGCGCGCGCCCGCTCTGAACGATGTTGCAAGGCGCCGGATAGTGAGCGCGCGCTCTGATGAGAGGCGCGCCGTCATCTGCACTGAGTCTAGCACTATTCCCAGAAAATAAATATTCTGGCTGGGGGATAGCATGCTCTTTGCAAAATTGATTTTTAGACCCAGGCACTCTAGATGACTGATAATCCAAGACCTGTGTGTCACTAACTGGCTCTCTGATTGTGCTAGTATTAGCCAATCGTCGAGATAATTCAGTATTCGCACTCCCCGCTGTCTCAGGGGGGAAAGTGCTGCATCCATACATTTCGTAAATGTACGGGGTGCCAGTGACAGGCCGAATGGTAGTACTGTGTACTGGTATGACTGTCCCTCGAAAGCGAATCTCAGAAACGGCCTGTGATGAGGCGCTATTGGAATGTGAAAGTAAGCGTCTTTCAGATCCACTGACAGAAACCAATCCCTCGGGCGAACTTGCGCGAGGATATGCTTGGTAGTTATCATTCTGAACGAACGAATCATTAAAGCTTTGTTCAGATGTGGAGACCGCCACAGAATGGGGCGGAGACCGCCATCCTTTTACGGGACGAGAAAATAGCGGCTGTAAAAACCTCCTCGCTCATAGAGGGGGGGACTGTTTCTATAGCGCCTTTCTCTATCAGTTTGAGCATCTCGGTGCGTAGAACATGTGAAACATCTTTTCTCACTTTCGTCTCTACCACCGCTGTGAAGCGGGGCGGTCTGCGAGCGAATTGAAGCGAGTAACCGTGTTTTATTATGTTCATAACCCACTTCGGCATGTCGGGGATATTTTCCCAAGCTTTTGCTCGCACAGATATGGGCTGACTGCTGGCTGGGGGCGTGTCGTAGTGACGTATGGCTCCCGTCAGCGAATCGTTCTGTGTTAACACCGAGCTTACAGCTCTCAGCGGCGCAGACGCGCGCTGAGCAGCTCTGCTGAATGCCGAGTGCAGGGGTGCGTGTGAGATTACAGGCACGCTCGCTGTAATGCTCACAGAGTGAGATGGGGCAATGTTTGACACTGTGTGTATAGTGCTTATGGGTGGGGGTGCATATACTGTGGTAGGCACGCGCGCCACTTTCATAAAACTTCCCGCTCGTGGCGGGGGTTTTTTGGCCATATAAACAGTGTTTGTGAGTTGGGGTGCGTGCATAACAGCGGGCACACTCGCTACTCTTATACAACTTCCCGCTTTTACTGGGGAAGTGTTTATAACTGTGGGAACAGTGCTTGTGTGTAGTGGTGCATACGTAACAGTTGGCACACAATCTACATTTATGGGGCGTCCAGCCTGAGCTGGGACAACATTTGGCACTGCGTTGACAGTTTTGAAATTCTGGGAATGCGCACTTTGGTGTGGACACGTGACCCTTTAATGACACAGGCAGAAAATAGCTCTTTATTTGATTTCTGTGTGTCGCCGTAAAAACGGCGTTTGTTTGCAGGTGGGCGAGCTGTGTGGCTGGCACATTGACTGCTGTATAGACATTTCCAGCCGCCTGTAAGGGAACTGGGTAATGCTTTAGGCGTTTTGGAGAGAACGGTCCGGCTTTTGCGAGACACGCTCTCTCCCTTTTCCTCCCTGTGGCTAGGAGGACTTACGAGGCTCTGGGTTCAGCACAATCCTGGGCCGAGGTCCCCGTCGCTCGGGCGGTTGCTTCCTGTTGGCCGAGCGCGAGCGGCGTCGAAAATCCGTTTCAGGTTTGGGCTGAGAAACGGGGGGCGCCGTCTTAGCTCGCTGCTGTTGAGGCGGCCATTGGCGGCTCTGCAATGAGCTAGATCGCTTAGGCAGGAAGTGACGCATAGCCTGTGAGTCCTTACGGGCTTCGGTGAAGCGCTCGGCGAACTCCTTCACCGCTGGTCCAAACAGGCCGTCTTGGGAGATAGGCGCATCGAGGAAAGACGCCTTATCTGCATCATTCATATCAGTTAGCGTCAGCCACAGATGGGGCTCAAGGACAGTCAGGTTAGCCATAGCACGGCCGATGGATTGGGCGGTGGCTTTTGTGGCTCGCAGCGCTATGTCAGTGGCGCTGCGCAGGTCCTTAAATGCCTCAGGCTCGGGTCCAGACTCGTCCATACTGCGGAGAAGTTTGGCTTGAAACACCTGTAGGACAGCCATAGAGTGAAGCGCTGATGCAGCTTGGCCGGCGGCGGCGTATGCGCGACCGGCGAGAGCTGACGTGGACCGGCAAGGCTTCGAGGGATGAGAAGCCTTAGCTTTCCATCCAGCGTTGGAGGGTGGACACAGGTGATTGGCCACGGCCTCCTCGAGGGGTGGAGTCCCCTCATAGCCTCTTTCTTTTGCGCCGTCCACGGAGGAGAGCGACAAAGAAAAAGAGGGCTTCAGGCGAGCGGAGTGCGGGGCTTTCCACGACTTCGTGAGTTCGTCGTGAACTTCCGGGAAGAAGGGGGAGGGTCTTTGTCGAGGGGCCTGTCGGCGCCCCTGCAGGAACCACTCGTCCAGTCGGCTGCGGGCGGGTTCTTCCGGGGAAGACCAATCGAGCCCGAGGTCTTCCACGGCCTTGGAGAGAACGCGGACGATCTCTGAGTCCATGCTGGAGCCCGCGCTCGTGCCGGCTAGTGTCGACGGCGCGGGGTCGAAAGACGAGCCCGGCCAGTCATCGGATGCAGCATCGCAGGAAAAGCTGTCATCCTTGTCATCGTCATCCCCTGACGCGCCAAACGAGACGAGCCCCATCGCTCCGCTGGAGGGGTGCTGGTCCGCCTGTGTGAACTGGACTGGCGGCGTGGAATCTTCGGGTGGCGGTGAAGCAGCGTTGACCCGGCGTGACATCGCTGCAAACCACGTGCTCAGGCAGCCTCTGTGAGCGGCGTTTTTTCTTTCGCGGCTCGACCAGAGGAGATGGCAGCACGGAAGAGGTGGGCTCTTTCGCGGTGAAGACGGCGAAGCGAGCGCGCAGCTCGGTGAGGCCCAGGGCATTACACTCGGCGCATCCGCCTCGAGTAAGGGCAGCCTCTGCGTGGTCCGGTCCCAGGCAGCGGGCGCAGATGATGTGGCGATCCCCGTCTTGAAGAGGGCCTCGACACGAAGCGCAGGAAGGCATTTGACGCCTTGAAAATTGCTCTTTTAGAATAAAAGTGTCGCGGGGGCGAACACTGATTAGCTTTGCAAAAAGGATATAGTGATGCGCGCCGGATGGCTTAGCAGAAGGGTGATCGAAGGCGGCTGAAGGCGCCGGCGTCCTCGAAGCAGTCCTGCTGTAGGCTTGTCGACGGCGGCGGCGGCGAAAGACTCCAACAATCCGGAGGATCAGCGAAGAGAAGGTTCTTTGCTGAAGGAGATTAAATCTAAAGAACTCAGACGACGGGGCGCCCAATATATAGCCTTTGGCCACGCCCATCCTGGCGGGCTCTGACGCGCGTGGACGCGAAGCACGCTCATTGGAAGCGGGTTCAGAGTCGCCCGGTCATTGGTTCGTGCAAGTTGCCGCAGCACAGCCAATGACCGAGCTGCCTCGCTCATTGCTGTATGCTGTGCAGCTGCAATGCGTTTTACATAAAGACTTCAATATTTCTCGAGAAAAGGAGTTTTCCCATAGCGTAAGCATTACGCAATAGGAGAGACCTCTCGAAAGGGAACACACATCTAAATCATGTCAGAGCACGTCACGTGATGCATCTGAACGAATCACGTTGTCAGAAATTGACATCAGCCAATGAGATTTCGTTTTTAGAGTTAAATGCCCATTGTACTTTCACGATTGGTTGCTGATAAAAAGGACCATATTTGGATCCGACAACAACGTAAAGGAGAGAGAGAGCTTTCCAACGGTGTATGTGATGACAGGGTGCATGCAGCTATTGCGGAGCAGCATGTTGTTTTAGAACGACAACTTTTTGTTGAATTTAGGAGAAATCTACAGACGCAAATAGACAAAGTGTAGTAAAATAAAGACCTAGATGTGTATTTTGGAATATTTTCACCACAAGACTAAAAGACATGTTATTGAGACAAATAGCCCAAAATCTCAAAATAGACCAGTGGAAAAAAAAAGACGTTTTGCCTGCAGTGTCTCGCTTTAATTCTCATTTAGCATTTGGTAAAACAAAAAATCAAACATTCAAAATGTGTTATTGTCAGGGTTCTGTCACTTCGGTCTGATTTATATCTTGGTTTGGTGACAGCCCAGCTAACAAAAATACACGTTACGTAACTGCAACATAATCTGGCAAACTGAAAAGTGAAATTCCTCGATTCATTGCTACGACGTAACTTTGTAACGTTGTCAGGAACTGCGACGTCGTGGATCAACAGTCGCGTGTTGGTAAGCATTTGGTCATTTTAGTTTTTAATTAATATAATATGGGCGGACATGCAGTGGTCTAATTTAACTTGTCCTCATTTGCCCAAAACTATTTTAGAGACTTTTTCAACGACATATGAAAGATACAGAATTTGATTCATTCAGTTAATTTACTATAGAACAAAGCACAAAAAGAAAAAAACAGTATGCAAACAGGTTTATAAACATTTAACTGAACAAAGGTTTTCCCCAGAAGCTTGAACATCAAACTACTCCCCCCACGTCTTCATTTAGGATGAAATTAGAAAATTAATCTGACCAACCATTGGACAAGAAATGTTGATTGGGTCAACAGGGTCCAGCCATTGTTAATTTTAGATATCACTTGATTACACAGTTTACATAGTTACATCACTTGATTATACAAGTTAAAAGTTTAGAAACATTAATAACAGTAAAGTTTTTGAAAATAAGTATCTTCTGCTCATCAATGCTGTATTTATTTGATCAAAAATACAGAAAAAAAACAGTAATATTGTGAAATATAATTACAATGTAAAATAATGGTTCTCTTACGAGAGTATCTCTCGTACTGCGTAATATCTTACGCTATGGGGAAAACCTCTTTTCCACGAGATATTGAAGCTAAAAATTATCCTTAATTTTGAATTAATGTAAAACGCTGTGCAGCAGTATGCAGATATAGGCAGGACGGCTCGTGTGCCTATTGGCTGCCCTGCGGCAACAGCAGCAGCCTATCGAGAGAGGCGCTGCGTGACACCATCCTATGGGGGCATTTCGCGCCCATTTCGTCACGTCCCGCCAGAAAAAGGCGCAATCTAGCCCTATAAATATAGCTCGATAAGGCTGGTACACTGATTTTCATCTCTTCAGCGAAGCAACACGCATCGCTGGATCCGGATTGAGAAGCAACGCCGTCTGAGGACAAGCACACAGCAGGACGAGCCTTTGTGTCTGAAGTCGCTGGCACCGCCGCCTTTAGCCGCCGTACCTGCTACGCTTTCAGGCGTTATATCCTTTCATTACTGTGTGTGTGTGTTCGCCGCTGCGACACACATTTTTTCACTGTCTCTCTCTCTGCTAAAAGAGCTGTGTCTTTTTCAAGATGCAAAGATCCTGCGGCTCGTGCCGAGCCACACTCAGCGACGGGGACCGTCATGTCATTTGTCTTTCAAAATGGTGTTTCTTTTGGCTCTCGCTTCAGTGAAGCGCATAGGGGACTTACAAGCGCTTTCTGTAAGCGCGTCATGTATGGAGTTTGGGCCTAATGACTCAAAAGTCATACTCAAACCAAGGCACGGGTACGTGCCCAAATCCCTCAACACACCGTTCAGGGCCCAGGTTATTTCCCTGTGCGCTCTCTCGGCTCATGATGAGGAGGAGGATGCGAGTCTCCTTTGCCCTGTCAGGGCACTGAGAGCTTATGTGTCCCGCTCGTCTGCCTTCAGACAGACCGAGCAGCTCTTCGTTTTGTTCGGCGGACGCTCCAAGGGACTGGTCGCATCGAAACAGAGCCTATCCAGATGGATAGTCGACGCCATAGCACTGGCTTACACTTCTAAGGGCCTGCAGTGTCCTTTGGGTGTCAGAGCGCACTCCACGAGAGGCGTTGCCTCGTCGTGGGCGTGGTATAGTGGGGTTACCTTGCAGGATATCTGTACGGCTGCGCGCTGGGCCTCGCCGTCTACATTTATAAGGTTTTATAACCTAGATGTTCCCGCCTTACAAGCCAAGCTTCTGTCGGTATAGAATTCAGTGCTATCTGCCCCGCTGTGCCGGCCCAGATGCTGAGTTTTGCTTATGTATCGCTCACTGAGCGATAAAACGGCTCTATGGGTGTTGAATAACCCGTACTATTACCCAGTTCAGGCTGAACACGTTCACCCTGCCTGTGTCAAACACTATTAACATAACTAGCTCCTATAGGATGCTATTTCATGGGGAACGATGCTTGCAGCCTCTCTTCTCCGACTCTCTGTGAGTCTATGGTGATTATGCACTACATGAGCCCCGGGCAGGATTGGGGAGTAACGGAATACATGTAACGGCGTTATGTAATAAGGATACAAAAATCCAGTAACTGTAATTCGTTACAGTTATGTCAAAAAACGTAGTAATCAGATTATAGTTACTTTTTGAAAAAAGGGGGGATACTTTCAGGATTACAATGGTTTCATTTAAAACAAAATAAATCTTTTTTTTTGCATGATAACACTATTTTAAGCGTTGCTTGATTAATGACTCACGACACGAGTCACGTGTGCCACCCGCTGGTGCATGCGCAAAATAACAGCTCTCTACAACAATCTCCTCAGACACAGATTGAATCACTGCTGCTAGAAACGATGTTGCTCACGGGTAAAAATGCTTTAATTTCTTGAAAATTCCTGCTGCTATTTTGTTTTAAAGAAGAAAATGCCAACAACATGGTTGTACACAGGGAATTTTCCTGTTGAAGAAACATTTCCATTGTCTAAAAATTCTTTATTATATTTGCTTGAAAAAAAGGAATTTGTATTCTCTATTTTCCTGTTGACGAAACATTTCCATTGTCTAAAAATTGTTTCTTAATATATTTGCTTGAAAAAAATTAATTTGTATTCTCTATTTTCCTGTTGAAGAAACATTTCCATTTTATTTTTTCCTTGTACATGTCAAGTTAAAAATAAAACAAAATAATCTGTAATACCATACTGTAGCCACTAGATGTCTGTATAGTCCTTTGCATAAATATTTATTCAGGGCTGTTAAATTCTTAATAAATAAAAGTTGCTGTTTTTTAAAATAATATCTGTCCTTGAAGTAATCCAAAAGTAATCAGTTACATTACTTTCATATTGTGGTACTTGGATTACGTTACTGAATACTTTTTTTATGACGTGATTTGCAACTGTAACGGAATACATTTTTAAAGTAACCCTCCCAAGCCTGGCCCCGGGCTACTGCCCTTGGGACCTTGGTGTCGGATCCCAGTACACACGGCGTTTTGCATTGTGTTCCCCATAGCGTAAGATATTACACAGTACGAGAGATACTCTCGTAAGAGAACGTACTCGGTTACTAACGTAACCTCGGTTCTTTCTAGAGAGGGAACGAGTACTGCGTATCTTGCCGTGCATACACAGCTCTGGTTCGCTTCGGTGATGAAAACCAGTGTTCCGGCCTTATCGAGCTATATATATAGGGCGAGATTGCGCCTTTTCTGGCGGGACGTGACGAAATGGGCTCGAAATGCCCCCATAGGATGGTGTCACACAGCGCCTCTCTCGATAGGCTGCTGCTGTTGCCGCAGGGCAGCCAATAGGCACGCGAGCCGTCCTGCCTATATCTGCATACTGCTGCACAGCGTTTTACATTAATTCAAAATTAAGGATAATTTTTTGCTTCAATATCTCGTGGAAAAGAGGTTTTCCCCATAGCGTAAGATATTACGCAGTACTCGTTCTATCTCTAGAGAGAACCGAGGTTACGTTAGTAACCGAGTACGTTTTCTATTTTAATATACTTTAAAATATAATTCAATCCTGTGATGCAAAGCTGAATTTTCAGCATCATTAATCCAGTCTTCAGTGTCACATGATGTATTATAAACAGAAATAAATTACACTTTACTCTATATTCACATAGAAAACAGCTGTTTTACATTATAATAATATTTCACAATATTACTGGGGGGGGGGGGGTTGTCAAAGTAGTAATAGACACTAACACGTACTAGTCCGTTCAGAAAATACCGCCACTGTAGCGTACATCAACCGTCAAGGTGGTCTACCGTAGGTCGCCGTATGTCACAACTCGCTCGCCACCTCCTCCTATGGAGTCAGAAGCATCTGAGGTCGCTTCGAGCCATTTTCATTCCCGTAGAGCTGAACTGTGCCGTCGACGAGCTCTCACGCCTTCAGCCACTCCCTAGAGAATGGCGACTCCATCCCCAGTCGGTACAGCTGGTTTGGGACCAGTTCGGGGACGCACAGATAGATCTGTTTGCCTCTCACGACTCGACCCATTGCGCCCAGTTTTATTCTCTGACCGAGGGCACGCTCGGTACGGATGCTCTTGCGCACATCTGGCCGCAGGGCCGCAAGTATGCGTTTCCCCCAGTGAGCCTTCTTGCGCAGACCTTGCGCAAGGTCAGGGAGGACGAGGAGCTTCAGCACCCCTAAAAAGGAGCTCAGCACCCCTAAAGCTTGGAGTAAGAAATGTTGTTATTCTAAAAAAAAAATTCGTCTTTGACAAGGTTAAATAATGTCCAAAACATACTTCGTATTTTGTGGTTTAAAATGTATGTGTTAAGGATGAAAATGAAAACATCCCTGGCCCCGCTTAGCAAATGTGTCACCCTCTTCTCTTCTTCTACTTTTCTGGACTTGCACTGCTCAGCACGAGTCTGCACGACCGTCATCCAGCGCAAAACACACGCAGAGTGACATCCAGTTATGTAGTTATGTGAAATGTGAATCAACTAAGTTGCTCCAAAGCTGTGTCTCACACTTCTTTCCTTTTAACGTTACCTATAGTTGTTCCGATTCCGAAACCATATCGGTGAGTTCTGTAGTCAGTATCCTGAATCACCATAGTACACCTATAATAAGTGTTTATTTTCGGACTATTTTAGTCCAGCGGGTCGCCGCCGCCTTGGAGTAGGCTAGCACAGGACCTGGGTGACTCGTCCATAGTCATAAACGGAGAGAAATATTGAACAGTTTAATGTTTTTCTTTTGCTGTATTTATTTATTCATTCCTCACACACAGAGGATTTAACCTGAACCAGGCTTAACTCCCGAACTCCTCCTAGCATTTCTCTCTCTCTCTCTCTCTCTCTCTCTCTCTCTCTCTCTCTCTCTCTCTCTCTCTCTCTCTCTCTCTCTCTCTCTCTCTCTCTCTCTCTCTCTCTCTCTCACGGTGGTTGAGCGCGGTAAAGTTAGTTTAATGTTCGATATTTCGCCGGACATTGTTTTCCCTAGCCACTGTTATAGGGTCGGCAGTCTTACAAAGATATCAATAGCAGGATTAGTTTTAACATATGTAACCACCATTATTGACATTAAATATTCGTTCAAAATCACTGTGCATTAATGCTGCATATTTATACCTGAGAATGCTTTGACGCGTTTCCACAACTTATGGTGCCTAAGGGAACATCTGCCAATTCCACTAACTGCGTTAAATGTAGCCTATAATTTGTATTATTTAAAATTGCCTTTCAAATTCCAAAGCTTGTAGAAGGTTCCTATTGGCAATGCTGATCTGGAAGCCTTGAGTAAATTAACTTATCGAAGAAAATGATTCATAAAACAATACTTTCTTCACTGACACAGACAAAAATGAAAAGACTATCAGTCAAAGTTCAGCTTTAGGAGGGGAAGAAATACGGCAGGATAAGAAGACTGAGAGAAAAAGAAAGATTTAGATGAGAGAGCCTGTATTGACAAATAATCCAATGCACACTGACATGGTTTTAAAGCTATTTATTATCAATTTTTTGGCCTTCAAAAGTCTTAAATTGCACATATGTAGGTCAGAGAAATCAATTTATTCACATTTAAATGCACATGGCTGTGGGGGGTAATGTGGGCTGATGTGGCTACAATGCAAGGGCTCAATTTTTGGATGTCTGTGTGAACTCTCACAATTGGTGTTCTGAAAAAGGTCTCAAAAAAAGAAGGAAAAAAATCTGGATTTTTGAGTTAGTTGAACCAATGTTAAAATGATAAAGTAATTTTTCAATAGACATATTTTTTGTTTTTGTGAGAAAAGAGGGTGGGTGGTGGCAGTGGGGCTTATTGGGTGCTCAGCACCCCTAAAACTCTGACCCTAGAATCGCCCCTGCTTCAGACCGTACGTTAACTGAATGAATTGAGAATATCAGCTGAAAATCCGATAACATCAGCACTGAGGAGCTCTTTTCCAAAACGATATAAATCCATTTCAATAGTTTTCAGGAAAATTACATTTTTTACCCAGACCCACACACTTTGTAAATATTCAATTTTTGCTGTAAAAAAATGTTTGGTTTTTTTTGCTCAGTCTGAACATGTTGAAAAATTATTATTAAATCAAACAACAATATTGTTGATGATAAATTCAGAGTTATACTTTTTTTTCTAAACGGTATAAATCCATCAATTCTTTTCCAAAAATTGATGGGTTGTCTTTTAAAAAAACAACAACAAGAGAACATGCAACATATAATCAGGGACTCTAAATGAATACTATATATGAATATAAATTAAATAACTGCAAATGCATGAAATATATAAAAGCCTAACAAAATAAATAGTAAAATAAACTAAATAGTAAAAATAAAATAAATATATCCAATGTCACGTTCCAATATTGTCCAACACATAAAACAAATTTAAAGATAACACACATACAAATACCAGTCCTTAAATACAGCAATGTTAAAAATGCATTCAAATCAAATATATGGGGGGGGCTGGGCGGAGAAATGGTCAGACATGATTTTGGCCACTTAATTAAATTTTGTTTTGTAGAAAGCCTTTCTTTAAAGTGAATTTCTATAAATTGTATCTTAATTTTTAAAAAAAATTCATAAACCAATTGCCCTGGATTTAATAAATAGGAAGCAAATAGACAATATAATCATAACATGGAGGCGCGGGCGCGGTCCCTTGCATTGCACGTGAACTGGAGCGCATCTCATCATAAATTAACCGAAACTCAGCGTATGCCTCACCCATGAGAAATATATCTATATAGAAAGCCTGAAATGTCTTTAAACGAAACAATTAAAAACGAAAAGAAATAGGATAGGCCTACTTTCTGATTATGCAATCCATTACATGCATTTCTCTCTAGGCGCGTTCACGGAGATGGTGATAGTCAATTTCATCTTTGAATGAATCGGACGTTCATGTTTTCTTCTGTCTATTTGAAAGTTAGGCTAATAAACATATTGCATTCTATACGGCCTGATTATGTTATTTTATGTATAGTCTAGGCTACTATAAAATTAAGAATTTTGTTTAAATGTATATCACAGCTGTTTAATGAGGCAGCAACATATGATAGATAGGACAGAACAGAAAAGGCTATTAATAATCTTTCATTGCGCAAAAGTAGCCTATTATATGATTATGAAAGGATCCAACACAAAGCGCTTATGCGCATCCCGAGCGCAGAATGATGCGCTTGAAACAACACGGAGTCACAGTGCCGTCGAGTCCGCATTGAAAATTTCAAAGCACAAAGGAAAGACATATTGATACGTAGTGAATTATACAGTATCTATCTATGCAATAGTTTATTGAGCCTTTTCTTTTAACAGTTTTAAATTTCAGTTACTGTGCGCGTGAAGAACAATTATAGTGCTCTCCAGTGTTGTGATCTAACAGACACACGGTAGAAAGGAACATGATTAAGATACAACAATAAAGTCCAGCAAGATAGTCATTTTATGTGAAACCATAGAGCTTTATCTATAGATCAAGTATAATAATATTAACATTGAATCATCTTGGAGAGAGTTTCATCGTTGACTGTGTAGTAACCATAGACTGTAAAGGTTGTAACCGAACGCGACGCGCTGTTTGATGCTGAATGGAGAATGACTGACAGCCGCAGCGGAGGGAAACGTTTTCGTGAACTTGAATTTAATGACTTAAATTTCTCTCTCACATCATAATATAGTATGACTTCATATAGTATAAGAAATATAAACCATGAAATGACAAAAACCTCAAAATATTTTTAAATTATGTTATAGACTAGGCTAAATTGCCTCTAATCATACATATAAATCATGTGGAAATATAGGTCTTTTTCTTAAAATTTTCTTCAATTACTGCGTACCTGAATTCATCTTCCACCCTGTTAGTATGTACTTTTTTGCCTTCCAAATCCAACTGCAAAGACCATTTTCAAGAAGTGAAATTTCTTTTCTTTTACCTGCTGGAATTCAACATTACAAACTGAGGTATGCTTCAGCTCTCACTCCTAACTTTTTTTTTAGTTTTTGAAATGTTATCCTGCTTGTCCCACCCTTAAAGTTCCACCCTGTTAGGCTATGTTATTGAGAATGTTTGTCCTATCAAAAAAAATTTAAAAACAAATCTGACATAGTTATAAAAGTTCTGTTCATCTGTAGAAGGTTAGCTAGCTAAAAATGTTGATCACTCAAAGAGCTATGGCCAACTTAGCTCAGAATTTTCCACCCTGTTAGATCTATAAACCTAACAGGGTGGAATGTTAAACATATTCGATTCATCAAAAATAGTTTTGCTTGTTTCAAGAAGAAGAAAAAATCTAAGATGGCATAAGGGACATATACTATGCAAGAAAAGCTCATTATTGTTTAACATTTACATTATTAACATGTGATATACGTTTATGTCCCTAACAGGGTGGAATATTTTTATGGACAGTGTCTGAACAATCTACCAATAATTATTATTATAGAGTCCCTGAGCTTGACCTATATGTCAAACATCAAACCTATATGTTAAACATGTCACTATTTTGATAGAATGCTAAAAAAAAGAAAATCATGCCCTTTTTTTCCCAACATTTATGAAGCCAAAATGTCACCGCATACCAGGAATGACCCACATATTACTTTATCTTTTGTTTTAAAGACTAAAGGCACTATAATTACAACTCTGTGTAATTTATACTGAATGGGTTTTTGTTTATTTTTACACCGCAACAGGACATCCAAGGTTTCTTTAAGAAGAAACCATGTCAGAGACAGATTTCATGGAGAGAACGTTCGCCAACACACACACACACACACACACACACACACACACACACACACACACACACACACACACACACACACACACACACACACACACACACACACACACACATTCAGTGTTTGTGTTGAGAATAAAGCATGTTAAATGACTAAATAATGCCTAGGTGATGTTTTTTATTTATTAGAACAAAACTGTGTGTGCAATCCATGTATAATAGGCTACAAAATGATTTTCAGGCTCTTGTTCATTGCCACATTTAATACCATCTATATTAGGTCACTGAGCATTGCAAAGATTTTTTTAAAATCGTGCTTAACCCTGAATTGGACACTGGGGTCTATATGACCCCCAATCGACGTTTTCTTAGTAAAAAAAAATGGTTTCCTTCATCTCAGTGGAATAAGATTTGGTAACTTTTCCTACATTATCTATCTATACACACACACAAAAACTGGGCTTGATTCGGTGGTTCTATAGGTACGTAAAAAATTTTTTTACACTTCTGGTCTTCGGGGTCAATATGACCCCACATTGAAATGAATGGGAAAATCGAAAAAAAAATTGTTTTTTATTTTTCATTTGTCAAAAAAAATCAATAATTCCAGAATAAATCTTAAAATTTCCATACCGCAATGAAGTCCTGGTACTAGAGCACAAATGCAATGTGGAACAAACATGATCACTTGCACACACACGTGTACGCGCACACAAACACACATAAACGTATGACTCCAATAGAAAGCATTTTTATTGAAATTGGCAAATAAAATCAATAATTCCTGCATAAATTTGAAAATTCTCACACATAAATGAAGGCCTGGTACTAGATCACTAATGCAATGTGGAATGAACATTAACACACACACATGTGTGCCCACACAGACACAGACACAAATACACACACAGATAGAGAGAGGTGTGACTGCAATAGAGAGCATCTTTATAGAAATTGGGAAATAAAATCAATAATTTCTGCATAAATCTAAAAATGTTCACACACAAATGAAGGTATGATATGAGAATGAGCATGATTACACACACACACACACACACACACACACACACACACACACACACACACACACACACACACACACACACACACGTGTGCACACACAAACACACACAGACACAGGTGTTTATTCTTCACTCCTGTTCATATCCGCCTATAGCTGTATGTTTTTTGTTTTTATTTCCTTTTGAAAATTAATTTCTGATTCTAAAGTTAATCATTTTATACATTTCGATAATTTAAATAATATGAAATTGCAATCAAGTATTTTCTTTTAGTTGTAACTTGTGGCATTATTGCAAATTTATTTGGCATTACTGCAAAATGTATATAGCATTATTGCAATAACAAGATACTTCAAAAGACCTCAAACAACAACAAAAATAATTATAAACTTTGACAAAATACTGATTTAATGTATTTTAAGCGTATATATATATATATATATATATATATATATATATATATATATATATATATATATATTCATTAAAAAAGCTGTTATAAGAGCAGTAAGTCACATCCAGAAAAATGAATGGATCTCTATGGGGCCTCTGCTGGAAGTATATGGTAATTACACTTTAAGGCTAAAAACATATTATCTACAAAAAAACATCTAACCAGCAGATGGCAGAATTATGCATCTAACACCTAGACCAATATCCAGAAACAATTCCCATTTAAATTTGATCATCATTAATGTGTTTTTTTCATAAAAAATTAATATTTCATAATTATGCTATTGGTGTAGTGGAGGAATTCTGCAGTAAATAGGTAAAAAAGTACTTCATATCTCCCAAAACATAGCATTAATGAATAGATTAGAAGTAAACAAACAAAAAATGATATATTATTTGTATGAATAAAAATGTATATTTTTTGTACAATTACTCTATCAATTGTTGGGGTCACATAGACCTCAAAGCCCTGATTTGTAAACAGGAAATGAAGACCTTTTGAGCATTGCAAAGATTTTTTTTAAATCGTGCTTAATATTTTCTAAACACGTATTTATTTCCATTTGAATTTTCTGATTTCCCATGGGCCCCCCCTGACTGGATCTTGGTCCCCCCTGTGCAAGCATTATATATATATATATATATATTACCTCTTCTGAAAACGGTTGAGA
This sequence comes from Siphateles boraxobius, assembly GCF_051911475.1. Taxonomy (NCBI): domain Eukaryota; kingdom Metazoa; phylum Chordata; class Actinopteri; order Cypriniformes; family Leuciscidae; genus Siphateles; species Siphateles boraxobius. The sequence goes on along the minus strand of NW_027508908.1, from coordinate 1,325,014 downwards.
TGCTAACGGACTTTTTCAAAGACACAAAACCATTTCTATAAAGTAAATAATCAACAGAAGCGTATCAATTACACGTAAGAAAGGTGTCAGGAACGTTTGTGTATTTTTTGTGTGATTTTGTTTACTAAACTTACCTAAAAGCAGTGAAAACAGATGAACTAGAGGAAATGACTAGCAGTTTGAGCACCATGTTCTCTAGTACACTAGATATTGTTGCACCAATTAGATTAAAAAAGGTTAGAGAGAAAACTAAAGCACCATGGTACAACAGTGCTACGCATGCAATCAAGAGAGAAACTCGTAACTTAGAGCGTAAATGGAAACAAACTAATTTAGAGGTCTTTAGAATCGCGTGGAAAGACAGTATGTCACGTTATAAAAAGGCTCTAAAAGCAGCCAGGGCTGAGCATCTCCGCAAACTAATAGAAAATAACCAAAATAATCCAAGGTTTTTATTCAACACCGTGGCTAGACTAACAAATAAACAAACATCACCAGAGCAAAATATTCCATTACAATATAGTAGTAATGATTTTATGAATTACTTCAATGAGAAAATAGAAAGCATCCGAAACACAATTGTAAATATACAATCCTCTATGATGTCTTATGATTCAGCCTCAATTATGGCCCCTCTAGAACAACTACACCACTTTACAACTATAGGACAGGAAGAGCTAAATAAACTTATCATTGCATCTAAACCAACAACATGTTTATTAGATCCAATACCCACTAAACTACTGAAAGAAGTGTTACCTGTAGTCGAAGAGCCTCTTCTTAATATTATTAACTCGTCTTTATTTTTAGGTCATGTTCCAAAAATATTCAAGCTGGCAGTAATAAAACCTCTCATTAAGAAACCGCAATTAGATCCAAATAACTTAGCAAATTACAGACCCATCTCAAATCTTCCGTTTATGTCTAAAATACTAGAAAAATTGTGTCCGCTCAATTGTGCTCTTTCTTACAAGAAAATGATATCTATGAAAAATTCCAGTCGGGATTCAGACCGCATCATAGCACAGAAACTGCGCTAGTTAAAATTACAAATGATTTACTTTTAGCTTCTGACCAAGGCTGTATCTCAATACTAGTTCTACTCGATATAGTGCTGCGTTCGATACTATCGATCATAAAATACTCTTGGATCGACTACAAAACTACACTGGTGTTCAGGGACAGGCATTAAGCTGGTTTAGATCGTACTTATCAGACCGTTACCATTTTGTCTGTTTAAATGGGGAAAAATCAAAGATAACGTCAGTAGACTATGGAGTGCCGCAAGGATCGGTGTTAGGCCCTCTGCTATTCTCAATATATATGCTGCCACTTGGTAATATTATAAGAAAACATGGAATTAATTTCCACTGTTATGCTGATGACTCTCAATTATATATCTCATCACGACCAGATGAAAACACTAACTTATCTAAATTGACAGAGTGTCTAAATGATATAAAATGCTGGATGACGTGTAATTTCCTGCTATTAAATTCAGATAAAACGGAGGTACTACTTATTGGTCCAAAAAACTACCCACAAAATCCCTTACAATACAACTTTAATTTAGAAGGATGTCCTGTTACTTTATCCACTACAGTAAAAGACCTGGGTGTTATACTAGACCGTCCGCAACTTGACTTTCGAAAATCATATTTCATATATTACAAGAACAGCCTTTTTCCACCTTAGAAACATTGCTAAGCTACGCAACATGCTATCTGTTTCTGATGCAGAAAAGTTAGTTCATGCATTCATGACCTCGAGACTAGATTACTGTAATGCTTTATTAGCTGGTTGTCCTGCATCCTCAATCAACAAGCTACAGTTAGTGCAAAATGCAGCTGCTAGAGTTCTTACTAGATCAAGAAAATATGATCATATAACACCTATTTTATCATCTCTACACTGGTTACCTATTAAGTTACGTATCAATTACAAAGTATTCCTACTGACCTATAAAGCCCTAAATGGTTTAGCTCCTGTGTATTTAACAGACCTTCTATCGCCATACAATCCATCGCGCTCTTTAAGATCACTAAATTCGAGGCTTCTGGTCATTCCTAGGATATCTAAGTCCACTAAAGGAGGGAGGGCGTTCTCGCATTTAGCTCCTAAACTCTGGAATAGCCTTCCTGATATTGTACGAGACTCAGACTCGCTGTCCCAGTTTAAAACTAGATTAAAGACGCATCTCTTTAACCAAGCATTCACTTAATGCTTAACCTTTGATACTACTGCTGAATCAGTTCGAATGCATTAACATTATGAACATCAGCTATGCTAATTATTTCCCATCTGCCTTTCTGCTGTTATCTCGGGACGCTAGTCCCGAGGTAAATAGTGTTCGTCAGCTCCAGTTTGTATCCAGCCTCTCACGGAGACTTCAGATGCCCCAACGCCTGTGAAGAGACGACTCGACGCCTGTGAAGAGACGACTCAAAGCCGGCGATATGTTATGCCATAAATTAATACTTGATTAACTAACTGTATTTTTCTATGTACATTTCCGAAATGCAATTTCTGTAAAGCTGCTTTGAGACAATGTGTATTGTGAAAAGCGCTATACAAATAAATTTGAATTGAATTGAATTGAATTGAAAACAGGGAGAGATGCTATTTTTGCTGTTTGTCAGTTGATGACGTTTTCTCGTTTCCCATCTGCTCTCGCGCGCGCTCCAGTCTTTCAATCAAGGGGGTAATCCATCAGCCGAAAGTTGAAGCCTCGCGGGAGCCGCCATGGTAGCAGAACTTCACCTGCTGTTAGCATTCCATTGACTCCCATTCATTTTGGCGTCACTTTGACAGCGAATAACTTTACATCTGAGGCGTCCAAAGACTTCATTTGTCCATTATTTATTTCTAAATAAACACAACAATGTATAAAAGGCTCCATTACTTTGTATCTTACGTTATGGCCCCGTAGAAGCCGTTTTTGTTAAAAACAGGCTAACGATTGCGTCATAACCACGCGACTTTTTGTCGCACAATAGAGACATTACAGTACAGACAGGAGGAGAAGCTCGCAGGCAATCGGGGGGACGTCCCGTCAAGGGAGAAGCCCATAGATAATGAGTCCATAAAAGCAAAAAAAGGACAAAAGGTCCACTTCTTATGCTGCGTTCACACCGGACGCGAATTGAGCGTCAAATTCGTGCCTGCCGCGTCTAGTTATACGCGTGTACACTTTGAATCCATTCGCGCTTCAGGAGCGAAATTGACGAGCGTAAAAAACAAAAGTTTGAAGCGAAATGTACGCGCGTCGGAGGCGAAATCTGTTGACGGCCATCTTTTTACAAGACGGCTAATGTTGATCGAGCATTCATCGAGAGAGTCACCGCTCTGTATTTGCTCTGGAGAGCAGAACAGCGGCGTAGGGATCATCGTCGCCGTATTTGGGTCCACCAGACCCTTCGGAGGTGAACCCAGTTTGGCGAATTTCACCATTTGCTCCTGGAGCTGCGCCTGGATGACGGTGGCTTTCAGCGGTACTTCCGCCTGTCCCGCGCCCAATTTGATGACTGTTGTCACGCATCGGAGCGAGGATCACCCTCGCCCTCACACACCTAATCTGTCATTTATTTTTGTTTTGATGATAAATGGAGCCAGCCTAGGCTACTACAAAAGTGATTCATCTGTCCTGTGATTTTTTTCCCTCACACAACACTGTCCAGACACGAACTATTTTCTTGCACTAAAGTGCTAGGCTATGTTTTTTCTCTTTACATTAGAATAATAATAATGTTTCATATAATCTAGACTAGATATGGAATAAATACCATACAAAATTAATGTCTCATATATTAAAATCAAGTTTTTATGTGATAACATATTTACTTCACCACGTGACAGCAGCAAGCTGGCTCCTGATTGGTTAACGCGGCGCGAATTGACGCAGAAGTTCAGATTTTTCAACTCGGGCGGCAGACGCGAATTCGCGTCAAACGCGTGAATGCACAAAATGCACCATATGCGCGTAACGCGCCAGACGCTCAATTCGCGCCATTCGCGCGAACTTGACGCGCGAATGAGGCGTATTCGCGTCTACCGCGCCGTGCTCCGCGCCTCATTCGCGCCGCAGGAATTTTTTACGCGCGTAACGCGTCTTTGCATTGACTTAACATTGAAATCACTCGCGCCCGACGCGCTATTCGCGTCCGGTGTGAACGCAGCATTATACTGTCTATGCTTTCAATGCGACTCTAATGTTCACGCGCACGCACATTAAAACACTTCAAAGGCACGTACGCAGCATTTAAATAAACTTCTAGAATTAAACCTTATAACATTTTAAATGTCAATTTAATATCAATTATTTCATAATTATATCAATTTAAAATATCATTAATATTAAATCTTGAATTTAAAACTTCTTGTGTAGTTCTATAACCCATTCACATGCAAAATGCCACCCCTGCACGTGATAGTGGGACAAAGTGGAACTTAGTTTAAGAATTTAACACAAGTTTACACAACCTCTTTATTTTATTTGAAAATATTTTTATACCATCACTTTGCTTTTATTTTTAATATAAAAAAGCAATTGAAACAAATAAAATATTTCATAGAAATGCAGTCTGATAAGATGGTAATGAAATTACGTGCCCGTGACGTTGCAGTTTCGTTGCCAGAAAGTCATGAAATTACCAAGTTATTACGAATAGAGTACATATCTGGAACGTTGTTGGTTATCTTATAACCTTGGGAGGACGTACTGACGATGTTGTGAGTTGGTAATATGATGGTAATGAAATTACAAGCATGCGACGTTGTAGTTACGTTGCCAATTAGTAAGGTCATGACATGACCAAAAAGTACGAATACATTAAGTAACTGTTACGTTTTCTGTTAGCTGGGAGAGCTCTGACACTCCCGGTTTGTCATGTGTTTGTCTTTAGTCTGGTCTGTTGTGAGCCTTGTGCCATGTGCTCTCCTGTCCTGCCCATCTTGTTATCTCATTATTGATTAAAGGGTAAGTTCGGTATTTTACAATTAAAGCCCTGTTTTAAGATCGTTTCTGATGAAATAGAACGGTTAAGATTGAAATTTGGACAAATGCTGCTGTCCTGAGAATTTTAGGTTTCTGTGTTAGCAACCCCCAACCTCCAAAATGGTTTCATTGGTTCACTGGAACAATCATTCAAAAAACGCATTAAACAGTAGTTTACAAAGACGTGAAACTCACCGAGTGGTCTGGGCTGTTCACTGATATGCTCACACAAAAATCGCTGCAAAAGATGCATTCCAACAGGTTTTATCTTAGTTTTTGTCCAAATCCATTGACTTGTATTGGATGTTCTGTGAGGTACGTTATTACTCCGCCGATGGAAACGGAAATGGGGTTGTTTGTATTCTTTCTGTAGTCTTCCAGTCGCAGTATCGTAGGCTACGCTATCCAAACATTAGCAAAGGTGTATTATCGCCACCAACTGGGCTGGAGTGTCTATAATTCAAGCTCTCAACGGAAGAATGTCCGGTTGTGAGGCGTTTGGAAAAAAAGGTCCACAGTTTTACAACGAATGGTAAAACACCTGTTGGAAAGCATCTTTTGCAGCGATTTTTGTGTGAGCATATCAGTGAACAACCCAGACCACTCGTGAGTTGTTTGTAAAACAAAGTCTTTTAAGTCTTTGTAAAATAAAGTTTAATGCGTTTTATGAATGATTGTTCCAGTGAACCTATGAAACCATTGTGAAGGGTTGGGGGTGCTACCACAGAAACCTAAAATTCTCGGGACAGCAGCATTTGTCCAAATTTCAATCTTAACCGTTCTATTTCATCAGAAACGATCTTAAAACAGGGCTTTAAGTGTAAAATCATTAAGAATCATCGCACCTTGAATCTACCCATTTTGTGACAGAACAAACTAGCCTACTGAGGACTCAGCAAGCAATGGGTATCTTCCTTTTTCCATCTCCCTGCCCCTCCGCTTATCCGATGGTGGAAAGACTTGACAAGCTCCTTTCGCTTCAGCAAGGGGAAAACAGTGTGAAGTAGCTTGCCTACCAGTTCCTGTATTTTGCGGAGGGGCTCAACATCGGCGACGCAGTGCTCAAGGACAGATTCAACACCAGCCTTAATGAGCCTATGCCTGCCTGGGAGATGGGAATGCTGGGGATACAATCATTCTGACAGGTTGTTGGGTTTTACTATCGCGGGTCCAGTGAAGACTGGGAAGGTGGTCTTCCGCCTTTGGCCCACCTCCCGCTGACCTCACAAACTGCAAAGTTCCCGGTCCTCCGATGATCCCTTCGGGGAGAGGGAGGAGGAAGAAAGGGTGCAACCCATAAGCCTATCCAGTGGAGGCTGAAGGAGCTGCAGCACCCCCAGAGGCAGTTACTTCCACACCACCTCGCCAGCGCAGGAGGAGGAGGGCTCTTGTCGCTTCCCTTTGGCCGGTGGTCCAGGAGGACCCGACTTCGGCGGTCCCAAGGCCAGTAGTCCCGAAGGATCCGACTTCAGTGGTTCCAGGTCCGGTTGTCCCAGAGTGGTCCACTCGGTGGTCCCGCAGCACCCCCAGTGGTGGCCAAGGAGCCTATAGCGCCTACTCGCTCACGAAAGCAGAGGAGGAAGAGAGCTTCCGGTCAATCACAGGGCCCGGAGGTTGTTCCGAGGCCTGAAGCTGAACTTCTGAAGCCTCCAGTGAAGCCTGCTGCCGAGCAGCCCAAGCGTCTCGCCCTGCCAGCGCCGCCCAAGCGTCTCGCCCTGCCGGCGCCGCCCAAGCTCCTTGCCCTGACGGCGCCGTCCATGCTACCAGTCAAGCCTGAATCTGTTCACCTCATGCCTGCCGCACAAGAGACTGTTCACGTCACGTCTGCCGAGCCAGTGACTGTTCACATAAAGGTCAGTCACGCCAGTGTCTCCGGACAAGATGGCCGCCGCCGAGCCAGTGTCTCCGGACAAGATGGCTGCCACCGAGCCAGTGTCTCCGGACAAGATGGCCACTGCCAAGCCAGTGTCTCCGGACAAGATGGCCGCCGCCGAGCCAGTGTCCCCAGACTGTTCTGTGTCTGTTCCTGAGCCGGTGTCTGTTCCTGAGCCGGTGTCTGTTCCTAAACCGGTGTCTGCGCCTAAACTACCTGGTCCACCCTGGCCACCTGATCTGCCTGGTCCACCCTGGCCACCTGATCTCCCTAGTCCACCCTGGCCACCTGATCTGCCTGGACCACCCTGGTCCTCAGCCAGGAATCCAGACACGCCTGAGCCTCCCTGGCTCAACCCTCCCCGTCCCTCCCTGGTCTCTGCTAAGGATTTTGCTAAGACCCCCTCCCCCTTTCCGAATTGTCTCGCTCCTGTATTTCAAATGTACAAACGCATACAATTATACACATACACGTACAAATACATATATCTCCCAGTCACATGGAAACATGAGACTCACATTACTTTGCATACAGATGCAAAAACGCATGAGCCTATGTCAATTCCATCAGACATCCCACCTATCAATCCACCAGAATACCAAATGGAGGTCTGTGCACCTAAGTGGAAAGAGATAGAGCAGACTGTGAGAAAGGCAAGGGCTTCATCATCTCCAGGGCCTAATGAAGTTCCGTACAGAGTGTACAAGAGTGCTTCAGGAGTTCTACGAATTCTGTGGAAATTGATAAAAGTGGCATGGGAAAAGCAGGTTGTATCTAGAGCATGGCGCCGAGCAGGATGAGTCTTTATACCCAAAGTAAAAGATGCTACAAGCATCAGTCAGTTTCATCCTATTTCGCTATTAAATGTCGAAGGTAAGATTTTCTTCAGCATTATTACTCAGAGATTGTCAACCTACCTATTAAAGAATGGCTACATTGACACTTCAGTTCAAAAAGTGGGCATTCCAGGGTTCTCAGGATGCTTAGAACACATCAATGTTATCTGGCAACGAATTTAATCAGCTAAAAAGGAGAGGAAGGAGCTCCATGTGACATTCCTGGATTTGGCTAATGCATATGGTTCAGTGCCACATGAGCTTCTTTGGGCAGCATTTGATTTTTTCAGGGTACCGATGTCGATAACAAATTTAGTGAAAGCCTATTTTGGAGATTTGCAGTTTAGTTTCTTAACCCCAGAATTCAGCACTACATGGCAATGCTTAAAGGTTGGAATAATGGCAGGTTGCACTATTTCTCCACTGGCTTTTACCATGGCAATGGAAGTAATCATTAGGGCATCAAAATGGGTAGTAGGAGGAGAGTGCTCGGCTTCTGGGATGCGACTTCCACCAATCAGAGCATACATGGATGACATGACAACCATGACTACAACAGTAGCCTGCACTAATCGGTTATTGGGTAAGTTAACTGATAACATTGAATGGGCACGAATGCAATTTAAGCCCTCTAAATCAAGGAGCATCTCGATAATTAAAGGCAAGGTAGTAGATAAAACATTCTTCATTAATGGCGAGGCAATACCAACAGTTTCTGAGAAATCAGTGAAGAGTCTTGGGAGATGGTACGATGGGGATCTAAATGGCAGAGTTCGACTGGGAGAAGTTATACGACAAGCAGTGGAAGGGTTGAAGAGCATAAACAGCTGGGCTCTACCAGGCAAACTAAAACTCTGGTGCTTTCAGTTTGGTCTACTGCCGAGGTTGCTGTGGCCACTGACTGTGCATGAGGTTTCTTTGATAACAGTGGATAAGCTGGAAGCGTTAATAAGTTCATACATGAGGAAATGGTTGGGAGTTCCACGCTGCCTCAGCAGAGTGGGTCTTTATAGTAAAGGAATATTGCAGCTGCCAGTCTCTGCTTTAACCGAGGAATTTAAGTGCGCCAAGGTCAGACTGGAAATTACCTTAGTAGAGTCACGCGACAAATGTGTAAGGGAGGCAGCACCTGTGATAAAAACTGGTATAAAGTGGTCAGCAAAGAAATCTGAGGAAAAGGCAAAGGCTGCCCTTCAAATTGGTGATATTCTGGGACAGGTACAGCATGGAAGAGGGGGTTTTGGGCTCAGTTTAACTCCTCCTAAATGGCACAAGGCAGCCCCAGCTCAGGAGGAAGCTGGTAGTCAACGAGGTGCGAAAGCAGGAGGAGAGGATGAGGTGTATAAAGGCCATTTCCCAGGCCAAGCAGGGAGAGTGGATGAGATGGGAGAGTGTGGAACAACGCAAGATGGGCTGGCAAGACCTTTGGTCAATGGAAGAGAGTAGGATCAGTTCCCTTTCGTAGTCACTCCGAGTTACGTCGCATGACGACGAATGGGGGTTTCGCCTAGAAAGCCAATCATCTTCGTGTATTACAAAACGAGCCAATGGCGATGAAATGCCATGGGTCTGCGGAATTTGCATTGCGTATCTCCGCCCCACCGCATGGGTATAAAAGGAGGACGCCAGCAACATGCAGATATGTTTTCGCTTCGGAGCCAAGAGCTTCCCTTCACTCCACAAGCCAAATCCTGAGTTTTCTGTGACATCATCTTCTTCGAGACGAGCGAACTCTCCGGTGTTGGTGTGATGGCGGTACCCAGCGAGTTTCACATTGCCTGCGATCTGAGCAGTGATCTGCCAGTCTGTGTGCTTCTCCCTGGTCGCCTCAGCATCGCTGAGTTTTTCCTCTCTAAAAGAGCTGCACGTGGCAAGTCTTTTTAAAGATGTCTCGCCCGTGTTCTTCTGGGCGCGGTCGATTCCTGTCTTCCTTTGATGGGCACAATCGCTGCTTTGCGTGTCTGGGCTTATAGCACGCTAAAGCAGCGCTTGTGGATGACTCATGTTCCTTCTGTGGGAACATGGCCATCGCAACACTGAGGTCGAGACTCAATGATCTCATTCGAGAGAGAGTCCCCTCATCCACACCCCGATCTACACCCTCCACGAGAGGTGGTACTTCGGCTGGTGGACAGGGTGACTTGAGGGTGGCGGTGTGGGACAATCCGACAATGCGTCCTCGGACCACGCCCCCCTCTACAGTGTTGCAACCCGCGAGCACTGCGGTGATTCTACCGGGTCCATCTTCTGATGCCCCGCGTGTTTCATTCGGCGCTCCAGAGGAGGACTCGATGTCGATCGCGGCATCACAAGGCGGGCAGGAGTCATCGGGAAGTGACGATGCGGCTGCGTTGCCTCCTTCTAGAGTACCAGCGTTGCCCGTATCAGATCCCGAGATGACGGCCATGCTCTCCCGGGCCGCCGCGAGCATCGGGCTTGAGTGGAACCCTGCGCCCTGCCCTGAGCGCTCGCGGTTGGATGACTGGTTTTTGGGTGCGGCTGCCGCCTCACGGCCACAGCCAACCCCAATACCATTCTTCCCGGAAGTGCATGAGGAACTGGCGAAGTCATGGAAGGCTCCCTTGACGTCCCGTGTACGTTCGTCAGCTTTCTCCGCCTTTCCCCCCCTCGATGGGGTGGTCGCCCATGGGTACACTGGGATTCCCCCGGTTGAACACTCTGTTGCCATGCAACTGTGTCCTCAGAACGCTTCATCTCGTGGTATTCCTAAGCACCCGTCCAAGGCCTGTAGATTTTCGTCGACCCTCGTGGCGAGATCTCACAGAGCTGCAGGACAGGCGGCCGCCGCTCTGCATGCCATGAGCACCTTGCAGGTCTACCAGGCCCAGCTGCTCAGAGATATGCACAAGGCGGGGACTGATCCAGGGCTCTTCGATGAGCTGTGTGCCGCCACTGACCTTGCTCTCCGAGTGACGAAAGTGGCCGCACGCTCCCTTGGTCAGGTGATGGCCACCTCTGTGGTCCAGGAGCGTCACCTGTGGCTGAACCTGGCCGATATGCGGGACGCTGAGCGCATTCGTCTGCTAGACGCCCCCATATCCCAGGCCGGCCTCTTCGGCGGAGCGGTTGAGGACTTTGCCCAGCAGTTTTCAACCGCACAGAAGCATTCTGAGGCAATCAAACATATTCTGCCCCGACGGCCTGCTGCTGCCTCCACCCAGCCGTCGGTACAGACGCCTCAGCCTGCTTGCCGCCGAGGGCGCCCTCCGTTGGCTCCCTCCCCTCCCCGCACGGCCCCAGCAGCAGCCTTCACCCGGGCCGCGTCGCGGAGGAGGCCGCAGGATGGCGCCACAGCCCTCTCCAGCCCCTGCCCCGCTAAACGCCAGGCTAAGCGGCGCTCCTGAGACGGGCTGCTCAGTGATGGTGTCAGTTTTTCCCCAGGAGGTGGTTGCAGGCCCCCTCCTTCCCCCGGCGGAGGGCCGGGGGAGAATCTTTTGTTCTCCCGCTGCTCACCCACGGGGGGGCAGTACCCTATCATGGTTAAAGAAAGAACCGATACACCTATCACTGAGCACACAGAGCCGGTTGACAGTGCGCGACGCCCCCGGGCCTTGCCGCTCTCAACCCTCTCTGTCACAGATTTCCCAGACCGCAGTGTGCGCCGCCCCCGGGCCTCGCCACTCCCGTCCTCCTCTGTTCCAGAGGGCGCGGATGACAGCGTGTGCCGTCCCCGGACCTCACCACTCTCGTCCCCCTCTATCGCCAGACCCCTGGCAGAGCAGACCCCCGTGGAACGCTGGTCCTTCCCTGGTCTCCTCTGTCAGGACGCGGAGCTTGACCGCGCCCCCGCTTTGGGCCCCTATGCCACCCTCGCTTGGGCCGGTCACTCCGCTTCGCTGCCCCTCCGGGGGGACGGCTGTGGTTCGCATGACTCCGCTGGTTCAGTTTCTGGCAGCTTGGTTAGAGCTTCCCAGCCTGTCCCGCTGGGTCGCCCGAACTATCAGGCTCGGTTATGCGATTCAGTTCGCACGGTCTCCTCCCCGCTTCAGGGGAGTTCGCTTCACTATGGTCGGTGGCAATGCCCCTATCATGAGAGCGGAGGTTGCCACCCTGCTGGCGAAGGGTGCAATCGAGACTGTCCCTCCAGACGAGATGAAGTCAGGGTTTTACAGCCCCTACTTCATTGTCCCCAAGAAGACCGGTGGATTACGGCCGATCCCGGATCTACGCGTCTTGAACCGCTCCCTTCACAGGCTGCCGTTCAAGATGCTCACCGCCAAACGCATTTTCGAATGCGTGCGGCCTCTGGATAGTTTTTTTCAGCAATAGACCTCAAGGACGCTTACTTTCATGTCTCCATCTTACCTCGACACAGACCGTTTCTTCGGTTTGCTTTCGAGGTGCAGGCATACCAGTATGCGGTTCTCCCATTCGGGCTGGCTCTGTCTCCTCGCATCTTTACGAAGGTCGTCGAGGCAGCCCTTGTTCACCTGCGCGAACACGGGGTTCGCATCCTGAATTATCTCGACGACTGGCTAATATTAGCTCACTCTCGAGATCAGGTTTGCGAACACAGAGACCTAGTGCTCCGGCACCTAGCCTGTCTGGGCCTTCAGGTCAACTGGGAGAAGAGCAAACTCTGCCCCGTGCAAAGGATCTCGTTTCTCGGGATGGAGATCGACTTGGTCGCTATGTCCGCGCAGCTTACGAGCGAGCGCGCACAGTCACTGCTGACTTGTCTTCGACAGTTCGATTGCAAGAGTGCGGTCCCACCGAAATTGTTTCAGAGGCTCCTGGGGCATATGGCATCTGCAGCCGCGGCAACGCGGCTCGGATTGCTTCATATGAGACCGCTTCAGCTGTGGCTTCACGATCGAGTCCCGAGATGGGCATGGCATCATGGCACGCTCCGAGTTCCAGTAACTCCGACCTGCCGTCAGACCTTCACCCCGTGGAGGAACCTCAGCTTTCTACGGGCCGGTGTTCCCCTAGAACGAGTTTCCAGGCATGTTGTTGTCTCCACAGATGCCTCTTCCACGGGCTGGGGCGCCATGTGCAACGGACATGCTGCCGCGGGCTCCTGGACAGGACCCCAGCGCCTTCTGCATGTCAATTGCCTCGAGTTGCTGGCAGTACGCCTTGCCCTGCACCGTTTCCGCACGTTGCTCAAGGGTCAACACGTACTAGTCCGTTCAGACAATACCGCGACAGTAGCGTACATCAACCATCAGGGTGGTCTACGCTCCCGCCGTATGTCGCAACTCGCACGCCACCTCCTCTTATGGAGTCAGAAGCACCTGAGGTCCCTTCGTGCTATCTAAATTCCGGGAGATCGGAACTTTGCAGCCGACGAGCTGTCACGGTTTCGACCTGTCCCCGGCGAATGGCGACTCCATCCCCAGTCGGTCCAGCTGATCTGGGACCAGTTCGGGGACGCACAGATAGACCTGTTGGCCTCCCACGACTCATCCCATTGCGCCCTGTATTACTCCCTGTCCGAGGGTACCCTCGGCACGGATGCACTGGCGCACAGCTGGCCGCGGGGCCTACGCAAATATGCGTTTCCCCCAGTGAGCCTTCTCGCACAGACCCTGTGCAAGATCAAGGAGGACGAGGAGGAGGTCATTCTGGTCGCGCTGTACTGGCCCGCCCGGACCTGGTTCTCCGAACTGATACTCCTCGCGACAGCACCTCCTTGGCCAATTCCTCTGAGGAAGGATCTCCTTTCTCAGAGACGGGGCACCCTCTGGCACCCTCGACCCGATCTTTGGAGGCTCCACGTGTGGCTCCTGGACGGGACGAGGCAGGTTTGAGTACCCTGCCACCTGCGGTAGCGGCTACCATCACTTCCGCTAGAGCATCGTCCACGAGACATGTCTATGCGTCGAAGTGGAACCTCTTCGTCAACTGGTGCTCTTCTCGCCGAGAAGACCCCAGGAGATGCCCGATCACTGTCGTGCTTTCCTACCTGCAAGATGGGCTGGAGCGAAGGCTGTCTCCCTCCACCCTGAAGGTGTATGTGGCCGCTATCGCCGCATATCACGAAGCAGTTGAAGGTAAGTCTCTGGGGAAGCACGACCTGGTCGTCAGGTTCCTGAGAGGAGCGAGGAACTGAATCCTCCTCGTCCTCCTCTCTTTCTCTCTTGGGACCTCTCTGTGGTGTTATATGCCTTACAGAGGCCTCCCTTTGAGCCTCTACCAATCAGTTGAGCTTAAATTCCTGTCTATAAAGACAGCGCTCCTGGTTGCATTGGCCTCCATCAAGAGGGTAGGGGACCTGCACGCATTCTCCGTTGACGAAGCGTGCCTGGAATTCGGGCCCGGTCACTCTCACATGATCCTGAGACCCCGGCCTGGATATGTGCCCAAGGTTCCCACCACTCCCTTCCGGGACCAGGTGGTGAACCTGCAAGCGCTGCCCCTGGAGGAGGCAGACCCAGCCTTGGCACTGCTCTGTCCAGTACGCGCTCTCCGTGCCTACGTAGACAGGACGCAGTGTTTCAGGACCTCAGACCAGCTCTTTGTCTGTTATGGTGGGAGACTGAAGGGAAAGGCTCTCTCAAAGCAGAGGTTGTCCCACTGGATAGTGGACGCCATTGCTTTGGCTTACCAACAGCAAGGCCGACCGTGCCCCCTTGGTGTGACAGCCCACTCCACCCGGAGTGTGGCTTCCTCATGGGCTCTAGCGCATGGCGCCTCGCTGGCAGACATCTGTAGAGCTGCAGGCTGGGCGACACCCAACACATTCGCCAGATTTTATAATCTCCGATTGGAGCCTGTGTCCTCTAGTGTACTCTCTGAAGCCCTGAGTTCCTCCAGCACTGTTGACGCTGGCGCCAGTGTCTATTGCCTGTGTGTCGGCTAGGTGCCTCCGTGTGCATGGTTCCTGCCTGAGTAACCCCCACATGTGTATTTCCACTGTAAGCCTCCTTGAGCATGTGTCTTTCCCTTGGCAAGCCAGCTTGCCACTCCTGGAGTTGAAAGTTGCCACCCCTCGGGCTGGTCACTCCAGCGTTCCGGCCCTCCTTTATGAAGCTCTCCGGCCATATGTGTGTTCTTAAGTCCTCCCAACAGGTAGGCATGCTGTGGCATATCTCCTCTGAGATATGCTTCCCAGTGTACCTTGGTATTCCTGTGTTAAGTAGGACTCCTTCGTCCGTGCCAGTATCACGATAGGGGGATCAGACTTTCGCAGGGCACTAGAAGACAGCTGTGAAGGTGGCATGATTTCACGGGGACCCCCATTCATCGTCATCCGACGTAACTCGGAGTGACTACGAAAGGGAACGTCTCGGTTACGTATGTAACCCTCGTTCCCTGAGTAGGGAACGGAGACGTTACGTCTCCCTGCCACTTCCGCTGTACCACTGGGTAGACACCTGAGTTCAGTCTCGGCTCCTCAGCGAAGACATATCTGCATGTCCTCCTTTTATACCCACGCGCAGGGGCGGAGATACGCTATGCAAATTCCGCAGACCCATGGCATTTCATCGCCATTGGCTCGTTTTGTAATACACAAAGATGATTGGTATCATTGGTACCCATTCGTCGTCATCCGACGTAACGTCTCCGTTCCCTACTCAGGGAACGAGGGTTACATACGTAACAGAGACGTTTCCTTATCAGTGCAAACATATGATGTTCTCCCATCACCACAGAACCTAAACCTTTGGGTAGGAGAGGATCCCTCTTGTCCTTTGTGTTCATCACCTTCCACATTAAGGCACATTTTGACAGGATGTAAGGTGGCTCTTAGCCAAGGTCGGTTTACTTGGCGCCATGACCAAGTACTCCGATGTTTGGCTTTAGCATTGGAAGACAAGCGTAACATAACCAATAATTTGCCACCTGTTCTAGCAAAACATTACACACAGAAGACAATATTCCTCCGCCCAGACGAGCAACCACCAAGAAAAGGTGTTAAAACCAATTCTCGCCCAGGACAACTGAAAGCTGCTAGAGACTGGAAAATGCTGGCTGATCTTGATCAACGGCTTATTTTTCCACCTGAGATTGCCACCATTAACCTCCGACCAGATATTGTTTTGTGGTCTGGATCAGCACACATTGTTATACTGATAGAGTTAACAGTGCCATGGGAGGATGCTGTAGATGAGGCATATGAGAGGAAGAAACTGCGGTATGCTCAGCTGGCCACTGAAGCAGAACAGCGAGGATGGAGTCCGGGTTTATCCAGTGGAAGTGGGTTGTCGAGGATTTGTGGCACACTCTACAACCCGGTTCCTCAGAGACGTCGGATTCAGTGGCCAAGAGTTGCGTCGCACAGTAAAGAACTTATCTGAAGCAGCAGAGAGGAGCTACGAGTAAGGAGCAACCTCAGCAGCAGGAAGAATGTAAAGGACAGTAAGCAGGGGTGAGTTGAGTGGGGGACGGAGGGGGGTGACCCTGGGACGCCAGAGTCACTGTCGAGCCCTCTTGAGGTGTCGTGGGCTAGTCGACGAAACACTGAGGATGGAAGGTGCCCACTTGAAGACCCTAGAGATGTCCCCTACTCAGCTCAATCCAGACGGTTGTCATGGGGAGACCGCACTGTGGTTGCAGCCGTTGTGTGTGCTGACCAGCAAAATACACTGCAGCTATTAACAACAGACAGAAGGAGATTCACATCACCATATGGAAAGAAGCGTAAATGGATGGAGAAGCATAGGTTACTGTAAAGCAACAATAGATGTTAATGTTGATTAGGCATGTGGAAGTAAAGGTTGTGGTTGTTTTTTAAGTACACAGTACAAAGACTTTTACAACTCTTGGAGGGAAACTGCACATGCAACAGCGCCCTCCGCAGGTCAGGCGGAGCAGAGTGCATCAAAATTCAAAGACATTCATCTAGACTAGAGCATCTCTATATAGAAAAACAAATAAAAATCAGTGCACGAGAATGCAAAACGTGCACTGTGTAAACCGGCCCTAAAGCAGCTCCCTATGGGAGTAGGCAGTAAGACAGCTTGCTAGATTTTGGAACAGAGCAAATAGGCTCCGATCACGGGTGTCAAGTGCAACTCGTCTGAGTGTGTGTGATCACTAACTCCATACTAAAAGACTTGCTCCCTTTTCCATCAGAAAACGAAGGACACATATAATACGGATTTCTAATGTGGCGAGCGCATCAGGTACTGGAAGGAATAATAGGAAAGCACGAACGATTATACTAACGTTCGACTACGCTACTCGGTGTATACCGGGACCTACCAGCCCCAAAACAGGGGGGCGCACAGGTTTGTTTCCAGAAATGGGTGAGTAGAGAGACATAGGCTAGGGAGTACAAACGATGCAGCTTTATTAATATATAAAAAATTAAAACAATCAATACATTAATCTTTCAAGGGGCGCAATATTCACACCGAAAAGAAACAAAAAAAAGTAAATTAACACTTGCAATAATGCAATATACAAAAATTATAAATACAAAAAAACAGATTCAAAAGAAAGTTCAAAGGGAGGGAGACGGCCTGCTGTGGCCCTCAAGTCACACACCACACTTGATATCCCCACACACACTGTGAGATCAACCCAAAGAAGCACAGCACTCAATGTGGACACCATTAAACAGCAGCTAAACCCCTCCCTCATACACTTTCCCCAGCCCTCCAAATACAAAGTAGAAAAGAACAGACACAACAATAAACACTAAATGATTACCTGGCACTAACCAGCCCCAAATGAGAATCACAGTTCACAAAACTAAAATACACAAAAACGATATTCAAATCAAATCACATTTTGTAACAAACTAAAGTTAAACTTACAAAATAAATGACATCACATCCAGTGCCCACCTAAACAAGCACAAAATAAAAAACAACAACAAAAAAAACAACGATTACAATTCACAACACGGAACAAACCAAAAAAAATACACAAACAAGCAGGGTCACAATCGCCCGCACACTCGAAGAGCAAGCCTGTGTTGTGCCGAATTTCAACCCTCTGTCAAATTATTACCCCCCTCGTTGAAGTCACCACCTTATTCCCTAATTCTAACCCCACCCCTAATCCTAACCCCTCCCCCACATCTAATCCTAAACCTACCAATGCTAGGGGGGTAATAATTTGGCGGGGGTCGAAATTCGGCACAACACCGGCCAGACAACATCCTCGCTTCACCTCTTGGCTCTCACTCCTCGGCGAACAAGTATCTGGGCCCGAAGTATAAACACACACAAAACTTTACTCAGACAGAAAAGCAACCGGAAAAAACCCAGGCAAGGCAGCAGTGCATTACATCGAGATGTGCATCCCGTCCAACAATACAGTGATGAAACTCAACCAGGGAGATGTCATGTACTATGCATGGTCTTTGACCACAACATGCAGTCGGTTGTTTGTCGACGAACTCAAAACCCGGGGCAGCCTTCACACAGCAGCACAAAGCAGAGATGGCACTCCAAATCTATCCCATCCATAAATGGCGAACTTCCATGAAGGGGCGGTATGGATGACAACACATCCCAGATGACAAAAGTCCCCGCAATTTATACCACAACACCAGACCACTGATAGGTTCAACGTTTTCACATGATACGATACTGGCCAATGAACAACCAGGATACACTTCACCCTTCTTCACTTCACAAGATTTTAAATCAATGTGTGTTTAAATATAATTTTATGTAAAAAAAGATTAACTGTGTAACAAAACAGTAATTAATAGTCAACAAGATGGAGTTGCTGGAGTATTTAATGTTTTTTTGGGGGTTTTTTTAAGAAAAAGTACATACTTTTGAGTGAGTAGCAGAAGAATATAGGCAATATTTGGGACAAATATTACTTTGTCATAACTGTGTCTTTAACGGACAGCTCTGTCGCCTAGTTATGTGCATCCAGGCCTTAGATCCCGCTACTGTTTAAACTGTCCTGTCAGTCATCTGTCACAGTTAAAATCCTTCTCATTCCATTTAATTTAATTTTCTACCGTTTCGGGGAGAAATGTAGTGAAATGGGTGGATCATATGCAAATTGGGACGCAGCAAATATGAAGAAATGCATTCCTAATATTTACTTCTGAATGGGAGAAACTGCTAGCCTAGTCCAACCAGACTCTCGTACATTGCATTTCATTTGTACATAGAGTCTGGCACCGCTCCATTGACAATTGTTAAATTCCTTGTGGGCGGGTACTCTATCGAAGTCTAAAACTATTGGATCTGCCCAGAGTCACTCTGGATCTGCCATAACCAATCGCTAACGTTTGGTCGTGACGTATGCCTAGCGTTCGCCTTAGACAACTCATTCACCACTAACAGAGCGAGCTGGAAAATCAAACTTTTCCCGAACCCCGTGGGGAGGAGGGCCACAACATCATGGCCACGAACAAAACTAAGCAAAGATTGTTCTTGCTCTGGCTTTAACTTCTGGATATTCGGCAGCGTTGCCACAACGGACTGAATAGCTTCGATCGCATCTTTCTCCGCTGCCATTACTGAACTACAACTCAAAATAACGCACAACATCAACGTCATCGTTCTCAACCACTCCCTCTGTTCGCTGATTGGCCCGGTAAAAAATTTATCAGAGAAAACCAAAGTCTACAGCAGAATCCCAGACGTAGTACTGAAGGAAAATGAAAATTGAGCAGAAGTACGTAGGGGGCGGAGTCAGGCTAAGAAACTGCTACACTCCTTATGGTATATATCCCGCCTTCTAAGTAAAAGAGCCAATCGCTGATTAGTAAAATCATTGCGTCACTGCAGCTGCACTTAAAAGCTCCGGTTCCCATAGAAACCTGACAATGATTGGTCTAGCCTGAAAAATAAGCCTTTCCAATGTTACTTCTGCATAAGAAACAACATTTATGGGACAGTTAATGTCAGATTTTGTTGCTGATTTGAAATATATTATTTAATAGTGTGTTCGGCAATCAGATATCAGGATTCCTACATTCAAACAGATAGGACTTTAGATGTCCGAAATAGCTGCCAGGGGGCGTTGCAAATATGGCAAGGGACTTGAAAGGGAATAGAGTGCCGAAGTTATGACATCACTTTGTAGGCCAAAACGCGGAAGAGAGTTAGCATTTTAGCACTTCCGGTTCCCTCGCCCTAAAGTCTATGGGTTTTTTGAATGGGTTTTTGCTAAATCGCCTGAAATAAGGTCTGTGGTTAACAAAGCCTCTAAATATTTTCACGTTTTGATCTATGACATAAAACACACCAGTTACAACCTGCTTGTGGTTTTTTAAACTTTATTGTGTCTGCTTGTGGTTTTTTAAACTTTATATAGGCTTCAAAATGTATACATTTGGGATTAACAAAATGTGTAAGGGTCACAACTCTTTGTTGAACACAGATCTTATTTTTTTGCGATTTTCCAAAAGTCTATGTGGAAAATGCATAGCTTTTCGATCGAGGGAACCCATGCGCCGCTAACTTCCGAGTTGTCCTACAAAGTGACGTCATAACTTCGGCACTCTATTTATGGACACTTTTCTATCCCATGAGGCCACGGGAGAAGATTTATGGATGGCAGGGAAGCGACGCAACTGACGCTGGTAGGTCATGTGATAGTAACAACATGTGGAGTATGTTCGAATTGTATTCATATACTACACAACATACATTCATACTTGTCTGAAATTAATGGTCCAAAGTAGTGCCTCATTCCGGTCTTTAATTAGCAGTTGAATGAACAATGAACCAGCGCTGGGCAGGCCTTAAGCTCTCTCAGCCCCTGATCCCTGGGTTATAGAATATATACAGTAAGAATATGAGGTGAGTTTTGGGCTTTTGGCAGTAGGAACATATATTACATCATTTAGAATATACATTGTATAACAAGTCCATAAGTAGTCAGTTTCCGGCTAGATCTCCACATATGCAATTGTTTCCAGAAAGGCCCTTCAATGTACATGTATAACATAAGGAGACTTCATTGTCCGAACACAGAGGTCCTTCCTAATGAACAACAGATGTTGCCAGTACACTAATACAGAACAAAGGAATCCTTACTGTATATAGCATATACACTGAAGGCTGTGGACTATGCTTAGACTTAAGACAGTTAAACTAGAACTCCTAACAATATAACATACTTTTTAACGGTCGCAAAGTAAGTCCAAATTCAAATGTAGATCATGTCTAAAGTATCTGATTTCGGATGCATCAAAGTACCTGTTATTTAATTCCATTCCAAATACGTGTTTATCAATCATTTTTGCTTTAATACAGAGATATGTTCAATACATCATGGTTGTTTAAACCAATGAGCATTAAGTTGTGTCGGCAGCAAGTCGTTTCCCATCATGCATTTGATCAGCACAGTTGGAGGAGAGCAACTGCAGAATTGCATGGTTAAAAAACTGCTAATTTCAAGACGCTGACGTCACGTCACCCGCTCGGTAACACACTCAAAAGTACAAAACGTTCGGATAGACGTTCGATTGGCGAGTTGGTCGTTCGGATGTTTGATTTTGGTATGGAGTACGCGCCATATTATGGAGAGCATTGAAGAGAGACAAGACTGTTAGGGCAGAACCCTGACAAAAAGAAAAATAGCACACTTCTCAACAAGCTGCATGTCATGTGGCTCCACAGTTGTGTGGTAAATCATAAGTACCAGCACAAGTCTATTTGTGTGGATTGCTACAGTAAACTGTATTGGTAAAACATTAATGTTTCTCTTTCAAATCTTTTGTTATATAAAACCATAAAGATAAGATATAATCCCTGTTTATCGTCCAGTGTAACCTTTTGATTTGTTCAATGATGTTGGTGTTAGAAATTTATAGTTGGTTCTGATCATTTTCAAGCAGTGATAAGTTAATATTTGACATTTTGATTGTGTTGACAACAGGAACATGGGAAAATAAATAAAAACTTTTCTGATTTATCCAGCAGTGCAGAGTGTGAAATATTCATTGTTGTCATCTATCTTTACAGAAGCCATATTTGAGTTAAGGGCTCTGTATGAATTTTTTATTTTTTACATTTTTTTAAATATGCATTAAAATATGTGAAGTCTAAAATGCAACACTCAATGTTATACAATATATAATGGGATTCCTTGATCAATCTTTCTATCAAAGGATCCATGGCCTGAAAAAGGCTGATGATGGTAAGGTATAAACTAAGAAAAAAGTGTAATATATTTAAAACTCTAGTTAATTGTTTTCATTTTTGGTTTGGGATGTTAGCTTGTACTGTTGTATTGGTCTATATAAACTATTACATGAGAAGGTGGTGGTACAAACTCAAAACAAGGTCAGTAACAAAATCTGAGTTGAAGACATCTCAAATATCCTTAAATAAACTTGTAACATCAACTTCTTTCCAGAAAATCCCTCCCACATCACTCCTGTATCAGTGGCCTCAGTGACGCACCTTTGATACTTGCTTACACCAGATAATAGCTGTTTATGGTATACAATAAGGAACAGCTCAGAGGGAGAAATTACTCAAGGAATTTCATTCTCTTCCTTCATAAATGAATACAGACGACACTGGCAGTGAATTATGGAAAATATGGATTTATTCTCTCTTCTATTTATTTTAGCTTGTTTTCATGTCCACAGTGTAAGGAGTGCTATTGGTAAGTCAAATTTATTTATAACCAGTTGAAGTTTAAATGTGTAGATGGTAGGCAGAACTGGAACTTTGTTTACATGACTCCGTTGTTGACCAAAAAAGAAATGTGACAATGTACATCCCGATTTTGAATATCTATCTATCTATCTATCTATCTATCTATCTATATATCTATCTATCTATCTATCTATCTATCTATCTATCTATCTATCTATCTATCTATCTATCTATCTATCTATCTATCTATCTATCTATCTATCTATCTATCTATCTATGGTACATACCAACCTGTTGTTTAAAACATGTTTTACAGGACAAAAGTCTTCTTGTGAAGTAAAATGCTTTTCAGGATAATGTGGATTTGTTTACATCATTTACATTTTCTATTAAGTGTACACACGGTTAATTAACTTAGCTTCCTCTCTGAACAACTTACATTCTTGAACTGCTGCCATGGTGCCAAATAATTGATGTAAGGAGAAGATTTGAAAAAAGCAGTTGAGTATGGAGATAGAATTGTTGCTTTATTCCACTTAAATAGATTATGATCCACAAATAAATGTAAAGAGATTCACAAAAATTAAACATATTCACAAATAAATAGAATGAGATCCACAAATATACGTTAAGAGTTTGATAAAAAGTTACAATCACAACTCTGCCTGGCATTCATTTTTGAATAGCTTTCCATACATTTGTGGATCACCGCTCACATTTATGGATTTAAAAAAATTTATTTCGTCAAAACGGCCAAGGCCCTGTCCCAAATGGCACACTCCGGACTTGTGGACTTCTTCAGAGTCCACACTTTGGTGATGTCATGTAGTGCAGACTTATAGGGCTCTTGGCTCGAGTCCACGGGGGTGCATTGAGAGGTATTTTTGGGACAGACTCGATCGAGCCTTATCACTCTCCATACGGAGCCGAATAAACTGAAATGTCATCTTATCAGTCCCTTTATTAGATAAAAATCACAGATATCATACAAATATTATACTATTTAGCAGCGATCGAGAACAGGATTTCTTTTCTTTTCCCAAATCTTATCTCCATGTGAACTACACAGCCTGCTTTTACAGTTCTATATTTTGATATTGTGTATGCCACCTGGGCATTAGACAAGATACATGCTTATTTAAATGATGTATTGTACATAATAATGCATATTGTTCTATTTGAACAAAAATTTTAACACATCATTAAAATGTGCGTGACTTTCAGATGAATTTACAGGTTTAAAAATTCATACTACGTTTACATATGACTCAGAAAAGCCATGACATTCGGTTCTATTTAATTAATGAATCATAATGAGATCATATTATTATTCAGTGCACTATTATTATCCTATGTTTGAGACATCAACTACTGGTCTATGACCATAATGTTTGTATAAACTGTAGGTAATAACTGGTAAAATGTACACCTAGGTCATAAAAACCGTAATGATATTAAATATTTTCTTCTCAGCCATGTTAACAAATGTCCGTGAGCGAAATCTCCTCCCATCCGTTGTCTGGTTGGCCTTTTGTAAGGATTCCTGGGTAGTTAAAGTGTGTGGAGCCTGCATCCATGCGGAAGACCGCTTCAAGGGTACAAAGTGGGCGCTGCTGAGCACACTTCAGAGCGTTGAAATTATGAAAAGGACCGCCTACGAACTTGTAGACTCAATGAGTACGCGCAATTTGAGTCCACAAGACCGAAAGGCCACATGAAATGTGCCATTTGGGACAATGCCCAAGACATACAGACAAATACACAAATAATGGACTCCACCCACCGTTTCCTCAAGCCAATCAGACAACGGCCACATCTCGCTGACCAATCATAGCATGCTCTCGCCCCAATCACGATTTGCTCAGGGTGGGTACAGATTCATTTGCACCCCTGATATGAACTCTGTGGGCTACTATTCTACTACGGGTGCTTTGCTAGTTTTGAGCTGAAGTTCTGTTTGCTGGTTAGAACACTACATTTCCAAAAATTTTTAAGTTTAATGCTTCTTTATATTTCCATCAGGATCAGTGAATCAGCATAAATTTACATTTTACACAAATTATGATCCTGTCCACTGACGCGGATCGAGCGTTTTCAATTAATTCCTATGGAAATTCGAGCTTCACGCTCGCGCAGTGCATTTTGGGATTGACAGCGGACCGGAGAAAGCATTGAGAGCGTCACAAGTTTGGGCAGATCGCGAACAAGCAGCTGGCAGCAGCCCGCTTTGTTATTTGCTCAGAAACTAGATAACAGCAAAGGTTCTGGAGTATACCAATACTCTGGCAGAACTACAAAATAAATGGATCAGAATGGCTTGCTCAAGTTTGAATACAATACCTGGTTTTGTTCACTCATGGTTCACTCATCAGACCTCAGTGGACTGCTTTATACAAACAGCCTTTGATAAGTACTTTATTTTTCATTCACAAAAATAATTTTGTTTTGATGGTCAATAAAAAAATCTGAAAATTCAAGGTATAGAACTTCCCTGAATAAAAAGACATTCAAAAGTGAAAGTCCAAAATGATGGACCAAAGGCAAGTGCAGCAGAAATCAGCCAGTTTGTGCATTTGAGAGTCCAACGGGGTAATTATTTTTAAAAACCGACATTTCACTTTCTGCAATTAAGTGTACCGGCGGGCCAACGCTTACGTAGTCGGCCCATTTTCAGTGTAACTCAGTTTACCGGATAATCTAAGGAACCGATTGCCTGATGGGTTTTAATTTTGGAAGTGACTTGATTTTTTTAACCACAAACTGAAACATGGCAGCCTGATCCTCGTTCCTAAAATGCACCGCAAATGATTTACGCCAGCAGTACTTTTATCAGCCCCAAATAAATCTGTTAATCTCACATTAAAATCTTAAACATTTTTTTAAAAATAGAAAATGCTAGATAATTCCATTTGCTCTCTATTTCCTTGCGAACTTCCCAGCCGTGTCACTTCTGTCCTATAACATTCCACTCAGACAATGTTCGCTCTTTTCTTCATGCTGTTTGTTTTGATGGTCATTTAAAAAAATCTGAAAATTCAAGGTATAGAACTTCCCTGAATAAAAAGTATTTTTTTGCTGTGTTGTTCATGCAGTGAGGTTTGTCTTGAGAATTTGGAAATATACAGGTTGTGCCTGGAATTTATGCTGGATTTAGTGCATAAATCCTTTAGTTTACAAATTGTACGCTTTGCAGTTGTTATATTTATGTTAAAAATTGCAGTTTGGATGTGTTCCTTTGATTATACAGACTGGGTTTACAAAAGTTTATCAAATGGACAGGATATCTTTGGGGCTTTTGAAAACAAAGCTTGCCTATTTCCAAATGTAATCGCGTGCATCTGTGATGATTATATTTCCCGTGTAATTAAATAAACATACATTATACACACTCACTACAGACACACCCCAAAGTGGAGGCGTTGTTGCCAGTGGCACTAAGCAGAGTTTTGCCACTGTACTGGTCCACTGAGCGGAGCGAGCCACGCCTAGCAACCATTTAGAGCACCCTAGCAACCATATAACATCATGAATTAACCATCTTTCAGAACCAGAACATTATACACTGTAAAAAAATATTTTCATGATTTGTTATCACAATTTTTTTTCTTTTGTCAAATCAACTTAGATAATTAATGTAGTTCAGATAACATTATATTTTGAGTTTCTCTTGCTTAAATCAATCTCCTTCATTGCATTAACTAAAATTTTGAATTTCAAAGAACTCAATATTTTAAGGCAACCAGGTAACTTACTTTTTTAAGTTAAACCAATAATATATTTTTACAGTGTATAGACTTATTGTTTGGCTTTCTTGCTGTCATTGCATCACGTTAATGACTGCCTAGTGACGAATTTTGCTATGGCAACCACTCATAAAACATACATGTTTCATCTATTATGCTAACTTGCATGTTTTTCACAAGGTTGAATCTTTTTTTACAGTCTATGGGTTGAATCCAGGTAGTTATAAAGTCGGCTACTTAATGACGCAAGCTGTTCTATTTTTAATAATGTGAGCTTCTATAATGCCTCTGAATCCCATAAGGTGTTTTATTACCATACCAGAGATGTAATGTGTTGTTTCTCTGGCATTTTTTCTCATCATAAATTATAATACTATGGCTTGGCTTGATAATGGTCTAACGAAATTTTACTGTACCAATTTGTATGGACCTTATACTTCCTATCTGAGCCAATGGAGAATGAGCAAGTTATTTCAGGGTGAGTTGACAGTCCTGAGTGTAAAACAAATTGTAATTGGTTAGAGCTAGAGCATTTTATATTCATAAAGAGCAGTCGGAACTCCTTAAGGAGGATTTCAATGAACTTTTTGAAATACTTAAAAGACTGAAAGTTCAAACATTCATAAGTGGACCACTCCCAGCAAGAGGAACAAACCATAGACTGTAAAAAAAAGATGGACGACGCCCCTTCGCTCTCTTCCATTGGCGAGAAGTGAAGCCGCTATTGTCCCGATATGGCGCTGACATCTTGGGACTTGAGTCTGCGCAGTTGCGATTTCGGGACCAGACATGCACAGTAGTGAGCAGGAAGTAAAGCCGCGAAATCAACGTCCCGTCCTCACTCTCGCTGAATCAAGCGCAAGCACGCGCCTCTGCTGCAGAACAACACATTAAGTCGGTGTGAAATAATTAATTATAGAAATTTAGATATTCAATTTAAAGCTCCAATCTCATCAGTCCTCCAAAGATCCCGAAAAAAGTCCGTTGTTGCTTCAGTGACTGCTTTGCTCAGAGAACCTGTCAATCACAGCTGTCAATCATGACGCCACAGCGCCGTTTTATAGCATCAATTAACTAACTAAAAACAAACTTTTTAAAAAAAAAAACACTTGAAATTACATTGGTGTGATAAAAACTACAGTAAATGACAGAAACTATCTTTGGAAAAAAGATATGTAAAGTGTAATTTAATTGTTTAGTTGGTCTCACGTCCCATTGATTAACACGGGGAGGCGGGGTTTATGTGCTATACTACGACCGGTCACCGGGGTGCGATCGATACGCTTAGGCTTCACTTTTCAGGGCTTGTGCGGCACACTTGGAACAAACAGGTTTTCACGGTTGCTTGGGCTTAACACATGGCTGCAAAAAACCTGCAATATAAATGGAGTGAACTTCATTGACAACTTCAATCTTTTCTGGAGTCAGAGGCAACTGTTTCAACACAATGGCCACCACCCAAACAAACTTGGTTCAAGAGTGCTAAAGGACAATATCTAAATCTCCCTCCATCATCCTTCTGCAGTGTGTGCCAATCCACTCAACCTGAATGGCACACACAAACCTGGATACAATATGAATGACCACAGGACTTCACTTCAGCACCTGAATGGACATACGGTTGACACATCACACAAGGACAATGATAACATCACTCAGCCACAACAACCTCTACTCACGGACACTATCTCAGCTGAGCCCTGCCCACAGAGCTCACCACAGACAGACTGACATACCAGCAATGCTCCAAGATACAGCACCCAAGGACGACTTTCTGGAAAACAGCCAGGGAAACCAGTACAGCATATTACAGCCTCCAATAACACCAGAGCAACAACCCCTCTCACAAGACACGTTATCCCTCTCTCCAGCATCTCCAATTCTGTGCTTCTCAGAGAAAATGGAACAGCTGGTGTATGCTGGAACAAGACTATCCCACTCTTTTGCTGCGAGCCCCCAGATACCAACTAAAAAACAGCAGGCCCTGCAACCACCAAAGCCTACGGGCCCAGCTCGCCCTCCCCCTCCTCCAGTGAGAGCTCTTCGGCCTCTGCCACAGCGCCAGGGCCCACACCCTCCTCCAGCGGCTCGAGGTGAACCACAAACAACTGATACCAGCTCTCAGTGATATGTGTCGGGTCCCCGCTATGATAACAATAACTTTGTCAAATGTTTACAGAACAAGCGGGAACCCAGTGTGCCTGTATCTTTCTCTATAGCTGTTTGATTACATGATAGAAAGTCTAAGGCCTTCAAAAGCCATACAGCAAACCCATCTAAACTGGTGCTTATTACACGCAAAACTAAGATTGCTGTGGGGACAAAAAGTAAAACTGTTAAGTTAGCACTTTTAAACATCCGCCCACTTAAAAATAAATCACTTCTAGTCGATGACTTAATAACCACATAGAACCTGGATTTTATGTTGCTAAATGAAACTTGGCTAGAAGACAGCTGCAGTGCAACAATCCTCAATGAAACAGCCCCTCCTAACTTTACTTTTATGAGTGTCTGCAGAGCTGTCAGAAGAGGTGGGGGTTTAGCTGCTCTTTATAAAGATGTCTATCAATGTAAGCAAATATCATTTGGTAATTACCCGTCTTTTGAATATCTGGGTATTGTGTTAAAAGGTGCTCCACGCATTTTACTTATCATTGTTTACAGGCCTCAAAAATACTCTACAGCCTTTGCTGAGAACTTAACAGAACTGTTATCAACAATTTCCTCTGAATTTGACTGTTTTATAATTGCTGGAGATTTTAACATTCACACAGATAATGCAGAAACCAATATGGCAAATGAAATCAAAACGGTTTTAAAAACTTTTGATCTGACTCAGCATCTACATGGACCCACACATAATCGTGGACACACTCTAGATTTACTTATCAGCAAGGGCCTAAACATTTCATCGATTGTTATTAAGGATGTAGCACTGTCTGATCATTTTTGTATTTTCTTTGATATATTGATCTCTCCTGCCATTGAAGCTACATCTGTGTCTGTCAAGAAGAGATGCCTAAATGAGAACACTAGTGTACTATTTATGAAGGTTATATCTTTAACACCAAGCATATCTGCTGACTCTGATGATTTTCTTCTTGATTCTTTTAACTCAAAAGTTAAGAGTATAATTGATGATATTGCTCCTGTGAAAGTCAGGAAGTGTGGCAGACAAAAAGCACCTTGGAGAAACTCAACAGTAGTGCAAAATATGAAAAGACAATGCAGAAAAGCAGAGCGCATGTGGCGGAAGACAAACTCTTTTTGCTACTGTAGAGAGACTGACAAACCCCCCAAGCCAGATTCCCAGTGAAATGTTCTCAGACAGCAAGTGCAGTGAGTTTGCCTCCTTCTTCTCTGAGAAAATCAATAATATCAGAAAGGTGATCAGCTCATCCTTGAATTGCGCTGGGGTCAGACATATCAAACCGCAACCTGAGAAAGTAGTTACTATGTCTGATTTCGAAGAAATTGATGGCAAAATTTTGGAAGAAACTGTACAGCACCTTAAAACATCAACCTGCGCCCTTGACGCACTTCCCACATCTTTAACAAAAATGTGTTGCACAGCTTAGAGGCAGATCTCCTAGAAGTGGTAAATGCCTCACTTCTCTCTGGGAGTTTTCCGACCTCCCTGAAAACTGCAGTTGTCAAGCCCCTCCTGAAAAACAGCAATCTGGATAAGACCATATTAAACAACTATAGACAGATCTCAAATCTTCCTTTCATAGGCAAGATCATTGAAAAAGTTGTCTTCAATCAGCTGAACAAATTCTTAAGCTCGAATGGATACTTTGACAATTTTCAATCTGGTTTCCGACCGCATCACAGCACAGAGACAGCGCTCATAAAGATAATAAACGATATTCGTTTAAATACTGATACAGGCAAATTATCAGTACTGGTACTACTCGACCTCAGTGCTGCATTTGACACTGTCGATCACAACATACTTCTTAACAGGCTGGAAAACTGGGTCTGGCTTTATGGGATAGTCCTTAAATGGTTCAGGTCATACTTGGTAGGGAGAGGTTATTATGTGAGTATAGGAGACCATAAGTCTGAGTGGACATCCATGAAATGCGGAGTCCCTCAAGGCTCAATTCTTGCGCCACTCCTATTCAACCTGTACATGCTCCCAATGAGCCAAATAATGAGATATAACCAAATCGCTTACCACAGCTATGTAGACGACACACAGCTCTACTTAGCCCTATCGCCTAATGACTTCAGCCCCATTGACTCCCTTTGCCAATGCATTGATGAAGTAAACAATTGGATGTGTCAAAACTCTCTTCAGTTAAACAAAGACAAAACTGAAGTCATTGCGTTTGGAAACAAAGATGAAGTTCTCAAGGTGAACGCATACCTTCAGTCCAGGGGTCAAACAACTAAAAATCAAGTCAGGAATCTTGGTGTGACTCTAGAGTCAGACCTTAGTTTCAGTAGTCATGTCAAAGCAATAACTAAGTCAGCATTCTATCACCTGAAAAATATTGCAAGATGTAGATGCTTTGTTTCCAGCTCAAGACTTAGAAAAACTTGTGCATGCTTTCATCACCAGTAGGGTGGATTATTGTAATGGACTCCTCACTGGCCTTCCCAAAAAGACCATAAGACAGTTGCAGCTCATACAGAACGCTGCCGCCAGGATTCTGAGCAGAACCAGAAAATATGAACACATCACACCAGTCCCCAGGTCTTTACACTGGCTGCCAGTTACATTTAGGATTGATTTTAAAGTATTATTACTGGTATATAAATCATTCAATGGCCTAGGACCTCAATACATTGCAGATATGCTCACTGAATATAAACCCAACAGATCACTCAGATCATTAGGATCACATCAGCTTGAAATACCAAGGGTTCACTCTAAGCATGGCGAGTCTGCTTTTAGCTACTATACCAGCCGCAGCTGGAACCAGCTTCCAGAAGAGATCAGATGTGCTCCTACAGTAGTCACATTCAAATCCAGACTCAAAACACATCTGTTTAACTGTGCATTTACTGAATGAGCACTGTGCCACTGTTCGTCCGACTGTTTGCACTGTATTTTATTTTATGTTTTAATTACTCTGATTTCATTTGATTATTTCTGTATTTTATCTTTTATTCTAAACTGTTTTAATTATTCTGATTTCTTTTGAATTACCATTGTGTATGAAATGTGCTATATAAATAAACATATTTGTGAATATTTTTTGGCAAATTTTATTTATTTGTGAATTTAATACTTTTTTGCGAAACTCCTCACATATATTAGTGGATCTCATTCTATTTATTTGTGAACGTTTAATGTTTGTGAATCCCTTTAAATTTTTTTGTGGATTCATAATAGTTTGTAATAAAGTAACAATTCTATCCTCATAGTTGAGCCGTGTCATTAGCATTTCAGCTAAATTTCAGTATTTCAGAACAATTTTTAAACTGAATGCTTTATTTGTCTTGTTTTTCAATATATCGTGTGATTTAATGCATAGTGTGTGCTACAGAATTTAGCCCTTTATCTGTTTGTTAAGTCCTGAAACCGATTACTTGTTGTTTAAGGTACCTCAGAGATAAACTGTGTGACTGGAACTAATACCTATGTAGGGAGTGTCCAGGAGGAATATGAAGGTGAGAAATGTCCACAAGACTTTACAAACTAAGTATAACTAGTCCCCAATATTAATTTTACATTTACAAGTAACCATTTTTTTTTATTAATGTAATATTAAAGGGGTCATGAACTGTATTTATTATTTTATAATGTTTCTTGGGGTGCACTTATTATGTTAATTTTTTACATAAAAAATGTTCATAATTTAGAAATAAAAGGCATTTTCCTACCCTGATTTTAGCCCCTCTGATTTGTATGGAAGCTTGTTTCCACCACAGAATAAAAAATAAAAAAGCAATTGCGACTTTTTATCACGCAATCCTGACTTTATAACACACAATTGCGACTTTATTTCACACAATTCTGACTTTATAACTCGCAATTGCGTGAAAAAAAAGTCAGAATTGTGTGAAATAAAGTCGCAATTGTGTGTTATAAAGTCAGGATTGAGTGATATAAAGTCGCAATTGTGTGTTATAAAGTCAGGATTGCATGATATAAAGTCGCAATTATGAGTTATAAAGTCAGAATTGCGTCATATAAAGTTGCAATTGTGAGTTATAAAGTCAGGATTGCATGATATAAAGTCGCAATTGCGAGTTATAAAGTCAGGATTGCGTGATATAAAGTCGCAATTGTGAGTTATAAAGTCAGAATTGCGTGATATAAAGTCGCAATTGTGAGTTATAAAGTTAGAATTGCGTGATATAAAGTCGCATTTGCGAGTTACAAAGTCAGAATTGCGTGTTATTAAGTCAGGATTGCGTGATATAAAGTCGCAATTGCGAGTTATAAAGCCAGATTTGCGTGATATAAAGTCGCAATTGTGAGTTATAAAGTCATAATTGTGTGACATAAAGTCATAATTGTGTGATATAAAGTCGCAATTGCATGTTATAAAGTCAGGATTGCGTGCTATTAAGTCGCAATTGTGAGTTATAGAATCAGAATTGCGTGATATAAAGTCGCAATTGTGACTTATAAAGTCAGAATTGTGTGATATAAAGACACAATTGCGAGTTATAAAGTCAGAATTGTGTGAATATAGTCACAACTGAGTGATATAAAGTCCCATTTGCGAGTTACAAAGTCAGAATTGCGAGTTACAAAGTCAGAATTGCGAGTTATAAAGTCAGAATTGCGTGTTATAAAGTCAGGATAGTGTGTTATAAAGTCAGAATTGTGTGATATAAAGTCAGAATTGCGTGATATAAAGTCGCATTTGCGAGTTACAAAGTCAGAATTGCGAGTTATAAAGTCATAATTGTGTGATATAAAGTCATAATTGTGTGATATAAAGTCGCAATTGCATGTTATAAAGTCAGGATTGCGTGCTATTAAGTCGCAATTGTGAGTTATAGAATCAGAATTGCGTGATATAAAGTCGCAATTGTGACTTATAAAGTCAGAATTGTGTGATATAAAGACACAATTGCGAGTTATAAAGTCAGAATTGTGTGAATATAGTCACAACTGAGTGATATAAAGTCCCATTTGCGAGTTACAAAGTCAGAATTGCGAGTTACAAAGTCAGAATTGCGAGTTATAAAGTCAGAATTGCGTGTTATAAAGTCAGGATAGTGTGTTATAAAGTCAGAATTGTGTGATATAAAGTCAGAATTGCGTGATATAAAGTCGCATTTGCGAGTTACAAAGTCAGAATTGCGAGATATAAAGTCAGAATTGCGTGATATTAAGTCAGAATTGCGTATAAAGTCAGAATTGCCTGATATAAAGTCAGGATTGCGTGATATAAAGTCAGAATTGCGTGATATAAAGTCAGAATTGCGTGTTATAAAGTCAGGATTGCGAGATATAAAATCAGTATTGCGAGATATAAAATCAGGATTGTGAGTTATAAAGTCAGGATTGCGAGCTATAAAGTCAGGATTGCGTGATATAAAGTCAGTATTGCCTGGTTAAAGTCACGATTGCGTGATATAAAGTTGCATTTGCGAGTTACAAAGTCAGAATTGCGAGATATAAAGTCAGAATTGTGTGATATAAAGTCAGGATTGCGTGATATAAAGTCACGATTGCGTGATATAAAGTCGCATTTGCGAGTTACAAAGTCAGAATTGTGAGATGTAAAGTCAGAATCGCATGATATAAAGTCAGTATTGCGTGTTATTAAGTCAGAATTGCGCGATATAAAGTCAGGATTGCGTGATATAAAGTCAGAATTGTGTGATATAAAGTCAGAATTGCGTGATATAAAGTCAGAATTGTGTGATATAAAGTCAGAATTGCGCGATATAAAGTCAGGATTGCGCGATATAAAGTCAGGATTGCGTGATATAAAGTCAGAATTGCGCGATATAAAGTCAGGATTGCGTGATATAAAGTCAGAATTGTGTGATATAAAGTCAGGATTGCGTGATATAAAGTCAAGATTGCGTGATATAAAGTCAGGATTGCGTGATATAAAGTCAGAATTGCGTGATATACAGTCAGGATTGCGAGTTAAGCCCCTTTCACACAGCGCGTTGATCCCGGGAAATTTCTGGGAAATTGCCAGAATGCCTTCTGTGCGAACGCAAACACGACCCGGGATTGATCAGGGATCGATTCCGGGTTGGGGACCTAGTAACATTGCCGGGATCAGTCCAGGAATGCGCGCTGTGTGAACAGAAGCCGTAATGAATGCCGTGTTGTAATGATGACGCTGAAGTGAATTGGAAGCAGGCTAGTGAAACGGTACGTAATGCGCTAGTTTATGATCGAATCACAGGAAAAAAATCACAAGCATGGTTTATCGAGAGAGAAATCGCAGCTCATAAGCAAACTATAGATGCTGCTGAGACATTACAAGTCACATCGATGTCACGTGTCTTTACGGGATTTTTACGGTTGGGTGTGAACGCACTCTCTGATTCCGGAAAATCACTGGCAGTCTGAATGAAGAACCAAAATCAAACGAACCCAGGTCAAATCTCGGGTCACTTTATCTGTGTATTTTCCGGAATCTCTGCGTGAAAGGGGCTTTATGGTCAGGATTGCGAGTTATAAAGTCAGGATTGCATGATATAAAGTCAGGATTGCGAGTTATAAAGTCAGGATTGCGTGATATAAAGTCAGGATTGCGTGATATAAAGTCAGAATTGCATGATATAAAGTCGCAATTGTGAGTTATAAAGTCAGAATCGCATGATATAAAGTTGCAATTGTGTGTAAGAAAGTCAGAAAGGCAGTCTTTTTTTCCTTAGAATTGGACGTTATAACTCGCAATTGCGACTTTATATCTCACAATTCTGAGAAAAGATGTCAGAATTTAGAGATATAGGGCCCTATCTTGCACCCGGCGCAAATGACTTTGTACACTGACGCATGTATCATTCCTATTTTGCACCCGCGCAAAGCAGACTTTTCCCTCCACAGACACACGTCGGTTAACTAAGAAATACAATTGCGCGCCCCGGGGCGGTTCAGCGCAAAGAGGATCGAGGCTTGTTCCGGCGCAAACTTTCCCTCATGTTATTTAGCTGTTCTATAAAACAATTGCGCCACTGACCAGAAAAAAACTAGTCTAAAGTCAATGGCGCGTTGCGCGTACATTCAGATGCTATTTTAAGCGCGCATGCTTGGCCATAATACAGAGTGTGAACAACGCGCATACACTATAGATGATTCTCTCATCTACACAGATGCATTTAACTTTTTGCAAATGATACATTATTATAAGGGAAAATATTAAAACACGAGGGAAATCATTGTTGTGTCCATTACGATGGGGAAAATAGGCATAAAGCTTACACATTTACCCAAATTATTATTTGCATGTTTAACCGAAGCTAATTTGGTGGGTTTGTTCCAGCCCCAATGTCGCAACAGCGCCGGGATCCGCCCACAAAGTTACTTGCGCTTTGCGCTTTGACACTTGCATTTCAGATCGTTAAACTAGATAAAAATGTGTATAAATGTGTATAAACTCACAATTCTAAGAGAAAAAAAGGTAGATTTGTGAGACAAAGTCACAATTAACTTTTAAACGTTTTATTCAGTGGTGGACACATGCTCTCATAGTAGCAGCAGGCAATGCTTTAATAGAAAAAATTCTGCGCTATCTCAAAGTAAAAATCCACATATGGTTTTTAACTCTCAATTGTAATGACCATAAGAATGGGGGGGAGGGGGGGTTGAGTCATCTGGGAGGTCTCTCCCCGTCACTGCTGCAGCCATTATAGAGGGAGCGTTCTTTATTTGTTTTCTTTATTTGTATATAATTTAGTCAATGTAAATGTGAATATTTAAATATTTATTTGATCTGGCCTTCAGGAGATGTAGAGATTATCAGTAATATCAGACCCGATGATCGTCTGGTGCTGGAGGGATATTTCGATCCTATTGGTGTAACATTTGTGGAGCTGCATTACTTTATTGGAGCCTCAACCGCTACTGTACGGACCAGAAAACCACTGGATGCTGATCAACTTAAGGAGGTTTGTTTCACTATTATATTTGTTAGATAAAATATATAAATATAAAAAGAACATAACTATTCTTACATATTCATACATATATATTTCTTTAATAATGGAAGAAAGTGCCACATACTGTATGTCTCTTTGTGTGTTTTATTTCTTCCAGTCAGGAGGGAGTTTGTATTATTCAGTGACATGCTCAAACACAGGGGTATTTTTATTTACACAATAGCATGATCTAATCATTCACTAAGAATTATGGAAATAGGTATCATCACATAAATCTTCATTACAAATATTTCATTGTGCATTTCAGCTGCAAAATACACGGGCAGTAAATATTCGGGATGTCAATGACAATCCTCCGATCTTCCAGAGTAAAACATACAGCGCCCGAGTGTCAGAGGTGTGTGTAACGTCACATCTTTATACAGCAGAAGTGTGTTTGATCACAGAGACTCATATCTCTTTGTAAACTGTGTCTTTTGCTCCAGACGACAGCTGTGGGTTCAGATGTGCTCAGGGTTATAGCTGAAGATGCAGATGTTTATCCAGAAAACAGCAATATTATATATTCTATACGGGTAAGTCTAAACCTAAGTCACATGTATTATATATAATACAAACACAATAGGCTTGCACAAAAGTCAAATTATAGATGACCGTGATATATGTTCCTGGAACTACATTTCTCTGAAAACTTGGATGATGATTTGCTACTTAGCTGGACAAAATGAGTGAAGATCTTGTCTTCATTTACTCGCCTACAAAAGCTGTCACTGGGGCTGTCAAAAGCTACACCTTTGGACCTTCTTTACCCCTAAAGGGTGCATATTACTACCTCAAAGACCTAATACCTTTTGAAAGGGTACCACTCCAATGCCTTTTTTTCTGAGTGCATGACTTTCTTTCTTCTGTGGAAAACTAAAGCAGATGTTTAGTATGATTGAAATTTTCATTTTTGGATAAACTATCATTTTAATGTAGATAGTATTAAAACACTATGTTTCTTTGCAGAATAAAGAAGAATTCAGTGACACCACAACAGTTACAATAACAGTTGAAGATTTTGACAATCTAAACCCTTATTTTGATCACAGTCTCTACAAGGCATCCATTAAAGAAAATCAGGTAAATGACGTCATGATCAATATTTAAAATCATGTCTGATCAAACAAGTGAAACCCTCCATGTCTTTTCTGTCCATGCACAGATAGGACAGTTTTCAGACATCACTCCTGAGGCCATAAAAGCTCAAGATGGCGACACGGGCATCAACGAGCCTGTACTTTACACCATAAAATCAGGTGCTGTTAACAGAAGATTTACAACACACTTACATGACATGTGTCCTAATCTAAATAACCTCCTCCACCTGTTTCCAAATAAAGTTTAACTGTAGATGTCTGAGAGCTAGAGGTGAAACGCTGATTTTAAATCTGATAATATAGAAATTCCACCTAACTATAGTCAAGCACAGTAATTGTGATAAAACAAGCACTTTACACTGGTAATAACACACTTCTATTTGAATAAAGAAATGTACTCATATTCTATATTATGTTTCTGACAATAACACAGCAAATATCCACATTTCTGTTCCAGTCCTTCCAAATGAATATCAAAGCAACTTTGAAATCAATCAAAACAGTGGAGTCATCTCTGTGAAAACAGCGCTCGACAGAGAGGAAGTCGACCAGATAACTGTTCAAATACAGGTATCAGACGTTTCTGAAGACATTCATGAAAACCATTAGGCTGATGTTATGAATTAGAAGAGGTTTCAGTACTGTGTTTCTTTATATTTTCTATTCATGATTTCCTTATAAATAGGCAACTCAGCAGGATGATGCCAGTAAGACGGCTAACGCTGTGGTGTCCGTCACCATTGAGGATGTGGATGACAACCCTCCGAAATTTGACCAGGATGAATACACCGCATCTATTCTGGAAAATTCACCACAGGATCAGTTTGTGCTTCAGATTAGAGTCACTGATCCAGACCTGGTACTGATCCTGAAAACATCACTGTCTCTTTGTAAAGTAGATCAAATAAACAAAAAAATAAAAAATACAGACTTGCAAACACTAAAATGGTTCACCATTTTTAAACACCAAATGATGATCCATTCATCCCAACAATTTAAAAACTCTAAGCAACCGTTAAGCAAAACCCTAGCAACCACCCATTAATACATTTGAACACCTTAACAAGTAATTCCCCAACTGCTCAGAACACTTTAGCAATGGTTAAGAAATGCAAGTATTCATGGCATAACACTTGAAGGTGCTGTATGTAACTTTTTGACAGTAAAGCACGAAAATTCCATAATATGCTTGCAGAGATTTAGGAAAGATGCTAAGTTCACGTACATCTCCTAAAAACAATGCTTCAGCCAGTTATTCTACTTTGAAATGTGCGTTCCGTGTCAGAACTGTTTTTGTTTTGTTCTGAGAGTGATTCCGCTGCCAATAGTACTTTCAACTTTTACCCAATAGTATTTCAACTCCCTGGGTTTATCAGTTGGCAGAAAACACAAACTAGGTCAGAAATAGCAGATTTTACCTGACCTAAAAAGCCTCGGCATCCGTCTAAAAAGCTCTATGTCCAGATCCAAGAGGCATTGGATTAACATGGATTAATCACCTCATCAACTTACACTGTAAGGCACGTCGCCTTCCATTGTCAGTTGTGCTAATTTCTGTTGCATGTCCTCCTCAATCTGGCAACCCGTGAGCATCAAGTCTGAGGAGTGGACGAGAGAAACAACTCTCTACGATATTTTGAATTTGGACTGTAGTACCCATTTCCATCGCTAGCTGTTAATACTGCACCTTTAAAACTCTCTTCTAACTACCCAAGTCTTCAAACTTAAACCAAGCTGATATAAACTTCCATTTAAGGTTTTGTCAAGCCAACATTCAAAGTTTGTTTTGATGTACTTAGTTTTCTTTCTGATTAGGGAGGGTTCTCTAAAGGTCACTTTATCATGGATAGTGATACCTTCGTTATCAACAGTCAAGGAGTAATATCACTCCGGAGCGACGCTTCCTTGGATAGAGAAACTGTAGACAAATACACCATTCAGGTACAAAGCAATCACATTCATTTCTTAAATCCAACTAGTTACAAAATGTTCAGGATGACTATTCATTCTGAATGAGATGCTTGCATTGTCTTTCTCAGGTTGGAGCTGTAGACCAGCCTGTCAACGGTTTAAGCTCCACAGCTCAGGTCATCATCACTGTTCTGGACGTCAACGACAACAACCCACAATTCCTTCCTCTCCCAGAGCCCATTGAGATTCAGGAAGGTGTGTACACACCCTCGTCACCTGGAGAGGTGTGCGAAATCTCAGCCACAGACGCTGACATTGGAGACAACGGACGTGTCACCATCACCACTTCCTCACACAGTGAAATATTCAGATTCAGAGAGGTGAGGGGACTTACCGAGTACATGATATCTACAGTCTATGACATCATATTTTTATAAACATGACATTGTAATGTTCAGATCTTATAATAAAATGTTTATTTCCTTCACTTGTAATATCAATATCCAAGATGGCGCCGCGGATGGCTGCCTCGGTGTGGAGCTCTCCAGCTAATTTGTAGTATTATGTTTCATGTTGTATTTGTATATGTCCACTGGAAGCCTCAGTACCAAAACAAATTCCTTGTGTGTGCAAGCACACTTGGCAATAAAGCTCTTTCTGATTCTGATTCTGATTCTGATTGTAGGATGGGACTCTACTGGCCATTGAGGAGCTGGATCGGGAGACACAGGATGTGTATGATGTGGTCATTGTTGCTGTGGACCATGCAATCCCACAGAGAAATGTACATTTTTACATCATTTCTATTCATTTTTATTATTGTATGATTTAAATATGTGTTGTTTCATACAAATTGTGATTGTATTAATTGTGGAGTGTAGTGTGTTCCCAACTAAGTACTGTAATATGTCCACAAAGAGGCAGAAAAATGCTAGTTCTAATGTAGTGCTAGTGTTAATGCAGATAATGCCAGCACAAAACATTTATAGAGGTAAAACTGGAGGACCATTTCACAACTCAGATTGTTCACAGATTGCCTGATGCATATTTTTATTAAAAGCCCGCTCATCACATGCAAAAAAAAAAAAAATCTCATGGCTATGAAATAAGATTTTGGATAACACTTTACAATACGGTTCCATTAGTTAAGGTTAGTTAATGCATTAACTAATATTTACTAACAATGAGCAACTGTTACGGACTGTTCTGAGACTTGGGTTGAAGATCCAAATGCAGCTTTATTAAGACAATCCAGAGGGTCAAACACATTGACAAATAATCCAAATAAGCAACAATCCAGACGCTCCAGTATTCCAGACGCTCCAGTAATCCAGACGCTCCAGTATTCCAGACGCTCCAGTAATCCAGAAGCTCCAGTATTCCAGACGCTTCAGTAATCCAGACGTTCCAGTAATCCAGAAGCTCCAGTATTCCAGACGCTCCAGTAATCCAGACGCTCCAGTATTCCAGACGCTCCAGTATTCCAGACGCTCCAGTAATCCAGACGCTCCAGTAATCCAGACGCTCCAGTAATCCAGACGCTCCAGTATTCCAGACGCTCCAGTAATCCAGAAGCTCCAGTATTCCAGACGCTCCAGTAATCCAGGCGCTCCAGTATTCCAGACGCTCCAGTATTCCAGACGCTCCAGTTTTCCAAACACTCCAGTATTCCAGACGCTCCAGTGTTCCAGACGCTCCAGATTCCACTATTCCAAACGATCCAGTATTTCAGACGCTCAAGTATTCCAGAATCCAGTATTCCAGACACTACAGGATTCTAGATTCCAAATGCTCCAGTATTCCAGATTCCAGTATTCCAGATATCCAGTATTCCAGATTCCAGTATTCCAGATGCCAGTATTTCAGACGCTCCTCAAACAGGTTCTGGAGGTCCTATGATGGATGGAGACTCTGGCGTGGCGGCCATGTCGTGGAGAGGCTCTGGACTTGGTACCCCCGGACTGGGAAGCGCTGAGAGCACTGGACTAGCGATCAGCAGACTTGGAAGCTCTGAGAGCACTGGACTAGCGATCACCAGACTTGGAAGCGCTGGACTCCTGGATGGGCCAATGATTCACAACCCACCTCCCCCACCCCCAAACCGCTTGGAGGGCGTAGTCCAGGAACTTGCCCAGCGAAACCTCAAGGACCATCCCGGCCCGCACTGATACGAGCTCCACAGCAGACTTCTTCCCAACAGTCAAAGCGGCATTATGTCACAAAAGTGCAAACTCGTAGGAAGAACGTGAGTGTTTAGGGCACCATTTGGGACAGGGCCATTAGGGCCTGCTCAGATACACGGGTTTAACATCCAAATGCAGCTTTATTGTGACAATCCAGAATCGAAATCCATATAACAGGCAAAAGGTCAAACATATTGGGTCAATATTGGGCTCTAAGAAGATCCAATTTAGATGTTCATTTTATGGGCTCCCTTGAGTAGCAAATGGGTGCTGATAATGGGGTCAATTTAGGCTACACACAAAAACCTTATGGG
Organism: Siphateles boraxobius; assembly: GCF_051911475.1. Taxonomy (NCBI): domain Eukaryota; kingdom Metazoa; phylum Chordata; class Actinopteri; order Cypriniformes; family Leuciscidae; genus Siphateles; species Siphateles boraxobius. The sequence goes on along the minus strand of NW_027508908.1, from coordinate 1,283,489 downwards.
GCCCACATGGGTGATCGCAGTGGACCCACAAATGGCTCCGTTATGATTTTGTGTGTGTGTGTGTGGGGGGGACCACAGTAGGTGAAAATCTTATATTAATTTCCCTGTGGGCTAACATACTGGAGCTGATGGAAAAATGTGGGAGCTGGCCCACATGGAGCTGATGGAAAAATGTATTTACCCATACAGGGCCCAAGTGACAGCCCAACAAAAAGCCCAGATGGGGCCAATGTGGAAATGTTGGCTAGGGCATTCATTTCGTCCTTAAATGTACAGGTGCTGGTAATATAATTAGAATTAGAATATCATCAAAAAGTTTATTTATTTCAGTAATTCCATTCAAAAAGTGAAATTTGGATTTTATATCCATTCATTACACACAGACTGATATATTTCGAATGTTTATTTCATTTAATTGTGGTGATTGAAACTAATGAAAATCCCAAATTCAGTATCTCCAAAAATTAGAATATTACTTAAGAACAATACAAAAAAAGGATTTTTAGAAATGTTTTTCAACTGAAAAGTATGAACTTGAAAAGTATGAGCATGTACAGCACTCAATACTTAGCTGGGGCTCCTTTTGCCTGAATTACTGCAGCAATGCGGCGTGGCATGGAGTCGATCAGTCTGTGGCACTGTTCAGGTGTTACAGTATGAGAGCCCAGGTTGCTCTGATAGTGGCCTTCAGCTCTTCTGCATTGTTGGGTCTGGCATATGGCATCTTCCTCTTCACAATACCCCATAGATTTTCTATAGGGTTAAGGTCAGGCGAGTTTGCTGGCCAATTAAGAACAGGGATACCATGGTCCTTAAGCCAGGTACTGGTAGCTTTGGCACTGTGTGAAGGTGCCAAGTCCTATTGGAAAATGAAATCTGCATCTCCATAAAGTTGGTCAGCAGCTGGAAGCATGAAGTGCTCTAAAACTTCCTGGTAGACGGCTGCGTTGACCTTGGACCTCAGAAAACACAGTGGACCAACACCAGCAGATGACATGGCACCCCAAACCATCACTGACTGTGGAAACTTAACACTGGACTTCAAGCAACATGGATTATGTGCTTCTCCTCTCTTCCTCCAGACTCTGGGACCTTGATTTCCAAAGGAAATGCAAAATTTACTTTTATCAGAGAACATAACTTTGGACCACTCAGCAGCAGTCCAGTCCTTTTTGTCTTTAGCCCAGGTGAGACGCTGTGTCTTGTTCAAGAGTGGCATGACAGGAATGCGACAGCTAAAACCCATGTCTTGCATACGTCTGTGCGTGGTGGTTCTTGAAGCACTGACTCCAGCTGCAGTCCACTCTTTGTGAATCACCCCCGCATTTTTTAATGGGTTTTGTTTCACAATCCTCTCCAGGGTGCGGTTATCCCTATTGCTTGACACTTTTTTCTACCACATCTTTTCCTTCCCTTCGCCCCTCTATTAATGTGCTTGGACACAGAGCTCTGTGAACAGCCAGCCTCTTTAGCAATGACCTTTTTTGTCTTGCCCTCCTTGTGCAAGATGTCAATGGTCGTCTTTTGGACAGCTGTCAAGTCAGCAGTCTTCCCCATGATTGTGTAGCCTACAGAACTAGACTGAGAGACCATTTAAAGGCCTTTGCAGGTGTTTTGAGTGAATTAGCTGATTAGAGTGTGACACAAGGTGTCTTCAAATATTGAACCTTTTCACAATATTCTAATTTTCTGAGATACTGATTTTGGGGTTTTCATTAGTTGTCAGTTATAATCTCAAAATGAAAAGGAATGAACGCTTGAAATATATCAGTCTTTGTGTAATGAATGAATATGATATGCAAATTTCACTTTTTGAATGGAATTACTGAAATAAATCAACTTTTTGAGAATATTCTAATTATATGACCAGCACCTGTATATCTAATTTGTAGTTGGGATTTATCCATCCCTAAATGACACACAAACATGCAAAAAGAAGCTGCACTATGTACTAGATTTTATGCAAATATAAAAGCCTGTCTATCTGATACAAGTTCATTCCTTACAAGTAAATTATTGTTAATTCCACAAATTAAGTACACTAGACACTACAAAGGGTTGCTTGGCTTCATTTTCTGCAGAACATCACCACAGTTAGGGTCAATATCACAGATGTCAATGACAACGCTCCAGTTTTCAGCTCTGACACCTACAGGAAAAGCATTCTGATTAAAGATGCCAAGGTTGGAGATGTGCTGCTGACACTCTCGGCCACAGATAAAGATGCTGGAAGTAATGCGGTTATTAGTTACAGGTAAGCTTAAGACTAAACTTCCATTTCTTTAGGATCAGTAATATGATGGCTAAAGCATGAACACACTTACCTACATCACTCCCTTAAGACAGATGCATGAATGTTGTTTTTCTCTAGTTTCTCTGAAGACTCCTCAACGGTCGCATTGGATGCTGAAACAGGAGACATCATTTTGACCTCTGACCTTAGCGGGGTCACAGAAAACACACTGCTAACCCTCACTGCTATAGCGACAGATCATGGAACACCACCAGAATCTGATGAAGGTTTGGGCTTCATAACATCTTTGTTGTTCTTCCTTAGGAGCTCTCTCTAGTGTGTTCTCACCTAAATACTGTAAATATGTCCACAAAGAGGCAGAAAAATGCTAGTTCTAATGTAGTGCTTGTGTTAATGCATTTTAAGCCAGCACAAAACATTTTAACAGTTAAAACAGTTAAAACTGGGGGGTCATTTCACATGTTTGGAAATAACATATAGATCTACAATAGTTTTAAAATTAATATATTAACAAAATATGATTCACAAATGCATAAGCAAATATATATTTTATATTTACAAACTTATAATTCTAATTCACAAAACATGATATGTAAAAGCACAACCAAATTTACATTCACTAAATAAGAAAAACGCAATTCATGAATACAAGTATATTATGTTTTTATGTGTACAAATTGATTGTTGAATTTGCATTTGCAAATCGTGTGTATGTGTGGATCACTGTGTATTTGTATGTAAATTTTGTGTATTTTTTACATCATATTTTACAAATTAATATATTTTGAGACTATTTCTGCTCCATATCAAACAACTGTGGCACTTGACTTTATTCACTTTAGGGCTTTTGATCAATTTTGTTTAGATTTCAGCACAAGTTGTTCTGTAATCTGCTAAAACACTGCCTGCACAGTCATTCGAATCTAAAGTGAGCCCTGCATCTTGTGAATGTTATGGTACATTTGTGTCTTAAACACGTGCCCTTGGTTTGCATTTAAAAATCAACCTGACCTCAATAGAACTAAGATGTCAAAACTAACATCTTTCTTCTCTCTGTAGCCGAAGTCTTGATCTACTTCGAAATTACTCCTTTCACTGAGAGTGTGAGATTTGAAAGCTCCTCCTACAAATTCACAATAAAAGAGAATGAACCTGAGGCCTCAACAGTTGGGAAGGTCAAGGCATTAACAGGAAGTCCACTGGTTACGGTCAGCTATAACATGAAGTCACATGAGGATGTCTTCTCTGTGGATGGTGAGGGAACCATACAAGCTCTGAGACCGCTGGACAAGGAGGAAGAGGAGTGGTACATCCTCACAGTAGAAGCCATAGACTCCAGAACTCCTGCAAACACTGCAGAGACAACGGTATTATCCTTACTTAACTAAGGCCAGAAACAAACTCTACACAAGTGTACAATAGGCTTTATGCCCAGCTTCACTACTTCCTGAACTTCAGCCAGCTCCTTTGTTTCCTGTCTGCCATTATTGGACAAACTGATTAATCCAGGTGTGCCTGATAATTGTTACTGAGGCCAGGCACACCTGGATTAATCAGTTTGTCCAATAATGGCAGACAGGAAACAAAGGTGCTGGCTGAAGTTCAGGAAGTAGTGCAGCTGGGCATAAAGCCAATTGCATAGTGGGTAACACTTTAGAATACGGTTCCTTCGTTAATGAATAACTACACAAGAACCAATGAGTAACACAATATTAACAATCTAGTAACTATTATTAACTAACAAGAAACTTTGATTAACGAACTAGTAAGTAATAGCGCACAGATAAAAAGTGGTAGTTCACTGTTAACTAATCAATAACTACAATTTTTTAATGCTTCCCAGAGAACTTCTGAAAAAGTTTATTAACAATCTAGTAACTACTATTAACTAAAAATAAACTCTGATTAACGAATTAGGAAGTAATAGTGCACATATGAAAGGGGTAATTCAATAACTACTATATTTGTTATGCTTCCCAGAGAACTACTGAAAAATTTCATAATTCATACAAAACTACTCAATAACCAATACAGGATAAATGACTAGCACTACATTAACATTTGAACTGCTACTGTAAACGAATACACAAGGTTGTTTACATTATCAATATGTAATAGTACAGCAGACTGTTAATAATTGGCCTATGCTGTCTATTTATCAACTGAATAATTTTAAAGAAATTGATTTTTAAATACAGTAGTCTGGACCTTACTTGTCCTGTGGCCAATCTTCCGGCATTCCTCTGAACTGACATTGAATCACTAGAGTCACGGTGACGACTGGAACATATTGAGTCATCAGCCATCCAAATACCATATAGAGTGAATTTATTATGTAACTTACCTCACAAAAAAATATGTTTTTATGTATGTCTCCTAGCTTATATATGTGTGTGTGTGTGTGTGTGTGTGTGTGTGTGTGTGTGTGTGTGTGTGTGTGTGTGTGTGTGTGTGTGTGTGTGTGTGTGTGTGTGTGTGTGTGTGTGTGTGTGTGTGTGTGTGTGTGTGTGTGTGTGTGTGTATCTTGTGAGTGAGAAGATTCTACACTTTATTGGCTTTTCATTAGTAACTACTGTAAGAATCATGGGAACAAACTAGTAATGACTCAAGTGTTACTACATACTTCTATGGGAATTACTAATTATTTGGATCCGTATTCTAAATTGAAGATCATGGGAACTAACTAGTAATGACTCAAGTGTTACTATACTTCTAAAGAAATTTTCTAAAAGTATACTAAAGTTCACCAAAAATCTCAAACGCTTGGAATGACTTTTGTGTTTGGTTGCACAAATCATGACTAGATCATGTAGTAACACTTGAGTCATTACTATTTAGTTCCCATGATCTTCACTTTAGAATACGGATCCGAATAATTAGTAATTCCCATAGAAGTATGAAGTACCACTTTCATCTGTGCACTATTACTTCCTAATTGGTTAATCAGAGTTTCTTTTTAGTTAATAGTAGTTACTAGATTGTTAATAAACTTTTCTCAGAAGTTCTCTGGGAACCATTAAAAAATAGTTATTGATTAGTTAATAGTGAACTACCACTTTTATCTGTGCGCTATTACTTACTAGTTCGTTAATCAGAGTTTCTTGTTAGTTAATAATAGTTACTAGATTGTTAATATTGTGTTACTCATTGGTTCTTGTGTAGTTATTCATTAACGAAGGAACCGTATTCTAAAGTGTTACCGCATAGTGTATTTTGTTAAAAGGTATGTTAATGTCCGCTGTATCCCACATTTTAGGAAGCAATGACACAAGTGATGCAGTTATAAGTGTTTGCGTTCTCATACTTACTTAGATTATGTTTTTACTTTTACTCTTAAAATCTTACTCTTCATGCACGTCAAAATCAAAGTTTCTCTTATCAAAAGAAATCTGCAACAGTGATCATTTATATTTGTATTTAACTTTCTTTCTCAACAATCTTCAGGTCAGCGTTCAGGTTGAGAATGTGAATGAGGCTCCTGTGTTTGACGCTGAAATATATAAAGCAGAAATTTTCAGTATCTCTCCATACAAATTCCCTATAGTGAAGGTCCAGGTGAGTGTGGCTTGGCATAGACATCAGTTATAAATGTGGTGGATGTAGTCAGATCTATTTAGTAATAAGTGGTGTTCACTAAGGCAAACATTACTGTTACTGTTGTTATTGCTCATACTAAAGGTCTAGTGTGATTTGTTCAAACACTTAACCCTAAGTAATACATTTGACATGCAACTCATCCCATGCCATCTGAGGAGATATGAGCTGGTATTATAAGTGATCAGACTTACTTTTTTCTCATGGCATAAAATTTTGATGTCTGAAATCTTTACCACAAACCAACTGAGCTGATCTTAAAAAAAAGTTCTATATAGAACCCTTGACTCAATTTTAAAGAACCCTTTATGCTAAAATAGTTTTACTGTATATAAGGAGAAATCCCAAATTATTAAATAACACTTTCATGTTTAATGGGTTATTTAAATGTTTCTAGTGGTAATATATGTTTACGAGATGTTTAATTCATAAAATCTAATTAAAGTTAAAAATAAATCCATAAAATGACCCCATAATGGGAACCCCTAAAAAATCTATATATGAAGTGCCTGACAGAACCTTTTAAGGTGATATCCGTAAAAATATTACCAAACAGTGAACTTAGCTCAGAACAGTATATTTCATAGTTGTCAATAAACTTGATTTTTTTTTATCACAATTGATTTCATGATTATTGTTTTTTGTTGTCATATTTTCGTAATTGGTTGAAATGTGGTGGTATGTCCCTCAGGCGTCGGACCCTGATGTGGGCGAGAGCTCAGAACTGCAGTATTCGCTGCAGGAGTCCACAACTCTGCTGGATGTGGAGGCAAGCACTGGTCAGATCTACGTACTGGATCCATCCAGTTTTGAAGACAATCTGTTCACCTTTCATGCTAAAGCCACTGACAAACATGGGTTGTTCACGACTACAAAAGTACAGGTGAGCAGAAACAGACAGAGAAAAAAGACAAAGCTTTTGTAAGACTGTTTCAAATCACCAATGACATTTTGATTGAGAAGAGAACACCTTTACAAAGACGTGTTTGCCACCTGCAGATCAAAGTAAAACAAAGTGTACATCGTGACAGCGTCTCAGTAATCTTCCTAAACCAGCCAGTATACATAGTGGAGAAGAAGATACCAGAGATGGAAGAGTGAGTAATCTCTGTTTGATATTGAAAGATGTTATTGAGACAGAATAAGAGCATTTCCATTTCCATTTGTGAAGTGTTAATGTTTTTTGAGCTAAGAGGAAACATGTTTAAGGATTAATTAACCCCAAAAATAAATTTTAAAATTAATTATTTTACTCACCTTCATGGTATTCCTAACCTGTGTGTCGTGCTATGTTTTCAAAGAAAATGTTCAAACAGTTCTTTTCCACAAAAAAAGCATATAAAAAATATGACATTTCCAAATCTAAGTCACCTTGTCTGTAGAACAGACCGAAATTTATACCATTATTTACTGAAAAGCTTCCCTTCTAGAGTGTTAAGTCAGTGTGTCAAACAAAAAAAAAATGGATTGATCGTGAGCAAAATGTTGTTTTAAGCCAGTTCTTATCGATGAATTGTTTTTTCTGTTTTACAAATTAGACTGAATTGGTACTTCATGTTACCTCCCGTTATTGTTTTGTGTCCTCCATCTCATAGTGTGTTTTGTCCTCAGATCCATGGGGAAAGTTTTAGGCTGGACTGTGAAAATCCTCAGTGTGAGAGCTGAGAATGGGAATGAGATGCGCACCATTCTCAGAGAATCTACAGACAAAACTTACGTCAGTTTCATCGCCATGGACTCCAGTGGTGCTCTCATTCAAGCCACGGAGGTCAAAGAGTAAGTTGAAACAATATCAGTTCAGTCAGACTACTCTAATGTGAAAGCTGAGTATGTGGCAATGTGCAAGGAAACAGAAAACATGTTCACAATAAATACAGTTATAATGGTTGGAGCCGATAACCTTGTGGTCAGTGCTTTGACTTTAAGTGAAGTATCATTTTGATCAGTTGTAAAATTCATCTGTGATCTGAATAAATTAATTTCCATTTTAACTCTGACTGGCCATGAGGCTATTGGTTTACCAACTAAGTTTGTGCAAGGATACCATTAAGGGATGTGAATTATGTGACAAGTGAAAATTGTATGATCGCACGCGGGCAGGAGGACTGAATGAACAGTCTTTCACTCTCATTACCCACAACTGAGGTGCCCATGAGGAAGGCACCTAACCGCCAATCGATCCCTGAGTGCCGCAGCAAAATTGGCTGCCCACTGCTCCGGATATGTGTCTACATTGTGAGTGTGTGTGTGTGTGTGTGTTCAATACTGACTGCTGTGTGTGTGCACGTGGATGGGTGAAATGCAGAGTAACATATAACATATCACGTCTAAAAATGTGTGGAAAGTGTGGCCGCATCGCTTTCTCCTCCTTTCCACAAGCGCTTGCACTCCCATGTCATCTGTCGTTGCTATACAACTATGAACTGCGCTCTCTGTGATGACGAAGTATCAGCTAAGGATTAATCGTTTTATAGCCCTTGCATTAGCTTAATAAAAACCCGCCCTGGCCCGAGCTTTCGATGTTGTTACGGAAAGGTGGAGTGCGAAAAAGATGTGATATGTGAACGGCTAAAGACTGATATATACTTCTGCCGGAGCCTCTACACTATAGACTATGTGGTGGTTTTCATTTATACTTCTGCGTCGTTGTCCGCGTTGACGCGCAATTACGCATGCAGAAGGAGCATGTGAAACCAGAGGGTTCTAGCAGACCAATCACAGCGCTTGCGTCCGTGTAGAATTGGCGCGTTGTTAAATTTTTGGTGAGGTGCACGTCAGAGTACGCCGAAGGGTACACGCGCTACACACAGCCTACGACGTAGCTACGGTGTGAGTTCGACGCAGAAGTATAAATTGGGCCACCATACTTGGCTACACGTCATGTCACTTTTTCACTTTACCTGTAACATCACAATGTGCAGATATGTATCCACTTTGAAAAGTATTCACCCTCTAAATTATGATTTATAAAGGTTTATAAATCAGAAATATATACATTTATGGTACTTTATGTAAGTGCTTTAACAAAAATATAAGCTATGAAAAAAATTATGTAGCCTATGTGCATTAACAAAAACATACTCTTCAGATTTCACTCTGGCCTTCTTGCCTGAATTACATCTATTCTATATAATAAGGATGAGATTGTTATGGGCAGCATCTGAAATATCTTCACTCCCACAGGAAACTGAACAGTGAGCTTAAAGATTTAACATCTGAACTGCAGAAGATTTTTGGTCCTGGTTTGGAATTCAAAGTGGAGGACAGTTCTGGAGACTCTGGAGAATCCAGTCAAGCCGTCACAATCGCTCTCATCGCTGTCAGTGTTGTGCTGCCTGTAATCAGTGTGGCTTTAGTGGCGACGATTATACATCTTGTCAAGTAAGTTTTTGACTGGCCATTTCTATCTATCTATCTATCTATCTATCTATCTATCTACGTGTGTGTGTGTGTGTGTGTGTGTGTGTGTGTGTGTGTGTGTGTGTGTGTGTGTGTGTGTGTGTGTGTGTGTGTGTGTGTGTGTGTGTGTGTGTGTGTGTGTGTGTGTGTGTGTGTGTGTGTGTGTGTTTGACACAGAATAAACTTATTTGTGGTTAACTAACCTGTCTACTAATTCCTAATTGAAAAATAAACTTAAAGTCATCATGACATCAGAATAGATTTTTTTATTTGATTGATTAAATTGTCTGTGCTGTTTCACCTGGACTTCCAGTAGTAGTTACTGCACCTTTCCTAAAATTCCATAATATAATTGTCCTTAATGTAAGTTGTCTTTATAGTGATCAAATTATGTTTCATGTTGGACATTGCTCCTTTTAGGGGTAATTTTTTCACAGTAAAGAAAATTAATATGTTTGGTCAATTAGTTATAATAAATATTTTTGCTGCCTCAGGAAAAGGAAAAGGGGGACTGGTTCTGAACAGAGTTCAAATACTGGCAGTGATACTCCCACTGAAAGGAGAAGCAGTATTGACATCATTTCTGACTTTAACACGTAAGTGTCAAAAATATTGTTAAAGGCCTGATACAAATTGTTTGAAAAAATTGTTTTCAAATACAAAATATGCATCAGTTACCATATTTTTATCTGCATTGGTTTGTTGTGAGATGTTTGACTAAATGACATGTTTCTTCTTTTGTAAACAGAAACTCAGAATCCGGAAAGGTAAAGCCCCTTGCTGTAATGACAAACTCAGTATAATTCAAGTATCATTTTGTCATTACACATGAAATCTAAATTCTTATTTATAATTTTGTTCCATGTGTTTTGTGTGTTTCCCAGGATGAGGTTAGATAGAGATTTTGACAGAGAATCAGAGAATGGAAGTGGAATCAGTGGAAACAGCATCTCTGCCCTCTGAAAACAACCTGATGGATTAAAGCTCCTCACTTCTTCTCAGTAGAGTACAAAACCTAGTGAGATTCCTTTGTAAGGAGCATTTTAAAGGTCGAGTTCCCTACATGGAGGAAACAACACGAGCATCAGGTCTTAAGACAGAAACCAGGCTCTGGGCTTCAGCATTACAGGATTAACATCTTTGATCATGTGTCCTCAGTTCCAGGATGAGCAGTCATGTGACTCTCACAATGACAAACTCAAGTCACAACCAAGCAGCAACCTTCCAGTCTCTCTCTTGAATCCAACACTGAAGTAACTTAAACTGCAATTCATTGACTGGCCAGACTTGTTCTTCTATACTCTTTGCTTTGGGCAACAAAAATGCTCTTCAGAAACCTACGGGTGACGTCACTGACACTACGTCCATATTTTCTTTTTTACAGTCTATGGTCACAACATACACAACACAGGGTGAATTCCCTTGAAAGAAACAAGCATTACTGTCTTATAGTGGCTACATGGATCACCCAACATGAAGCCAGACATCACTGCTACATTATTATGAATTGCAACGTTATTAACAGAATTCATACTGAAAAAATACAGATGTTAAGACAGATGTAGCAGTCCTGTAGAGCAAACAGGAGAGATGGTGTTTGATTCGCCACAGTCACTTCGATTGATTCCCAAGGAATACAAGAACTTCCAAATGTGAAAATGTAAATAAATGTACATTTATATATATATATCCTCTGTCTTTAATTTTTTTTTTTTTTTTTTTCCAGATAAAATATCCAATAATTAAAAAAAAAAAAATCCTACAATTACTTCTCGAAGTGACCATCGCATTTAAATTTCAATAATGGTCTCATAAAAGGGCCCTTATTAATTTATTAATATAGGAATTTGGTTGCTTTGCTAATATTCACCAAATTGTCTAATTGTTACTTTTGCTGATGTGTTCATTCTATGTGTATTCTGTAAAATTGTGGAAGAAAAGTTTGCAACATTTGTTTTATAAAGATGTATAAGTAGCTTTGCATTCAGCTTCAGAATGAAAGCAGTGAGGCTGATAAAACACAAACACTTTGAGAAGACCACAACAATAGATGTTAATGTTGATTAGGCATGTTTAACTAAAGGTTGTTGTTGTTTTTAAGTACACAGGACAAAGACTTTTACAACTCCTGGAGGGAAACAAGCACATGCAACAGCACCCTCTGCAGGTCAGGAGCAGAGTGTGTCAACGTTCAAAGACATTTATCTAGACTAGAGAAAAATGAATAAAAATCAGTGCAGGAGAATGCAAAACGTGCTCTGTGTAAACCGGCTCTTAGGCAGCTCCCTATGGGAGTAGGCAGTAAGACAGTTCGCTAGATTTTGGAACAGAGAAAATAAATTACTCCCGATCACGGGCGTCAAGTGCAACTAGTCTGAGTGTGTGTGATCGCCAACTCCATACTAAAAGACTTGCTTCAGGACACATATAATACGGATTTTAAATAAATGTTTGTTTAAATATATAATTTTATGTAAAAAAAATAATAATAACTGTGTAACAAAACAGTAATTAATAGTCAACAAGATGGAGTTACTGGAGTATGTAATGATTTGTTTTTTGAAGAAAAAGTACATACTTTTTTGGGACATAAATATTACTTCGTCATAATCCGTCTTTAACGGACAGCTCTGTCACTTAGTTACGTCAGAGCCCGTCTAGGGAGAGCCTGTTCACTCCCTATTAAGTCCTATCAAAACCCGTCTACGGAAAGCCTGGCCACTCCCTATAAAGCCCTATTGTACCGAATTTGGGTTGTAGTTCCACCAGAGTTCCACTGGGGGGCGATCGCCCTGAGTGCAAAATGAATGGGAGTCTATGGAGCTATGGAGCTTTCACCCTATTGCCATTTTGAAATCTCAGGTTTTATTGTAGGTTTTGCAAGTTCAACATGGGTTATAGGTCGAAAGTTGAATGAACGAGTACTTATGTCCTTACGATTTCTTACAGGTTGAGTTGTTGTTGCCCATTACACGCTAGCATTCTGCTAATGAACGCTGATTGGTCAGTGAAGGACTGATTACGACCAGAGATACCGCTTGATGGCATCGTGGCGTGTGTGTATTTTCGGCGCGGTCTTTTAAAACAACAAAACAAAAAATCTTCTAGCATGTGTATTTACCTGTGTCAGCTGTGTTGTCGATGCCTCGAGAGAAAAGAAAGTGCAGAACACGAAAGCACCAAAGTGACTGAAGGATTGCCGTAAAGCAGTATCTCTGGTGGAACGATATGTATGAACTCATTGACATTTTAAAAGACTTTTTAAAACAAATGAGTGACTCTAAAAAAATCTAACACCTAGCAATGAGTAATTTCTTTGCATCTCCTTTCGAATACAACATTCAAATTACTAGACAAAAAATTATATTCTGAGAAAAGTGGATTTTGGGGGGTATAGCTCCATAGACATCCAATCATTCTGCACTCGTCCTGTGAGCGCCCTCATATGGAACTAGAGTGGAACTGCAACCAGTTCAGAAGGCGGAAGTTTACTGAGTGAACGTTCTCCCCATATTTGACATTCTCTGGTCCTATTGTACCGAATTTTGGTTGTAGTTCCACAAGAGTTCCACTGGGGGGCGATCACCCTGAGTGCAAAATGAATGGGAGTCTATGGAGCTAGACGGCTAAATTTGTCTCTTTCACCCGATTGCCATTGAGAAATCTCAGATTTGATTGTAGGTTTTGCAAGTTCAACATGGGTTATAGGTCGAAAGTTCGATTTTTTACAGGTTGAGTTGTTGTTGCCCATTACACGCTAGCATTCTGCTAATGAACGCTGATTGGTCAGTGAAGGACTGATTACCACCAGAGATACCGCTTGATCAAATGTCTCTGCAGGACAGTAATAGGAGTTACCAGATCAGTGGGCAACAGAGGGGCGCTTTCAACCGCGTTACCTGATTTGCCCATGTCACAGTGAGGGTAGGTTTAGGGGTGGGGTCAGGTGAAAGGCATCATTTTCATTGCATGATTTATAAACACCCACCAGTTTGAAAACGTACTTGGTTACTAACGTAACCTCGGTTCTCTCTAGAGAGGGAACGAGTACTGCGTAATATCTTACGCTATGGGGAAAACCTCTTTTCCACGAGATATTGAAGCCAAAAATTATCCTTTAATTTTGATTAATGTAAAACGCTGTGCGGCAGCGTGCAGACATAGGCAAGACGGCTCGCGCGCCTATTGGCTGCCCTGCGGCAACAGCAGCAAGCCTATCGAGAGAGGCCCTGCGTGACGCGACATCCAATGGGGGTGCTTCGCGCCCATTTCGTCGCGTCCCGCCAGAATAGGCGTGGCCTTGGCCTATAAATACGCTCGACAGGCTGATACAAACTGGTTTTCAACGCTAAAGCGAACCAGCGCTGTTGTATGCACGGCAAGATACGCAGTACTCGTTCCCTCTCTAGAGAGAACAGAGGTTACGTTAGTAACCGAGTACGTTCTCTTACGAGTGTATCTCTCGTACTGCGTAATATCTTACGCTATGGGGAACACAATTTAAGACGCCGTGCGTACTGGGATCCGACACCAAAGTCCCAAGGGCAGTAGCCCGGGGCTCATATAGTGCATAATCACCGTAGACTCACAAGAGAGTCGGAGAAGAGAGGCTACCAGCATCATTCCCCACGAAATAGCATCCCATAGGAGCTAGTTATGTCAACAGTATATCCCGCAGACAGGGTGAACGCGTTCAGCCTGAACTGGGCAAAAATACGGGCTATTCAACACCCATGGAGCTGTTCCATCGATCAGCGAGCGATACTCAATCAAAACTCAGCATTCTGCGCCGGCGCAGCGGGACAGATAGTACTGAATTCTAGACTGACAGCAGCTTGGCCTGTAAGGCGGGAACTTCTAGGTTATAGAACCTTATAAATGTAGACGGCGAGGCCCAGCCCGCCGCCATACAGATATCATGCAAGGAAATCCCACTAGACCACGCCCATGAAGAGGCCACGCCTCTCGTGGAGTGCGCTCTGACACCCAAAGGACACTGCAGGCCCTTAGAAGTGTAAGCCAGTGCTATGGCATTGACTATCCATCTGGATAGGCTCTGTTTTGATACGGCCAGTCCCTTGGAGCGTCCGCCAAACAAAACAAAGAGCTGCTCGGTCTGCCTGAAGACAGACGAGCGGGACACATAAGCTCTCAGCGCCCTGACGGGGCAAAGGAGATTAGCATCCGCTTCCTCATTGTTCACCGGGAGGGCGCACAGGGAAATAACCTGGGCCCTGAACGGTGTGTTGACGGATTTTGGCACGTACCCGTGCCTTGGTTTGAGTATGACTTTTGAGTCATTAGGCCCAAACTCGATACAGGGCGCGCTTACTGAAAGCGCTTGTAAGTCCCCCACGCGCTTCATTGAAGCAAGAGCCACAAGAAATACCGTTTTGAAAGACAGGTGCTTCATGTCTGACAAATGGATTGGCTCGAATGGGGCACCTTTCAGGGCTTCCAGAACCGTAGAAAGGTCCCACATAGGGACTGAGGGAGGTCTGGAAGGATTCAGCCTCCGAGCTCCCCTGAGGAATCGCACGACGAGGTCGTTCTTCCCCAGTGACTGGCCAGACGTCGGTTTTGCAAACGCCGTTATGGCCGCCACGTATACTTTGAGCGTGGACGGGGTTCTACCCTTATCCAGCAGCTCCTGAAGGAAGGAGAGCACTTCCGTAACCCCGCAGTCTACGGGTGAAAAGCCCTGAGCTTGACACCAGGTAGAGAACACTGACCATTTCGAGGAGTAGAGCCGTCTAGTAGACGGGGCCCTAGCCTGCGTGATCGTGTTTAACACTCCCTCCGGGAGGTTAGCGGGTACCCGTTGATGGCCCACACATGTAGGGACCATAACTCCGGGCGAGGATGCCAAATCGAGCCCTTTGCCTGAGAGAGGAGGTCTCTCCTCACCGGTATCGGCCACGGGGCAGTGCTGGTCAGCTGCATCAGGACTGGGAACCAGGTTTGGTTCGTCCATAGCGGAGCCACGAGCAGCACTGGGCATCCATTTTCCCTGATTCGTTCCAGCACTTGAGGCAGGAGCGAGACGGGGGGGAAAGCATAGAGGGGGCGTCGGGGCCATACGTGGGCCAGCGCGTCCCTGCTCTTGGAGAAAAAGTTCGGACAGTGAGCGTTTTCCTGGGACGCGAACAGGTCCACCTGCGCTCTGCCGAATATCTCCCACAGCAGTTGGATCGTCTGCGGGTGCAGCGACCATTCCCCTGCTGGGACATTGTTTCTGGACAGTCTGTCTGGTCCCAGATTCAGGTGACCAGGCACATGTGCTGCTTTCAGTGAAAGCAGGTTGTGCTGAGCCCAGTCCAGGAGGCGTTTCGTCAGCCTGTAAAGGCTTCGGGACCTGACGCCGCCCTGGTGATTTATGTACGCCACCACTGACATGTTGTCCGACCGGACTAAGACGTGGCGGCCTTTTATCTGGGGACAAAAGCGCCTTAGCGCGTTGTCTACTGCCAGCATTTCTAGACAGTTTATGTGTAGGAGCTTCTCCCGTTCTGACCACTGGCCAAAGAACGGTCTGCCCTCGAGCAGCGCTCCCCATCCCGAGGTGGAGGCGTCCGTGGACACCACCATCACACTCGAGGGAGTCCCCAGACTCACGCCTGACTGGTACCAGTCGGCTTTTTTCCAAGGTTTCAGAGCCGAGACGCATTTCCTGTCGACCCTGAGGCGAAACAGACCAGCGGCCCAAGCCCCGGGCGGAACTCGTGCTTTCAGCCATAACTGCAGTGGGCGCATGCGAAGCAGGCCCAGCTGAAGTACTGAAGATGCTGAGGCCATGAGGCCCAGCATTTTCTGAAACCGTTTGAGCGGGACTATGGAGCCGCGGCGGAAGGATTTCACGGCGCGCTGAATGTTCAGTCCTCGCTCCGGCGACAGACGTGCTGTCATAGACAGCGAGTCCATCACTGTTCCCAAAAAGGAGATTTTCTGGCTGGGAGACAGCGAACTCTTCGCCCAATTGACTGCGAGACCCAAATTCTCGAGATGCTCGAGTAATGCGGTCTTGTGTTCTATGAGCTCTGATCGTGATCGAGCTAGAATCAACCAGTCGTCCAAGTAGTTCAAAATTCGCATGCCCTGAAGTCTCAGGGGTGCGAGAGCCGCGTCCATGCACTTCGTGAATATACGGGGTGCTGGAGACAGGCCGAACGGTAGGACTGTGTATTGATATGCCTGGCCCTCGAAGGCGAATCTCAAGAATCGCCTGTGACGTGACGCAATCTGTATTTGAAAATAGGCGTCTTTCAGATCTATTGAGATGAACCAGTCTCCCTGGCGCACGTGCGCGAGGATTTTGCTGGTTGTCAGCATTTTGAACTTGCGTTTCAGAAGCGCTTTGTTCAATTGTCGCAGATCTAGAATGGGTCTGAGACCCCCGTCTTTTTTCGGTACCAGAAAATATCTGCTGTATACACCCCCTTCGCTCTGAGCCTGAGATAAAGGTTCTATGGCCCCTTTGCTCAGTAGTTTCGCTATTTCGGTTCGAAGTAGATGAGATACTTCGTTGTCCACCGTGGTTTCGACACGCGCCGTGCAACGGCGGGGACGTCGAGCGAACTGTAGCGAATAGCCTCTCTTTATAGTGTTCAACACCCATTCTGATACCCCGGGAAGCATTGCCCATGCATTCGCGTGGATAGCTAGAGGCAGAATGATATCTGGGCTCTGGCCGCGGCACAGCGGCGGCTGCAGAGCTTCGGTGTGCTGAGACATGAACACTGTGTTTAAAGTGTGCGAGGCGGGGGGCGCGCCGATCACGGCGGGCAGCCTGTTCGCACTCGCTTTCTCTATGACAAATTGTGGAGAGAGAACGAGCGGGACAAACCCCGTAGGGTTCAGCGTGTCTGTGAGTGAATGTGGGCGCGGGACAGCGGGCACATTTACTGCACTGAAAACACCGTCGGCTTGCTCTGACTGAATATGTGTTGGTTTCGTTTTTACAGAAACCGTGGGACACGCACTGTGTAGTGTTTGTGGGCACTGTGTCGTGGGCACATTCACTACATTTGCATAATCGACATGAGTCGATTTTATTTGTGCTAGCCCTGAACTGTGGCGGGCTGTGTCTGTGTGTGGGAATGGGCACTGTGACGTGGGCATTCTTACAACACTCATAACACCATCGGCTATGGCCGGGACACCAGAAAATATAGTCTTTATTGGATTTATCTGGGTAGCCGTAAAAACGGTGTGCAGGCAAGCGGGCAAATGAACCGACTTGTTGACTGCTAAGTACACTGGAACAGTTACATCGCATGGAACTGGACGAGCGAAATGTTTCGGTGAAAATCCGGCCGCAGCGAGATTTGAACACCGTCGCTTTCCTAGGATGGCTAGGAAGGCTTTGAGACCTCGGGCTTGATCTCAATCCTCGGCCGGGGCCCGCGCTGAGGGGGGCGGCGTCCAGCAGAGCGAGAGCGCGGTCTCTGTTCTCGGGCCTGGCGGCGCTGAGAAACGGCGGCGGGTGGTGCAGGCTGTTGCTGTGAGCTACGGGCAGACGGCTGTTTCGAGCGACCTGCTGCGGAGCTAGAGCGCTTCGGGAGGAAGTGCTTCATAGCCTGCGATGTCTTCTGAACCTCCTGGAATCTGTCCGCGAAATCTTTGACGGCAGATCCGAAGAGGCCCACTGGCGAAATGGGCGCGTCGAGAAACACAGAGCGCTCCGAATCCGTCATTTCAGACAGCGTTAGCCATAGGTGTCTCTCAGCCATGGTGAGAGAGGCCATGTTCCGCCCAACGGCCTGTGCAGCAGATTTAGCGGCGCGAAGAGCCAGGTCTGTAGCGCTCCTTAAATCCGCAACGCTGATCGATCCCACGCCTTCCTCGTCCATTTTTCGGAGAAGGTCGGCCTGGAAGATCTGCAGGATGGCCATTGTGTGTAGCGCCGACACAGCTTGCCCGGCGGCGGTGTAAGCGCGACCGTGCATGGCTGACGTCACTCGGCAGGCTTTAGATGGCAACACCGTCTGTGCTCGCCGTCCAGCAGAGGGCGGGCAGAGATGTGATGCTACCGCTCATTCCACAGGAGGAAGAGAAAGGTACCCTGTGTCTTTCGCACCGTCCACAGTGGAGAATGCAGCAGAGACAGATGTACGCATTCTGGCCGAGAAGGGGGCGTTCCAAGACCTCGCGACTTCTTCGTGAAGCTCAGGAAGAAAAGGCGCGGGTCTGGACTGTGATGGGGCGTGGTCCTTCTTGAGGAAACATCCATCCAGTCGGTAGCGCGGGGGTTGCGCGGGCGCCTCCCAGTCGAGGCCGAGGTTGTCGACGGCTTGAGAGAGCAGACGCATCAACTCAGACTCAATGCCCGCTCTTTTCCCGGAAGGCTCGCGAACAGCGGAGGGGAGGTCCACAGAGCTCGCCCAATCTTTGCTGTCCGACGCCAGGATAGAACAAGCCTCGGCTGTTTCGTCGATCTCAATGGCGGAAGCGGTGGCAGACGGTGGCCGCTGTCCATCGGTGAGTTACTCGAGCGATGCCGGCAAAGCTAGCGGGCGAACCGGCGAGCTTAGGCGGGCAGGAGAGGGCTCGGGAACGCGCTGAGCGCGGCGCTTTTTACGGCGCGGCGTCGCAGCGGGTTGAAGTGCAGGCTCTGAGAAGGATGCCAGGCGAGTCCTCAGAGTCACCATAGGCATTAGCTCGCAATGAGGGCATCCGCCCTCGACGAGAGCGAGAGCCGCATGATCCTCACCCAGGCAGGAAACGCAGATGACATGACGGTCCCCGTCGCTGAGTGTGGCTCGGCACGAGCCGCAGGATCTTTGCATCTTTAAAAAGATGACTGCTCTTTTAGAACAGATAGAAACAGAGATAGAGTGTGAGTCGCAGCGGCGAACACACACTCAGCAGTGAAAAGGATATGAACGCCGGAAAGCGTAGCAGGTACGGCGGCTGAAGGCGGCGAGGTTCAGGCCAGCGACTTCAGGCTCGAAGGCTCGTCCCGCAGAAGGCTTACAATCACACGGCGCGGCTTCTCACTCCGGATCCAGCGATCCAGTAGTGCTTCGCTGAAGAGTTGAAAATCAGTTTGTATCAGCCTGTCGAGCGTATTTATAGGCCAAGGCCACGCCTATTCTGGCGGGACGCGACGAAATGGGCGAGAAGCACCCCCATTGGATGTCACGTCACGCAGGGCCTCTCTCGATAGGCTTGCTGCTGTTGCCGCAGGGCAGGCAATAGGCGTGCGAGCCGTCTTGCCTATGTCTGCACGCTGCCGCACAGCGTTTTACATTAATCAAAATTAAAGGATAATTTTTGGCTTCAATATCTCGTGGAAAAGAGGTTTTCCCCATAGCGTAAGATATTACGCAGTACGAGAGATACTCTCGTAAGAGAACTCCCACAAATTTAGAAACACCCACTTTTGTTCCACCGAGACCCCATACTCCGCTTGATGGCATCGTGGCATCCGAAGCGGGACCAGAATGTGTGTGCGTATTTTCGGCTAGTCTTTTAAAACAACAAAACAAAAACTCTTCTACCATGTGTATTTACCTGTGTCAGCGGTGTTGTCGATGCCTCGAGAGAAAAGAAAGTGCAGAGCGCGAAAGCACCAAAGTGACTGAAGGATTGCCGTAAAGCAGTATCTCTGGTGGAACGATGTGTATGATGTCATTGACTGCAACCAGTTCAGAAGCCGGAAGATTACTGAGAGTGAAAGTTGGAAGTTTACTGAGAGTGAAAGTTGGAAGTTTACTGAGAGTGAAAGTTGGAAGTTTACTGAGAGTGAAAGTTGGAAGTTTACTGAGAGTGAAAGTTCTCCGCATATTAGACATTCTCTGGTTACCTGCATCCTGCTCATACATCCTGCTACTGTTTAAACTGCCCTGTCAATCATCTTGTCACAGTTAAAATACTTCTCATTCCATTTAATTTAATTTCCTACCGTTTTGGGGAAAAATGTCGTGAAATGGGCGGATAATATGCAAATTTAGAAGCAGCAATTAGACATACAAAGACAGTGCAATCCTAATATTTACTTCTGAAATGAAAAATGTCCAGCCTTCTAAGTAAAAGAGCCAACACAACACACATTCATAGGCCTAGTATGACATACTTTTTAACGGTCGCGAAGTCCAAATTCAAATGTAGATCATACCTAAAGTACCGGTATGCGATTTCGGACGCACCATCACTGTCCTGCAGAATTTAAAGGGGTCATATAATGGTACATGCACTTTTACAAGTTGTACTGAAAAAATGGTACTGTACTGATTGTACTAAAATGTGTGTCCCTGAGCGAGCTGTCATCGTAGTCCGCCATTGTTGATACACTGGAGCAGAATGGCGTCTAAACGATTGTGGTGTTCTGTTCTTGGGTGTATTAACGAACACAGCAGTCATTTTAATGTTCCTAAATTCGAACCGCTGAAGACGCAGTGGCTGAGTTTTATTTTTGAAGGGAATATTCAAAATGATCAACGTAAATGCTTTTATGTTTGCGCTAATCATTTCTCACCAGACTACTTTATTAACGAGGATGTACTTTTCTCAGGATGTAACTTTTTGTCAAGTAATTTGAAAGTTGAATTCAAAAGGGGCTAAGATAATACTTTTTTGCATTTTTAAGTTCACTTGTCTGTTCTAAAAATCCGTTCAAACATGTGATGACGGCACATAATAGCAGAATGCTAGCGTGTTCCGGCCAGCAACGCCTAACATGTAAGAAATCGAAAGGACATAAGTACTCGCTCATTCGACTTTTGGACTATAATCTATATTGAACTTGCAGAATCAACAATAAAATCTACGTTGATTCTACAACGACAAGCAGGAGAAAGGGATACATTTAGCCGTCTAGCTCCATAGACTCCCATTCATTCTGCACTCGCCCGCGATCACCTCCAGTGGAATTCTAATTGAAGTGCAACCAAGATGATACAATGGGGCTAATAGGAAGTACCAAGACTCTCCGTTAGACGGGCTTTGCTCCGGTTCAAGTTGATACGGTTGCACCAAGGGGGTAATCCATCAGCCGGAAACTGAAGCCTCGCGGGAGCCGCCATTGTAGCAGAACTTCACCTGCTGTTAGCATTCCATTGACTCCCATTCATTTTGGCATCACTTTGACAGCGAATAACTTTACATCTGAGGCGTCCAAAGACTTAATTTATTTATTTCTAAAGAAACATGACAATGTATAAAAGGCTCCATTACTTTGTATCTTACGTTATGGCCCCGTAGAAGCCGTTTTTGTAAAAATAGGCTAAAGATTGCGTCATAACCACGCGACTTTCTGTCGCACAATAGAGACATTACCGTCAAAGATTATAGAAGTACCAAGAGGTGAAACTCAATGGAACGTTCCATTGCAACCTGAGTTGCCAGATGTACGATAATTATCGTATTTGTACGATAATTTTAACCTCTGTACGATGTATGATCATCAATGAAAAAATTCCCATAATGTACGATAATTTCAGAGTTTTCAGTCGTTTGTCCAAACACACATGCTACCGCTTCTCTCTCTGACCCCTAATCATTTCGCAGGCTCGCCTGCCTGCACGCAAGCACGTATACACACCACACACACAGGCACCACACGGTGTGGCTCGGCTCGCACGTCAATACTACTCATCCCCCACCCCCACAGCTGTCTTATTGAGAGTGAGGAGTTGTCGTCATTGTACAGAGCCCCTCCCCTCTCCGCCATGTTGGCAGGATTACCGCGGCAAAACAATGAAAACATGATTGTTTACGTGTGTTGTTAACTCGGTAGTAGAGGAGATTCTCGCAATTCCGCACTGTTTTACCATGCCTGGACATCACTGCTGCGTTAAAAACTGCTCCAGTACCTCACACGATACATACGGAAAACATAGGAACAATGGAATACAGTTTTTTAGGTTACCGAAATGGACACAGCATCAGGGAAAGCAAGTCTCTGACCTGACGAGACGCTGGATTGCTTGGTTGGCTGATGCCTTTGATAAGATTGTCTGCTGTGCCTTAACGAACATGTGCAAAAGTGTTGTTTGAGTGCCTTGTTCATTACTTTTTTATTTCTTTGAAATAAATGCTTGAAACAACTTGATATGGCTTAACAATATTTATTGAGAACTGAATATATATTATTTGGACAACAAAAGTAATAATAATAATAGGCCTACTGTTATTAGTGCAAAAGAACAAATATCTTGATGCTACTTCTCCAAATACCGCTGTTTTGCGCTTGGTGTGAGCTTGTTCCTGTAAGGTCCCTTTTCTTTCGCCTTATCTTTTTGCATTGCTTTACTTTCTTCCTTTTTTCCCCTCATATTCGTAGATCCGTCTTTGTCCCGCCAAAATAATAAATGCGTGAAAATAATAAATGCGCGAAAATTAAAGAGCTCTGGAATGTTTAGTAGCGCCTCTGTGAAGTTCTGAAGGCGTTGCCCCTGGCAACCGATAGCATCTCCTACCATCATGGCCGACAGGCTCAGACCCCGCCCAAATCGGCACGTGACTCCTCACTCTCAATAGAATTGAATGATACCAGTTCCAATTGAAAAACGGTTAAGGGAACTAAACAGTAGTTTCTAGTTTTTAATATCTCCATAGCCTAAACTAACACGGCGTGTTGAATAATGTACAACAAAATAATGCTCATGGGTCGGGTTATAATTAAACAATGTCGTCATAAAGCACGAAGCTGTCAAATAGGCTATTTACCCAATAACTTTAGGGGATAACTAACCGTTTTCATACACAGCACAATTTTACAACACCAGTAACAACAGCCCATGTTCCTCGTGAAATGATTAACAAATTAATTGAAGCCAAAACACAATGAACAGTGAGTTAGGTGAAAGGGACATCACATTAGTCAAGAGAGAATATTTAATAGTATTAGAAGATCATCACAAAATAATCAGTAATAAAATTGGTGACGGCAAGTAGATCACATTATTTCTGGCTGCATTAACGTACACACAACAAATCAAACATTGTGCTAGTGCACACATTTACTACAAATAGAATGGCAATGGTAAGTATATTAGCTTTTATGTTTTAGTCTTTAGTTTTATTATAATTTAATTAATCTTGACTGATAAAAAAAACTTCGTACAACACATGTTACATTTGATAACAGAAAGAGAGTAATGTGCAGATTTACAGATGAAAAAAAAATTCTGTTCCGCTTCTGTTTGGGCTGTAACGTTAAGAGTTGTCGATTTTGGGTCCGTAATATATGGTGGATTCTGACTCTATTGAATAGTTTCACCATGTATACAAGAGAGTGTTTGCATTTTTCCTTGTCACACACAACTTCCCTGCACTCATGTTGTAACTTGCATCCATATGCCGCTATTTACGTATAGAGACGTACGTACGCTGCTCACTTTAACGTTAATAAAAAAACTTTTCTACTTTACCTCTCTGGATCTTTGGAGAATCTATGAAATGCTAGTTGATTGGTTGTACACTGGTAGTTGTTGCAGTTGATGGCAGAACACTGTTTTCTTTGTTTCCAATTATTTCCAGACATAATGCTGTACAGTTGTGCTAACCATAGACATCATGATGTCTATGGCGCTAACGGTAAAACCGTTGGTTCAGTCCAAAATGGCGTCAGCGCAACAGCAGCGCCATCTAGCGACTGTTACCAAAACTGCAACGGAGTTTCGCCTCTTGATACTTCTATATAGACTGTGGGCCGAACCATAGACTGTAAAAAATAGGGGCCGATCGCGTTTTTCGTGTTGTTGATCGATCTCCATCGATAGATTGTGGGCCTATATTTATATATCTAACATAAATAAGACTCTTTATCTTGGATATGGAGTGTTGTGTGCATGTTACTAGCTGTACATCAAATAGCATCATACCCTTTTCACTAACAAGTTGTATCAAGTTTGTACAATACTCTAAAGAGTATTGTACAAACTTGATCCAACTTGTTAGTGAAAAGGGTATGATGTTTGTTTGATGTACAGCTAGTAAACATGGACACAACACTCCATATCCAAGATAAAGTGTCTTATTTATGTTAGATATATAAATATAGGCCCACAATGGGGGGGAACCAGACTGATTGTTACAACACAATCAGTCTGAGGAGGAAACCAGACTGATTGTTGTCCAAGAGGTTGTTCTGTGTAAGAAAGGAGGAGATCTGGTTGAAAACAACTCGTTCAAGTGTTTTCGCGACAAATGGAAGAAGAGATACCGGTCTGTAACTTGTTAGATGTGCTGGATTTAGATTGGGTTTCTTAAGCAGTGGGGTTACTCAAGCCTGCTTAAAAGCTGTGGGAAAAGTACCAGTGTGAAGAGAGGTGTTTATGATGTGCGTGAGTGTGGGTACAACTGAGGAAGAAATGGCTTGAAGTAGATTAGTGGGGATTGGATCAAGCGGACAGGTAGTAGGGCGATTGGAAAGGAGGAGTTTAGAGACTTCCGCCTCTGAAAGTAGAGAGAAGGAGGGTAGAATGTGTGCGTTTGTTGGTAAAATGTGTGTGTCAGTTTGTGGATTGGTAAATTGGCCGCTGATGGTGGTTGTTTTTTCTATGAAGAATGTGGCAAAATCGTCAGCTGTTAGGGTTGATGAAGGAGGAGGAGGAGGAGGGTTAAGAAGAGAGGAGAAGGTTTTGAAAAGCATGCGAGAGTCTGAAGAATTGAAAATTTTGTTTTGATAGTAAGCCATTTTAGCAGTAGAGATATTAGCAGAGAAGGAAGAGAGGAGGGATTGATAAAGACCCAGGTCTTTCGGATCTTTCGATTTGCGCCACTTCCTCTCTGCACCCCTGAGTTTAGTACGATGTTCGCGGAGAATATCAGATAACCAGGGGGCAGAGGGTGTGGCGCGGGCTGGCCTGGAGGAAAGGGGACAGAAGTTGTCCAAGCAGGATGTTAAAGTGGAGAAAAGAGTATCAGTTGCACTGTTAGTATCTAGTGTTGAGAGCTGATCAGGTGGAGGAAGTGTGGATGAGACCAAAGAGGATAGGTGAGAGGGTGAAAGTGAGCTTAGGTTCCGTCGAAAGGTGACCTGTGGAGGAGTGTGTGTTGTGTTCTGAGGCAGGTTGAGGTTGAGAGTGAGGAGGAAATGATCTGAGGTGTGCAGTGGAGTGACCAGTGTATTGTCCGTAGAGCAGTAGCGTGTGTAGATAAGGTCCAATTGGTTACCTGATTTGTGAGTAGCCACAGTAGATACTCGTTTGAGGTCAAATGATGCAAGCAGGGTGTGGAAATCGGCAGCCTGAAGTTTTTCTAGGTGGATGTTGAAGTCTCCAAGAATTACAAGAGGAGTACCATCTTCAGGGAAGGATGAGAGTAGCACATCAAGCTCCTCTAAGAAACTGCCAAGTTGACCTGGGGGACGATATACAACTACAAAATGGATTTTAATAGGACTAGTGATGGTAATTGAATGTGATTCAAATGAGCTGTTGTCAAATAGAGCTGGTAAAGGATCAAATTTCCAGTCATTTGAGATGAGCAGACCAGTACCACCACCCCTTCCGGTCAGATGGGGGTGTGTGAGAAAGTGTAGTTAGTGGAGAGGGCAGCAGGTGTGACAGTGTCCTCTGGTCTGATCCAGGTCTCCGTCAGGGCCAATAGACTGAGACCTGAATGACTTGAAAAAGATGTAATGAAATCAGCTTTGTTAACAGCGGACTGGCAGCGGACTGAAAATATTCAACAGCACTTTATGTTCTGCCTTATTGTCAGGAAATGTAGTGGAGTTAGAGGATTTAGATGAGAGTAGACCTGAGAAAGAAGGTAATGACGTAGACAAGTGGCAACAGAAAGAAGAGGAAACAGCCAGTAAAGCCTCCAGAGCTGAATCAGATCCTGATTTATCGTCAAATAGTGAAATCGATGACACTGTCTTGGATGAGGACTATAGACCTGAGAAAGATGACAGCCCAGATAATGGTAGTGATACAGACACAGCTCAACACAGTGAAGGACATGCAGGAGCCGCTGCTGTTCAATAGGCCAGATACGTGGAAGCGAGAGGTGATAAAGGAGAAGCGTCTTAAGGGGGAGAGTTACAAGAATACAATGGGACAGGAGAGACCACCAAAGACCATGGGTCCACCCTGCACATCACAGCACTGCTTAAAGTCGGAGAAACAAAGTTGTGAACTACTGACTGAAGAGGAGAGAACCGATATCTTCAACAATTTCTGGTCCATGCCCTCCTGGTAGACACGCAAGCTGTATATCCAGACTCTAGTTGAAAATGTGACCATAAAACAGAAGAAAGGTGTACAATGAATATGCATTATTATCTCTTAAATGTCACTCTTACTAGTCTTGTTTGAACTTGTTCGTTTGTCTTTGGCTCAAAACCACTTGCTGCAAACTTTTCTTCGCGGAAGCTTCAAGTTTATTTCAAGTGAGTGAGATAAAATATTTAAACTCAAAACAACATTTTGTGCCCAATTATTTCCCAGACGTAGTTTCAGTATTGAGATCAAAGTTAACTTGCCTTGCGTTCGCTACAACAGTGGATGAAGGTCACACAAGACGACTCGGCAGATTTGAAGTGTTTACCCCTATCACAGCGACTTTTTTTGTGCATGTTCTGCAGACAGAGTGACAATCCTCTATTAAGTTTCCCTCCGGATTTTTGTAAATGCCAAAATATGACCACACCTCAGATTTGGTCCTCTTAAAAGGCTGAAAAATCTCACCAAACACAGTCACCGCCTTCCGCCATTCCTTCTCGAATAAAAAGAAAAACCCCAACATTGCGCGCCTGCGTCAGACTGTTGCTGGCTTGACAGGATATATAGTGAGTTACTAAAATCGCGATAATCAAACACGGTTTTAATGATAATTGAATTTTTAACGATATTACTAACCGTCAGTACATTTTATCGTGGTTTATAGTGAAACCGGTAATCGTCCCATCCCTACCTGTGTGTAAGAATCTTTTCTGTTCAACACTTGGCATCGCCCCCAGAACCATCGGATCATGGTTAACTGTGGACATGAAATCCAAAACTGATCCGTGTAAACCCAAGAACAACAAGACTGTGCCCATATCAGATGTTGACCAGACCTTCCTGAAAGAATGGCTCTCTGGATTGCCTACAGTCCCATCCCATTATTGCCGTCAGGTTCCCTCCTATCAGAAAAAGAAGTTCCTGGAGCCAGGAACAGTTCTAAGTGATCTTCACAAGGAATATCAGAAAACTGCTGGTGAAAATGGAGCACGTGCTGTGAGTGAGACATATTTTCGAAAAGTGTTCAATGAGCAGAATTACTCTGTGTTCATACCAAAAAAAAGACCAGTGTGATGTATGTGACAGCACCAAGGTAGGAAATACAGATCAGGATACCCTTACTACTCACTTGAAATTAAAGGCTCAGGCTCAAGCTGAAAAAGCTAAGGATAAAAAGGAGTCCAGTGACAAACTTTCAGTGTGGACAATGGACCTACAATGCGTTCTTTTGTGCCCCCAGACGAAAGCGAGTACCATGTATTACAAAACTAAATTACAGATGCACAACTTTACTTGCTTCAACATGAACAACAAAGATGGATATTGTTACGCTTGGGAAGAGCATGAAGGCTCCCTTAGCAGTAAGTTTTTTGCCCATCTGCTGTCCAAACACTTCGAATCAATCCTAGAGGCCAACAGAAACATTTACATTTATTTACATTTAGCTGACAAAGCGACTTACATTTGCTATACATGTCGGAGGTTGCACGCCTCCGGAGCAACTAGGGGTTAAGTGTCTTGCTCAGGGACACATTGGTCTCTCACAGTGGATTCGAACCCGGGTCTCTCACACCAAAGTCATGTGTCTTATCCATTGCGCCATCACCACCATGGTGGAAACATTGAGAAAGTCATTGTCTGGAGTGATGGCTGTGGGTATCAAAATCGATGTGGTGCTATCAGCAACACCTACCTTCATTGGGCCATGAAGCATGGTGTCACCATAGAGCAGAAGTTTCTGGTTGCTGGGCACACACAAATGGAGTGTGACTCCATGCATAGCTTCATTGAGCGGCGCATCGTCAAAGAAATTCACACTCCACGTGATTACATTGTCATCTTTGAGACTGAACGAATGCATCCATCCCCATACAAGGTGACTCAACTATACCACAATGACTTCATGAAGTTATCTGGGGCCTATGTCACCAATATTCGACCAGGTAAAAAGGTTGGTGACCCCACAGTCCATGGCCTCCGGGCTCTCCAGTACTTGGCTGATGGTCAAATCCGGTACAAGTTGGAATTTGAGTCTGAATGGGAGGACCTGCCTCAGCGAATCAACATCCAGTTGAAACCAGTACTACCAAGAGTGGCCCACCAGCACTATGACAACCTCCCTCATCAATAGACAGTGTGAAAATGAGTGTGCACAGCACCTGAGTAGAACTTGGTGGGAAAGGAAAAGTGGTTAAGGTTAGACATTAAGAAACAACTTGGTTAGGGTTAAATTACACATCTTGGTTATATTTAGGAGAATAAAAAAACTATGGTTATGTTATGTTTGCACAGCACCTGAGTGGAACTTCGATTAAGGGTGGAAAAGGAAAACAGTAGTTACGGTTAGACATTAAGAAACAACTTGGTTAAGGTTGGCAAGTTACACATCTTGGTTATATTTAGGAGAGAAAAACAACTTTTGTTATGTTATGTTTGCATTTATATTTTAGATAAAAAAATGCCTAAGTCATGGCATGTTCTGCCTAATTCACTTTTATTTGTTAGGCAATTGGTGATGGATCTTTTTCTTTTTGCATACTTGGTCACATATCTGGTTGAATGTACTGTTATAATATCAATAAAAAATCACAATGTGATTTCTAAATATTGTGTTTTTTCGTGTTTACCAAAAACGTTGAAATATGACTTAGGCAATTATGCTATGAGGCTAACGCTGTATTATCTTAGCATGACTATCTTTATAACTTAATGACAATTCAACTATTTTGGTCAAGCAGGCCATAGTAGTAATATATATAATGGTAAAACATTTAACATATCATATTAACAACAATAAATAGATCCCTCTGAAACTATGCACACAAAAAATAAACCCTGCCCATGTAAACCCTGCCAGGCCAGACCATGGATGTATTAAGAGGAAGGCCAGACATAGCCCTGTGTCTTAATTGGCATTTTAGTCAAGGTAAACTAATAAAAGGGTTCTATAGACACAGCAACATCTAGTAGACACATTTTTCAACATATAGCGACTGAAAATGTGCTCCAATCAGATGAGCAAAACATTACAAGAGTTTTATGATGAACCGTGAAAAACAAAGGGAATTTTCATTGTTTTAGCTGAATAGATGTGTCAGGGCTTAGTCAGATTAGGTCAAAAAGATGTCTCACAGCAGGGTTGAGGATCTGGGATTACCTGGGGAAACAGATTAGCAGAGTTGTAAACAGTGTAGGAAAATTATTGGTTCCCGCCACAGTCTAATAAATGAGGATTTACATTTATGAGGCACTAAAAGGTGCAGTGTGTGACTTTTAGCGACATCTAGCGGTTCGGTTGCGAGTTTACACTAAGGGCTCAGCCCACTGCTCACCCCTCCCATTCGAAGAAGCTACGGTGTCTCAAACGGGACAAACATCGTCGTCTGAGACGGCAGAGAATAGCCAGAGTAAACCAGGTTTCTGTACCACAGTCCATTATAAACCACATCATGGATAAAGTTTACAAAGCCATAGTCAGGTGAGGATCAAGGGTCTTAATACGTAATATAATAATAGTAATTAGTTGATTGTCTCACTAACGTAACCAGCACATTTCTCCCCACATAGCAAACCCATAATACAGCGAGGGAGAAGAACCACATGAAACTATGCAACTATATATTTTTTCTAACAGGGTAGTAAAAGTTTAGATGGCTAATATGAGCTGTTACTGTGGCTGAGCTGGTTAAAGCGTTAAGCCTTGTTTATACTGGACGCGTCCGCATGAGCCCAATGGTGCGTGTGGCAAAAATAACGTGATTGTAACAGCGCGCGCGCCTCCCCATCCCCTAGACACCATTTACTACACACAATAGGCTTTTTTTCTCTGATTTTGGAAACTCGATCGACTTAAAATGCTTCCAAGATCGACGGGTTGGCTATTCCTGTAACTGTTTTACGGTCAATGACAAGAGTACTAATCAGCTGTCTCGCGAACGTAACCAGCACATTTGTCCCCACATAGCAAAGCCATAACACAGCGAGGGAGAAGAATTAAGTTACATGAAACAATCCAACTACATATTTTACACCACTGACAAGGGAAAAGTCATTACTCACGCTGTTTATGGCTAGCTTCTAGCTTTCTGCTGCTTCTCTTTCAAGGTAGTGACGAAACACGCTCTGTAACGCTGTTTGTTCGCTGTCGGCTACGGTAGAAACATGACGTCACAATCTGTCGACCTTCATAGAAGGGGATTCCCGCAGTTATGTAGATATAAATGCCTCATTCTAAGGAAATAAAAACATTACGGTTTATTAATTAAGTTCTTTATACACCACTGAACACATAGTTATGGATGTCATATTGCATTTCTGTTAATAGATACTCAATTTTTACACATTGCACCTTTAAAAAAAAGTGTAACTAGATGAGGATAGGTAAAATGCATACAGTAATCACACTGTAATATTAATAATAAAAACATACCATTGAAGACAAGTGGTTATCCAACTTGATAATCAGCTTGTAGTTGATAGACATTTTTTTTAAATTTATGTCATGAGTAATTAATACACTAAACACTTGATGATAAAATATACAACATTAAGGATAAATATTGTAATGTTATTTAATACATGGTATTTCTTCCATGACTAGCTATTAGGATATCTGCTGTTGATGTAAAACTATTTAATACATGTTATCTCTTCCATGCCTAGCTATTAGGTGATGAAGCTAGTAGATGTAAACTTATATGATAAATGTTATCTTTTCCACTTTAATCTCTCTCTAGTATCGAAGCCCGTTTCCGCCATAGTTGAGAAAAAAAAGATTATCCAAGTCATAATAATGAGAAAGTTTCTCATAATTATGACTTAGTATCTCATTATATTGAGAAACTTTCTCATAATTATGACTTAGTATCTCATTATATTGAGAAAGTTTCTCATAATAATGAGATAAGTCATAATTATGAGAAACATTCTCGTAATAATGACTTAAGTATCTCATAATAATGAGAAGTTTTCTCATAATAATGACTTAACTATGATAGCTTAGCATCTCGTAATAATGAGAAACTTTCTCGTAATAATGACTTAACATCTCATAATAATGAGAAACTTTCTCGTAATAATGACTTAATATCTCATAATAATGAGAAACTTTCTCGTAATAATGACTTATTTTCTCGCACTTCTACGCATGCGCAAAGCAGTGGAGCAGAAGGGAGTGCCACGCTAGCGACATCCGCTGGTCAAAGCGTGTAAATGCATCACAGCAAACATGGCACGATCTGCAAACCAGTTGTTTTCATTAAAGTCAGTGTGAACTAAGTGCAATCTGTAGTATCATAAAATAAAATCAATTAAAAATCATCAGTATCTTCCATACTTTTCCATACCCACGAAAAAGTGTGAAAGTGGAAAGCAGAAGCAGGACGGTTACCATGGTAAAGAAGGACGCCTGCTTGTGCACACCGATGGTGTTACGTGAATTTACAAAACTATCAGATTAAAGTTGGATTATTACATTTATTCGTTAAGTTTAAGTGTAACGTCTATCTTCATAAAATATATGGTTATATTTGTTAATATATCACGTATTTTGCGGATGCGTCTAGGATATTTGATGTGCAGGTTCATCTGAAGATATCAATACGATATCAATTAAGTTGTTTATGACTTTGGGACATTACACATAAGTGGGCTGTGGGCAGTGGAATGGGGAAAACGCAAGGTCTTGAGACGTGTTTTTATAAGCTGAACTTATTTTCAATTGAGCGCCGCGTTTTTAGAACACTGAACCCTTCTGTGTTGCGGCTTGTTCATACACAAAAATACAAATGAATATTACAAATGCATAATAGACTATCTAGTATGGAAGCCCGTCTTATATACTGATAATTTATCATTAATGTTATTCACTGCAGAGCCTGCCATGTTTGCTGTGATGCATTTATACGCTTTGACCAGCGGATGTCGCTAGCGTGGCACTCCCTTCTGCTCCACGGCTTTGCGCATGCGTAGAAGTGCGAGCAAATAAGTCATTATTACGAGAAAGTTTCTCATTATTACGAGATGCTAAGTCATTATTATGAGAAAGTTTCTGATTATTACGAGATGTTAAGTCATTATTATGAGAAAGTTTCTCATTATTATGAGATGTTAAGTCATTATTACGAGAAAGTTTCTCATTATTATGAGATGTTAAGTCATTATTATGAGAAAGTTTCTCATTATTATGAGATGTTAAGTCATTATTACGAGAAAGTTTCTCACAATAATGAGATGTTAAGTCATTATTATGAGAAAATTTCTCATTATTATGAGATACTTAAGTCATTATTACGAGAAACTTTCTCATAATTATGACTTAGTATCTCATTATTATGAGAAACTTTCTCAATATAATGAGATACTTAGTCATAATTATGAGAAAGTTTCTCTTTTTTAAAAAATCTCTTTTTTTTACTCAACTATGGCGGAAACGGGCTTCCATAGGTCTAGTAATCGTCTTTCATATCCTAATTTACGGCGCTACAGCCTGATAGAATAACTGTGTTTACGTCAACATGCACAGCTAAAATTACATCTAGCTAATGTTTACATGCTAACACGTTAGCTCTGTATCTCCTCAAAACAAATGTTTTCTTCTCTGTGATCTGTATGTCATTTCTAACAAGTATTAAACGATTTACAGAGTTCATGCACTAAGCTGACATTAGCTAACATTATAAGACAGGTATAAAGAGCAGTAATTACCGGAGCTAATTACACCTGGAATATTGGATGCCGCTGTTAATGTTTCTCGACTTCGGATAGGATTCCTGCTGGGAAATGTTTGGTTGTGTAGATTTCGTTAGAGAAGATTTTATGGTGTGAACTCATGGATGTGGATAGCTAGCTAGAGAACACATTTGCAACGCTAACCCTACAGTCGTGGTAATGGCACTATATTTTGAACGAATTATATTGGCAGAGGTTAGTCACGTGACGATAGAATTAGTTTTTTGATTGGTTAGATGTATAGTGCTCCCTCGCGTTTGCCTAATACGTTTATTAAACGTAAATTTAGTTTTCAAAAAAATATGATCGACTTGAAACTGCCAACAAGCGGATACGTGTTCAGAAAAAAATGATTTAGTTTATGTGAAAAAAGCAGCTACTCTATCATCGAGGATCTATCATTTCAAAAACTAAAGCAGATAGCAGCGTTCGGCCCACCGTCTAATACTCTTTGTTACCATTTAGACAGGAGTAGAAGCTCGCAGGCAATCTTTACTGTCTATGAGGCAATCGGGGGGACATAGAGGCATAAAGTCAAGGGAGAAGCCCATAGATAGAGAGTCCATAAAAGCAACGCGAGAAAATATTTCAACAAAATTTTTAGGAATTAGCTAGGTGATTCAGATTTGTCTTGGCACAGCTACTAGAAGATTTACAACTGTCAGACTGTCGTCAAGCTCAGTTTGAGCCTGCGCAGTCGCCCAGCCATCAGGAAGGAAGTGCAATAATTGGGCTTCAGTCTTCTCCGTTGAAATCAATGGGGTCGCTGTGTCCATTTTTTTTACTGACTATGGGTTGCACAGATGCAACTCAGAGACTCCCGCTGCCATTCTTTCTCCAAAATATACCCTCATCTGTTGTCAAGGCAACACTCCATGTGCGTTGTCAAAACGCCCCACAGAACAGAGGGGCGGAGTGAGCAAAAGCTCATTATCATTTAAAGGCATATGCACTGAAACGGCGTGCTGAAAACAGAGCTGTTTTTGACCAGGTAAAATTAGTGTTTTCTTACAATACTAATGAGAATTTTTAATAAAAGTATATTACAAAGTTTTCATTTAGACCCTAAAGATTCATATTAACTTGTACAAAAAAAGTTAACTTGTTTTTTTCACACGTTTTATCATCTGTATGCCAAAAAAAAAACATTTAAACTTTATATATATATATATATATATATATCATCAGCATAAGATACAATAATCTTTTATGTAAAGTGTTATTGCGTGTGACCTATGATTTGTTCTGTGATGTCACTAAAATGTTGCTGTAATGAATATAACGCTGGTTCTGATAAACAAGGCTCATAACTAGTAAGCAGTGATAAGATTGTGTTGGCAGTGGCAACATGGATTAAAGGATATAGATTTATTTAGTTATCGTGCAGAGCAGGGTGTGAATTATTCATTGTTTTCACGTATCTTTACAGCCTGTTCAATTGCAGGCCAAAGTCCAGCAAAAAGGTATTTAGATTTATGGCAATGGATGACTGCATATTATTAAGGAAGAAGTCATGTAAGTTTAACAGTCATTGTTACAAAATAAACTCTAACAGGATGATCACTTCCCCCAACATGATCTTGTATCATTAAATCATCCTATTGTGTTGTTATGAACAGTTTCATTATCCTTCCCATTACTCCGCCCACTTGCTAAATAAGTAAATAACTCAAGTTAAAATGATTCCATTATGTGACAGAAAAAGAGTGTGAGGTGATACAAGAAGACAAGTAAAGGTCAATAGCAAAGTCTATCAGTTTACTTTAAAAATCTCAGATATCCGGAAATAAACTTGTAACATGAAACTATTTCCATACAACCCCTCCCACATTACTCCTCATTGTTGGCCTTTATAAAGCACCTTTGATACTTGCTTACACCAGATAATAACTGTTTATGGCATGCAATAAAGAACAGCTCAGAGAGAGAAATTACACAAGGAATATTCATTCTCTTCCCTGCCAGCCTTCATAATACAGGCGGCTCTGAGAGTGAATTATGGAAAAGATGGATTTATTCTCTATTTTATTTATTTTAGCTTGTCTTCATGTCCACAGTGCTAGGAGTGCTATTGGTAAGTCAAAATTCATTCATAACCAGCTGAAGTATTCATTTTAAATTGAAACATTTGGATGTGAGGCCTAACTTACTTTTATAAGATATCTAGTTCTATATATTTAGTTCTAGTTGTTGTCTATTGTTAAAAACCATGTTTTACTTCTAATAAGGTAAAATGCTTGTCAGAATTTAATAGGAAACCTCCTTATTCAATAATATGAGGGAATGATTTAAGATTAAATGACATGAGTTTAAACATTGGAGTAATATTCGTTTTCCAATCCGAGATTAGAATGACAACTATCTGTCCACTTTCCATGTTACCAGCATTTCAGTAAAAATACTGGAAATTAAAATGAATATTAAAACTGTATTATTGCCCATGTTTAATTGTTATTCATCTTGTTGTTACTGTATTGTTTGATTTAGTCTATTTAGTGCTACCATGTTCATTCTTTAAGCTGTTTGTTAAGTCCTAAAACCAATGATTTGTTTCTGTTTAAGGTACTTCAGAGATAAACTGTGCAACTGGAACCAATCTCAGAGTTGGGAATATCCAGGAGGGATATGAAGGTGAGAAATGTCCACAATATTAGATGCATCTTTTCTTTCAAATGAAAGCAAACATTTAGATTTTTTATTTCAATGTAAATTATATGATTTTTACTGAGACACAAAATAATTTATATTTGATAAAATAAAATAAAAATCTCTGTGGTCATTTAAAATGAATTTGTTTGGGAATATTACAAGAGTAGTATTGCAAGAATAATACTGGAATTATCTACAATAATGGAATTATGTTTAGATTGTTTGTCAGAAGGATATGTATTTAAATATGTATTTGATCTGGCCTTCAGGAGATGTAGAGATTATCACTAATATTGGACCTGATGAACATCTGGTGCTGGAGGGACATCTCTTTCCCACTGGTGTAACATTTCTGGAGCTGGTTTACTCTAATGGAGACTCAACCGCTACTGTACGAACCATCAAACCACTGGATGCTGATGTACTAAAGGAGGTTTGTCTCTCACTGATCTACATATCTATCTATCTGTCTATCTATCTATCTATCTATCTATCTATCTATCTATCTATCTATCTATCTATCTATCTATTTATCTATCTATCTATCCATCTATCCATATCTTAAGTTTTAGGACTTAACAAACAGCTTAAAGCCTGAACATGGTAGAACTAAATTCTCTCTCTCTCTCTCTCTCTCTCTCTCTCTCTCTCTCTCTCTCTCTCTCTCTCTCTCTCTCTCTCTCTCTCTCTCTCTCTCTCTCTCTCTCTCTCTCTCTCTCTCTCTCTCTCTATCTCTCCCTCTCTCTCTCCCTCTATCTATCTCTCTCACTCTCTCTCTCTCTCTCCCTCTATCTATCTCTCTCAATCTCTCTCTCTCTCTCCCTCTCTCAATCTCTCTCTCTCTCTCCCTCTATCAATCTCTCTCTCTCTCTCTCTCTCTCTCTCCCTCTATCTATCTCTCTCACTCTCTCTCTCTCTCTCTCTCTCTCACTCTCTCTCTCTCTCTCACTCTCTCTCTCTCTCTCCCTCTATCTATCTCTCTCACTCTCTCTCTACACAAAGACCCGTCCAGCCAGACATTACGGCTTTCTTATTCAGACTGTCTGCAAACATTTTAAATCCAAAATTGATGAAATTGATAATTCGGTAGATCAAAACACTTTCTGGAACCTATATAAAAAACTTGAAAAACCCAAATTAGAGATGTCACTCCAGAATGGCAGAATTTGGAAATCTTACTTTGAAATTTTGTATCGAAAAATTGCACCAGCGGACCTTAACCAACCTCAGAGTAAAATACAGAAAACATTAGAAGACTTGGAGAAAACAATTAAAAATTAACAAAATCCATTAGATAAATCTATAACAATATCTGAAATATTAGAACACATTAAAAATCTTAAACTAAAGAAAGCATGTGGACAAGATCACATTAGTAATGAAATGCTTAAACTCAGCAGTCCCAGCATGATTAAAACTCTAGCTAGATTATTTAATCTGGTGTTCTGGTCCGGAAGCTTCCCTGAGATCTGGTCTGAAGGAATCATCACCCCCATATTCAAGAAAGGTGATCGATTCGACCCCAATAGTTATCGCGGCATCAGTGTGGGCAGTGCTTTAGGAAAACTGTTCTGCAGGATCATAAACACACGCATTGTCTCACACATTTCATCACACAACATTTTAAATATAGCACAGATTGGCTTTTTACCAAAACACCGCACATCCGACCACATCTATTCTCTACACACTCTCATCAACAAAAACATCAAGGACAAACAAAGGAAAATATTTGCATGTTTTGTAGACTTTAAAAAAGCATTCGACTCAATTTGGCATGATGGTCTACTATACAAAATCCTACAAATTGGCATTGGCGGGAAAACGTTTGATATTATAAAATCTCTGTACAGCAACAGCAAAAGTGCGGTGAAAATCAGGAACCACAGAAGCGCGTTCTTCCAGCAGGGCCGTGGAGTGAGGCAGGGCTGCAGTCTGAGCCCGACTCTATTCAACATCTACATCAATGATCTGGCATCAGCGCTGGAGAGCTCTACTGTCCCCGGCCTCACTCTACAGCACACACAGGTCAAGGGTCAGGGGTCAGAGGTCAGATGTCTGCTGTACGCGGATGATCTGGTCCTGCTGTCCCGCACACCTGAGGGCCTTCAGCAGAGCCTGTCCCTGCTGGAACAGTACTGTCACGACTGGGCCCTGACCGTCAATCTGGACAAAACCAGAGTCATGGTGTTCCAGAAGAAGGCCAGATCTCAGGAACACAAACACCAGTTCCTGT
This sequence comes from Siphateles boraxobius, assembly GCF_051911475.1. NCBI lineage: Eukaryota > Metazoa > Chordata > Actinopteri > Cypriniformes > Leuciscidae > Siphateles > Siphateles boraxobius. Next base: position 1,245,457 of record NW_027508908.1, on the reverse strand, counting down.
ATAAAGGCCAGGTCTTGCAGCACAGCACTAGCTATAGCTATCTGGGCATCGACATCAGCGCTTCGGGACGCTTCGGTCTGGCTGTCAAAACACTGAGTGAAAAGGCTCGGAGGGCTTTTTATGCTATAAAGTCACGATGCGGCCACTTAAAGTTACCCATTAAAACCTGGATCAAATTATATAATTCAATAATAAAACCAATTCTTTTATATGGATGTGAAATTTGGGGACCAGTACAAAATTTTAAAAATTGGGATAAAACACCAGTAGAAAAATTACAATTGGAAATTGCCAAAAATATTTTAGGGGTTCATAGAAACACATCCTCTGCCGCCTGCAGGGCTGAGCTAGCCTTGTACCCGCTGAACATCGAGATCCAGAAGAGATGTGTTCAGTTCTGGCATCACCTCCATCAGTCTGATCCAGAGTCAGTCCAATATAAAGCCCTCCTCGCCAATGAAACCTCAGCAGAACCTCCTCCTCTAAACACACTCGCTCTTCACCTCCTCCATCAGACTACATCCCCCGCTGACCACAGCTACAGCCCCAAAACTATTGTTAAAGAAATACACACACATCTAAAAGACACTCATGATGAGTCACTAAAAGCACATTTTGACCTCCAGAATAAACTCCAATGCTACTCGACCCTCAATAGAACCACTAAATTGGCCAGTTATCTATTTATTAAACATTTTAAAGAAAGACAAATCCTCTCCAAATACAGATTAAGTGACCATGATCTAGAGATAGAGAGAGGAAGACATAGACAAACATGGAGAGAGAGAGAGAGCAGAGGATCTGTAGACACTGTGATCTACAGCACATAGAGGATGAGAAACACTTTCTGCTCATATGTACCAAATATACCGAAATAAGAGAAACTTTCATGCCCAAATTTGAAGCCTTTATTCCGTCATTCTATGAACTGAGTGACACTGAAAAAATGTCCTTCTTACTCGGAGAAGATGATAATACAGCTGCACTAGCGGCTAAATATGTGCTAGCTATTCACAACGCCAGAGACAGCTAATTCTCTAGAGCGATCAAATGTATTTATTTATCTATTTATTAAGATAGATTGTGTTTATCTATCTATCTATTTACAATGCTACATATGACATGATTTATACATATATGTTTACTGTTTGATTTATTATTTATATATAATATGTTGATGCTTTGGCAACATTGTGTTACACAGTCATGCTAATAAAGCTAATTTGAATTTGAATTTGAATTTTGAGAGAGAGAGAGAGTGAGAGATAGATAGATAGAGGGAGAGAGAGAGGGAGAGAGAGGGAGAGGGAGAGAGAGGGAGAGATAGATAGAGGGAGAGAGAGTGAGAGATAGATAGATAGAGGGAGAGAGAGAGGGAGAGAGAGGGAGAGATAGATAGAGGGAGAGAGAGAGTGAGAGAGAGAGTGAGAGAGATAGATAGAGGGAGAGAGAGAGAGAGAGAGAGAGAGTGAGAGAGATAGATAGAGGGAGAGAGAGAGAGAGAGAGAGAGAGTGAGAGAGATAGATAGAGGGAGAGAGAGAGAGAGAGAGAGTGAGAGAGATAGATAGAGAGAGAGAGAGAGTGAGAGAGAGAGTGAGAGAGATAGATAGAGAGAGAGAGAGAGAGAGAGAGAGAGAGAGAGAGTGAGAGAGAGATAGATAGATAGAGAGAGAGAGAGACTCCATTTCTCTTCCAAACAATTATATATAGTATAATAAGTAATTATCTCATTCCATTTTCTAAATTTTTATATCTTTAATGGAATTAATCATTAACTACAAACAAACAATAGCTACTGACTGACAGTCAACCGTTGCCCATTCTGGCATAGTTGGTAGTATTACATTTTATTTTTTTAAGCTCATAAAGAAATGAAGTGCCACATGTCATTTTGTGTTTTATTTCTTCTAGTCAGGAGGGATTTTGTATTATTCACTCACTTGCCCAAACCCATCGGTAAGTTTAAACAATAACATTATCAAATCATTCAATAAGTAAAAAGGATTCAGCACGTAAACCTTCACTATAAAGTCTTCATTCTCCATTTCAGCTGAAAAACATCAGGACATTAGAAGTTCAGGATGTCAATGACAATCCTCCGATCTTCCAGAGTAAAACATACAGCACCACAGTGTCAGAGGTGTGTGTAACGTCACATCTTTATACAGCAGAAGTGTGTTTGATCACAGAGACTCATATCTCTTTGTAAACTGTGTCTTTTGCTCCAGACGACAGCTGTGGGTTCAGATGTGCTCAGGGTTATAGCTGAAGATGCAGATGTTTATCCAGAAAACAGCAATATTATATATTCTATACTGGTAAGTCATGAATGATTCTCATATATTTGATATAGTATTAACACAGCAGGTTTACACAAAACTACATGTATCAGGCACTAGATAGAGTTTAATTGTAAGTTAAATTTACAATAGGGCTGTCAATCAATTAAACATTTAAACATGCCCAATTTCATGTTTTTTTTTTAGAGTTACTGTTTTGATACTTGCAGATTATTTTATAGGACAGGAAACTAAATAATATATAATTAATCTGTAAGTGTTTCATTTTAATTAATCATTTAATCTTCATTAACAGCCTCCAGCACCAGATGAATTTGAAGTGAGAGGTGACGGAAACATCAGGTTGAAACAACGTCTGAACTACAACATTGCTCAACAGTACATCTTCACCGTGCAAGCTAAAGTAAAGATAATCTCTGACATCCTACTAACCTCCAGATTACTTTGACACTAAACTCCAAACTTTCTTTAGTAGTCTATTTTTTAAAGGGATAGTTTACACAAAAATTAAATCTTGAGAAAAACAAAAGGAGATGTTTAGCAGAATGTCTGCTTTTTTCCATACTATGAAAGTGGATGGTACCAGGAACAAATTACAAAAAAAATATTTTTGGATTAACTATAATTTGAAGGTAGATAGTGATAAAAACACTGTTTCCTTGCAGGATATAGGAGATCTCAGTGACACCACAACAGTTACAATAATAGTTGAAGATTTTGACAATCTAAACCCTTATTTTGATCACAGTCTCTACAAGGCATCCATTGAGGAAAATCAGGTAAATGACGTCATGATCAATATTTAAAATCATGTCTGATCAAACAAGTGAAACCCTCCATGTCTTTTCTGTCCATGCACAGATAGGACAGTTTTCAGACGTCACTCCTGAGGCCATAAAAGCTCAAGATGGCGACACGGGCATCAACGAGCCTATACTTTACAGCATAACAGCAGGTGCTGTTAACAGAAGATTTACAACACACTTACATGACATGAGTCATGATCTAAATAACCTCCTCCAGCTGTTTACAAATAAAGTTTCTCTGTATATGTGTGAGAGCTAGAGGTGAAACACTGATTTTAAATCTGATAATATAGAAAATTCAGTCAAGCACAGTAATTGTGATCAAACAAGCACTTTACACTTCTATTTGAATAAAGAAATGTACTCATATTCTATATTACGTTTCTGATAATAACACAGCAAATATCCACATTTCTGTTCCAGTCCTTCCAAATGAGTATCAAAGCAACTTTGAAATCAATCAAAACAGTGGAGTCATCTCTGTAGAAACAGCGCTCGACAGAGAGGAAGTCGACCAGATAACTGTTCACATACAGGTATCAGACGTTTCTGAAGACATTCATGCAAACCATTAGGCTGTTGTTATGAATTAGAAGAGGTTTCAGGATTGTGTTTGTTTATATTTTCTATTTATCATTTCCTTATAAATAGGCAACTCAGCAGGATGATGCCAGTAAGACGGCTAACGCTGTGGTGTTCGTCACCATTGAGGATGTGGATGACAACCCTCCGAAATTTGACCAGGATGAATACACCGCATCTATTCTGGAAAATTCACCACAGGATCAGTTTGTGCTTCAGACTAGAGTCACTGATCCAGACCTGGTACTGATCCTGAAAGCATCACTGTCTGTTTGTAAAGTAATATAATTATTGTGAGACTCAGTCCAAAAAATTCATGAGAAAAGAACTTACTAAGTGACTTCTTTTTTTCTAGGGAGGATTTGAAGGAACATTCCGGATTATTCCAGAATCCGTACCTTTTTCCATTAAGCCTGATGGAACAATTCTGGTGAAAAATTCTGCAGACCTAGACAGAGAAACCACAACCAGCTTCAATTTTCAAGTAACAATAAGTCTCATTTTATCATCATCACTATGATTTTTCAGAAATTAAGAATTATAATGTAATCACACTGTTTTCCCATACACAACTGCGTAATAAGCAATATGGCATTTTTCTCTGGTTGAAGGTTGAAGCACAAGAAAACCCTCCTTCCACCAACAAAGCAACAGCCGACGTGACCATCGTCCTGCTGGATGAGAATGATAATAGTCCACAGTTTACAACTTCCAAATATCAGGGCAAAGTTTTCGGCAATCAGACGACTGGAATGCTGGTCGTCAAGGTGACAATTCAATGTTTTGTTGAGTCATTTAATCGTTTTCCAGCACAATCAATATTTTAGTACATTTCTGGAAATTATGGATCCATTATGTCATTATAAGATGACTACTATACCATAAACATTGGAATAAAGTTATTAATTGAACATACTGTCAAACATTTTCATCTAAGGTCGAAGCAACAGACCTGGATGAAGGTCAAAATGGTGAAATCAGCTACTCCATTGAGTTTGGAAATGAGGAGGGTTTTTTCACCATTAGTGAGAATGATGGGGCGATTACGATACTTAAAACAATCCCACTCGTGGACAACAGAATCCTTCAGTTTTCACTCTATGTGACAGCAAAAGATGGTGAGTTGTTATAATTTTATGGAGGTATACCTGGCTGTGGATACATTCCTGTTGGCTTAAAAACCCCTGCACTGCCTTTTCATACATTTAGGGGGCGCTATAAGCAGATCGGCTTCTGCAATGGTGGATATCAAGGCACCTGGAGATTCTCATCCTCAGTTCCTTCAGAAGACCTACCAGGGGAAAGTAGAGGAGGATCAGTTAGAGGCAGACATTGTCAAGGTCCTTACAGCACAAAGAGTTTCCTTATAAGATCTGATATACAAGCACTTGATGACAACAATATGGTCTAAATGACAACCAGCAAACTAACAAATCTTTATTTAAAGAATTACAAACAGATAGAGATATTTTTACCAATCTTGCTACACTTATGTATCGGCTCAGCCTGAGGACACTTGCAAAAAAGGCAGATCCTAGCCACTTATCTAGCGCTATAACAAGAAAAACATGAAATTGGCTATAACTATGGAACCATTGGTCTGATCTACTTGAAATTTTGTAAAGGGTCCCATGAGGGTCTATGAGGACAGTCTCATATCTCAAAAAACATGAAAAATTCTGTCATTATTACCCACCTTCATGCTGTTTCAAACCCATATTTTTTTTCACGGAAAATTTACAAGTATTCAAGCTATTTTGTTTTTTATACAATTGTTTGAGTTCTCGCATACAAGTAACAATGACAATGGAAATCTGGTAAACAGTCTAATCATGAACCAATGTGTACTCTCCCATTCACAGGTGGACTTTTTGTCCATTGATCCCATTGTTCCTGTCACCTTAGCAGTTGAGACCGAAGCCGACAAGTTTTCCATAAACCAGGCTACAGGTGTTCTCTCAACCAAAGTCAAACTAGACTTTGAGGAGAAGAGTAGCTACACTGTGCAGCTGTCGATAACAGATGGATCTAACCGAGACGAGGCATCAGTCCTGGTTGAGGTGCTAGACATCAATGACAACAGTCCCGTGTTTGAAAATCACCCTGCTACTGTCTCAGTACCAGAGGATCACAAGGTGGGAGATAATGTAACATCGGTAACAGCCACGGATGCGGATGCAGGGTTTAATGGAGAAGTGCGGTACACTCTCCTGGGAGGTGCTGGGAGGTTTAATGTTGACCAAGAAACAGGAGTGATAACACTAGCTGATCCCCTTGACAGGGAGACCCAAGATATGTACAACTTAGTGATCACTGCCCAAGATCAGGGTCGCCCGTCACGTTCCACCACCACCAATCTGGACATCTCCGTTACTGACATTAATGACAACGCTCCCATATTTTCCAAACAATCGTATGAGACCACAGTGTCTGAGCATGCTGAAGTAGGAACAGCTGTGGTAGATGTCATGGCAACAGACAAAGACGATGGTCCAAATGCTATCGTGACCTATCACATTGTCAAACAGGAGCCTTCTTCAACACCACCCGTCTTTAGCATTGATGCAGACTCTGGTAGCATAATCCTTGCTGAAAAGCTGGATTATGGTAAAGCTAAGCGCTACAATCTAGAGGTGGAGGGACAAGATGGAGGAACCCCTATTCTCACTGGCAATGCTACTGTAACAGTGTGGGTGGAGGATGTTAACGATAAAGCTCCTGTGTTCAGTAAGGACCAGTACGACGTGTCCGTCTATGAAAACCTTGCCGGTGGAACTGTTTTGGTATCTTTGGAGGTTACAGATGAGGATGAGGTGAGAGAAGAAAAGCAGACTACACAAGACCTAAATAACCTTCAAATTAAAAAGTCAACATTCCTAGTCTGTTTTGATGTACTTACCTTTTCTAGTTTTCTCTCCGATTAGGGTGGGTTCTCTAAAGGTCACTTTATCATGGATAACGGTACCTTCGTTATCAACAGTCAAGGAGTAATATCACTCTGGGGCGACGCTACCTTGGATAGAGAAACTGTAGACAAATACACCATACAGGTACAAAGCAATCACATTCATCTCTTAAATCCAACTATTTACAAAATGTTCAGAATGACTATTCATTCTGAATGAGATGCTTGCATTGTCTTTCTCAGGTTGTAGCTGTAGACCAGCCTGTCGATGGTTTAAGCTCCACAGCTCAGGTCATCATCACTGTTCTGGACGTCAACGACAACAACCCACAATTCCTTCCTCTCCCAGAGCCCATTGAGATTCAGGAAGGTGTGTACACACCCTCGTCACCTGGAGAGGTGTGCGAAATCTCAGCCACAGACGCTGACATTGGAGACAACGGACGTGTCACCATCATCACTTCCTCTTACAGTAAATTCTTCAGATTCAGAGATGTGAGGACATTAACCTATTGACAGGACAATGTATTATCAGATGTTCAGATCTTTAATTAAAAAAAAAAAATCGATTCATTTATTTAATTCCTTAAGGATGGGACTCTACTAGCCATCGAGGAGCTGGATCGAGAGACACAGGATGTGTATGATGTGGTCATTGTTGCTATGGATCATGGGATGCCACAAGGAAATGTAATTTCCTTTTTTTTTTGTTACGATTTGTGATGTGAATGTGTACTTTAATACAGTTTTGTGATTTTACTGATTGGTACATTCTTAGTCATAACCTGGGATGGTGTTGCCATAGTTCCCAGAGTGCAGGAATATATATAGCAATATAGCTAGAGAACATAGAAGGGGGGGCTTCCTTCCTACAGACTCTAGGTCCAACCCTGCTTCAAAACACTTAGCTGTTGTTTACTTTACTTAAAAAAGTAAGTATTACTTAAACTACAGGCGGTTTGTTGGAGCAGAGTTGGAATTGAACTCTGCTGAAAGGTTGCTCTCCAGGATCAGGGCTGGCTACCCTTGCTCTAAAGCAGGGTTGTCTAAAACTGCTCATGGAGAGCTAATGTTCTGCAATGTTTCGCTTCAACCTGCCCCAAGACACTTGATTTGATGTTTCTAGTAATCCTGAATACCTTGATCAGGTATTCAGGATTATAGGTGTGATTGATTAGGGTAGGAGCCAAAATCTGCATGATGGCAGCCCTTGGATTAGACAAGCATTCGAGTTTGCGCTAAAGCAGCGGTAGCCAACCCTGCTCCTGGAGAGCTAAATTCCACAAGAGTTGAGCTCCAACCATTAACAAACTCTCCTGAACCAGCTGTCCAGGGTGTTCAGGATTACTTAAAAACTACAGGCAGGTGTGTTGGAGCAGAGTTGGAGGGGCTAAACTCTGCAGGATGGTAGCCCAGCAGGAGCAGAGTTGCTCTAAAGGTTATATTCAATCTAGATTCTAGATATATATCTAGATTTATCCCTAAATGACATATATAGCAAACACCCGGTAGTTGTTTTTAATTTCACACAGATGATCTACTACTAAGTAGGCTACTCTTAACAAAGATGTTGCACTGAGGATCCAACTGTCAATATTCAAAACTATAGATACACGATACTACAATCCTTAAGTTAGATCCTACAGATTGCAAATATTAACTTTTGGTCTGTAATACAAAGAGTTGCTTGGCTTCACTTTCTGCAGAACATCACCACATTGAGGGTCAATATCACAGATGTCAATGACAACGCTCCAGTTTTCAGCTCTGACACCTTCAGCAAAAGCATTCTGGTTAAAGACGCCAAGGTTGGAGATGTGCTGCTGACGCTCTCGGCCACAGATAAAGATGCTGGAAACAACGCACTAACTAGTTACAGGTAAGCTTAAGACTAAACTTCCATTTCTTTAGAATCAGTAATATCAAGGCTAAAGCATGAACACACTTACCTACATCACTCCTTTAAGACAGATGCATGAATGTTGTCTTTTTTTGTAGTTTCTCTGAAGACTCCTCAACGGTCGCATTGGATGCTGAAACAGGAGACATCACTTTGACCTCTGACCTTAACGAGGTCACAGAAGACACACTACTAACCCTCACTGCTATAGCGACAGATCATGGAACACCACCAGAATCTGATGAAGGTTTGGGCTTAGTTTGCGTAATATTCCTTTAGTGATTCTGGTGTTAAAACCATGCAGATAATGTGAGCAATTCGTATTGGGAGCCGTTAATTCCCCCCTTCAGTATTCAAACCTGGTCTGATAAACATGTCAAGACTAACATCTTTCTTCTCTCTATAGCCAAAGTCTTGATCTACTTCAAAATTACCTCTCTCACTGAGAGTGTGAGTTTTGAAAGGTCCTCCTACAAATTCACAATAAAAGAGAATGAACCTGAGGCCTCAACGGTGGGGAAGGTCAAGGCATTAACAGGAAGTCCACTGGTTACGGTCAGTTATAACATTAAGTCACATGAGGATGTCTTCTCTGTGGATGAGGAGGGAACCATACAAGCTCTGAGACCGCTGGACAAGGAGGAAGAGGAGTGGTACATCCTCACAGTAGAAGCCATAGACTCCAGAACTCCTGCAAACACTGCAGAGACAACGGTATTATCCTTGTTATTATTTGGGAAGCTAGTAAAAATACATGTTTAGTAGTTGACCTTTAGAAGACAACACAACACAACTACCACCATAGCACTTCTTGATGCAGGCGAGAATGCACCAAAAACTTTTGTTGTATTATGAATTGCGTTCTGACACATTTCAGAATGCAATGACTCAAGTTTGTGAAATTAAAAGTGTTTGCGCTCACATATTTGCATAGAATGCGTTTCTGGCCTAAGTCTTGCTGTTCCAACTCTTAAAAGTCAAAGTTTTTCTTCTTAAAAGAAAGCTGCCACATGGCTCATTTATATTTGCATTTTACTTTCTCTCACAATCTTCAGGTGAACATTCAGGTTGAGGACGTGAATGAGGCTCCTGTGTTTGACGCTGAAATCTATACAGGAGAGATTTTCAGTATCTCTCCATACAAATTCCCTATAGTGAAGGTCCAGGTGAGTGTGGCTTGGCATAATTATAATAATCAGATATAAATGCAATGGATGTAGTCAGATCTATTTTAAATATAGTGGTGTTTGCTAAGGTAAGCATCACCATTGTTATTGCTTTCAAGTAAAGTTAACACCCTAGCATCATGGCAGTTTCTTCAGTTTTTTTTTTTTTTACTATCCATCTAATTTTCGAAATGGAAATACACAACAAAGCACAGAATTGTATATACTAGAAGTAATAGACTAGACAAATTGTTCATTGTAATTAATAAAATGTATTTTTTTTGGTCATATTTACGTAATTGGTTGAAATGTGGTGGTGTGTCCCTCAGGCGTCGGACCCTGATGTGGGCGAGAGCTCAGAACTGCAGTATTCCCTGCAGGAGTCCACAACTCTGCTGGATGTGGAGGCAAGCACTGGTCAGATCTACGTACTGGATGCATCCAGTTTTAGAGACAATCCATCCACCTTTCAGGTTAAAGCCACTGATAAACATGGGCTGTTCACGACTGCAACAGTACAGGTGAGCAGAAACAGAGAGAAAATAAGAAAATGCTTTTGTAAGACCAATGGCATTTTGATTGAGAATGGAGAATTATAACAGAGCAGTCAATGCAAAGAATAAAATTAAAAGATCAAAACAAGCTCTTGTGTTTGCCGCCTACAGATCAGCGTGAAAGATATTGCAAGTGACAATGTCGTGGTCATCTCCCTAAACCAGCCCGTGTTCACAGTTGAGAAGAAGACACCAGAGATTGAAGAGTGAGTAGGAGAATAGCCATTTCCCAACCCACTTTTCATTGGGACAAAAGGGAAATGTAATCACTATATCATGATTTAATGTTTTGAGAAAAGAGAGTAAGGGGAAATGTTTACCCAAATTGTTCACCCAAGAATGCACCCATTTTTTCATTTTTATACTCAGGCTTATGTCATTCTAAACCCTGAACCACTGTAAGACAAAAGGAAAGTTTTTTCAAAATCACTCTGTAGCTCTTTTCCATTTAACAACAGTTCACAGTGACAATGACCAAGCTATAAAAAAAAGACATAAAATAGTTCATATGCACACCATTCCAAGTCTTCTCAAGTCATATGATAGCTTTTTAAGAGAAAAAGGCTGAATCTGTATTATTCACTCATAATCTCAAGAACTGCTGAGACTGGGTCAGTGAGTAGACCTCAAGAACCCATCTTATTTGTATGAATCATACTTTTGAACGAATTTAATCTTAGCGTAACTTAGTATTAACCTAAATTTGTGTAAACAACCTGGAAACCAACTAGCAAACACCCTGGCAAACGCAGACAACAAACTAGCAACCACATAACAATGCTCTGCCACCTAGAACACCAGAGTATCCACATACTGTACGTGTTACAAACCACTCAAAACATATTAGCAATTGCAAAGTAACACCCTAGCATCAGTTTGTTCGAAAAATATTTAAACAGTTTGGTTACTGAAATAGCAGCTATTAGCATCTAAGCTGTTAGCCATCAAATTTACCAAATGGAGAATTGTATATTAGACTTTAGCCCCCGGTTTCACAGACAAGGCTTAAGCCTAAAGTCACAGACTGAAATGCATGTTTGAGCTGTTAACCGAAAGCAACTTGCACTGATGTTTCTTGAAATATGTTAGTTGTATTGTTTTGTCTCAAGATGCACACCAGAAATATTTTTACTAAGGGAAGTTTATAAAAGCTACTTAAATATCCTAATTGAACTAAGACCAAATCCTGGTTTAATCTAAACCCTGTCTGTGAAACCAGGCCTAGAAAACTTGAAATGGTGTGCATGTGGACTATTTTGTGTCTTTTTTGGAGAACCAATCATATTTGAAAGAATCATTCTTTTGAGCGAGTTCTTTTCAACTTCTTGGCCCAGTTCCCAAATAAGACTCAATGATTCATTGGTGCGTTTTTCCTCAGTTCCATGGGGAAAGCTTTAGGCTGGACTGTGAAAATCCTCAGTGTGAGAGCTGAGGATGGGAATGAGATGCGCACCATTCTCAGAGAATCTACAGACAAAACTTACGTCAGTTTCATCGCCATGGACTCCAGTGGTGCTGTCATCCAAGCCACGGAGGTCAAAGAGTAAGTTGAATTAAAATCATTTTATAAGGAAATGTGCAATCTGCAATATATTCAGAAAAAAAAACTCATGTTCTTTTAAAAAAACATGAGCTTCAAAGTTCTGCTTTGAAAACCCTCTGGCCTGCATGTCTACTAGGTTTCCATTGTAGATAATGCACAAGATGTGATTTTGGGGGATCTGAATTGTGTCGACTCCCACAGGAAACTGCAGAGTAATCACAACGATGTAAAAGTGGAGCTGGAGAAGGTGTTTGGTTCCAATTTGGAAATCAAAGTGGAGGAAAGTTCCGAAATCTCTGAAGATTCTAAAGATTCCAGTGATGCAGCCGTCATCGCTCTCAGTGTTCTGCTGGCTATAAGCATTGTGGGACTCATCGCTCTATTGACTGTCTATCTCGTTAGGTAAGTTATTAGATGGCGTTATTTTTCTTTGGATTTTAAACATGCTGTCTGGCTCACACTGAATAACCATAGTCATGGTGACCTGAAAATCTTTCCTAAAGGAGAAATAACCAACAGTCAAAAACGACACAACCGACCAATTTGCTTTAACTCTTTCCCCACCGTTGATAAGATTCGCTATACTGAAATAATGCAAGCATCTTGGATCTAAAAACAAGCAGCGAAGATGATCTGCATAAAACAGGAGTAAATAAAAGTTGCTTACACACAAGTCAGCTAACGTCATCATCAAACATTCAACAAATCAAAACTGCCAAAAGTTGGAGAAAAATGTCGACACCTTTGGGGGTGTTGAAGGACTCGATCTATGTTTTGATCATGATTCTGAAATTTTTTCAGCTTTTTGTTCTGTTTGCACTGTTTTTTCTTTTGCGATATATTACATATTCATACAACAAAACGAAATAATTGTGAATGTTCAAAAATGCTGGCGCTGACTGGTAAATGCTGGGGGGAAAGAGTTCACACATGCACATCATCCTAGAGGTTTGCATAATCTTTAATCAAAATGTAATAACTTGCCATTTCTGGATGGATAGACCCAAGTCCCATCTTACATATGTTGTCTTGTTGAATATCCTGTAACACTCAGAAATGTCACATTACAGAAGTGACTGTCTTGTTGACTTTGTACATTTTACAAAAGGACTACTCATTCTTTTAGTGGTAAGCTTTTTTTAAAAATGGATCTTTTTTTGCTGCCTCAGGATGAAGAAAATAAAGGACACAGATTCTGACAGAGAGCGCTTCAGTATTGGTGGACCCAACTCATCCAGTATTGGCAGAAGTTTTCACTTTCACAGGTAAGTGCCACTATATTGTTAAAGAGCAGATGCAAACAGTTACTTAAAAATTTATCCTGAATTAAAAAATGTGTTTTAGTTTTGTTCTGTGATGTTTGACTAAACACGTTTCTTCTGTTAACAGCAGAAAAGAAGAAGTCAAAGAGGTAAAGCACTCGATTCAGATGACCTTGCTAACGACAAATCAATGAAGTTGAATTCTGACAATATTCAGGTTGTGGAATTGAAAAGCATTACGTTACAAATGTTCTGTTTTTCAGGTTCAGTTTAATAACATGCCCGATTCTGAAATCGACACAAATTTGAGAACCGGACACAGCATCTCTTCCCTCTGAAAACACCTCGATGGATCAAAACATCCCTCTCAGCACAAGACTTCACGGGGTTCAAAATTAATTCAGACACACTGTTGTAAAACTTAACGAGATGCACTTTATCAATAGCTATTAAAGGCTAACGTTATTCCAAAAAAAAGATTCAACCTAATCCCATGATGCATTGTGACAAAATGGAGAGAAATGTTGAATATAAACATATTTATTTCAGTTAATGAAAATTAACAATTAAAAGTTCCATAGCTAACATTTTTTTGATGTATTTTTGTTTGTTTGATTACTTCAACATTAGCTTAGCAACATGCTAACACTGGTCTCCTGTGCACTTCTTGTGGTGTTAGAGTAGGACACTGACTCACCTGGTTTTGGAAGAGCAAATATCTCCTTTTGTATAGATATATGTACATTCAACTGCCTTGAATTTTGCTAACTAATTTTTTAACGTGGTCTTTCACAAAGGAACATCCTAAAACTAGTTTACGAATAACAGTAGGCTTTCGCACTTTAACCATCTCAGCTATGATTGTGTAATGCTTTTAATTTGCATATTTGATGTAAATATCTATCAGAATGATTAAACTCAATAAAAATGTTTCTTAACTGTGTGTGTGTGTGTAATTACCACAGACGAATCCACAACCATCACATTTTAAACCTGCAGATCTCCTGAAGATTTGGGCTGTGTTCAGAATAGCACACTAGCACACTATTTCTAGTACAGTACAATTTAGCACACTATTTCTAGTACAGTACAATTTAGTAAGGCATACTAAATGCCAAAATGTGCAGTATACAAACTTTTTAGATTCATCTGATCTGAATGGCAAACACAAGCGTTTTTTCCTGAATTCAACACAATATTATTTGAAATGTTTATCATTGCATTTATAGCATACTTTTTTGTTTTTACAAAAAAATAATAGGAAGTATGCAGTGAACACTTTATAGTATGCTGTACGCTAATATTCTATTCCGAACGCAGCCATCTTAGTTACACTCACAACAGAAAGAAAAAAAAACATCCCACAACCTGTGTTTTGGACTCGGTTCATAATTAAATCATATTAAAATTTTATTAAGTTATATCCTATATTAAAATAAATGAAAACAGAAAGACTGAGAGAGAAATCAAATACAGAGAACGCAAGAATGACATCCAATAGATTATGGAATGTATTTCGGTAAATAAAATAGAGCTCCAACTGTTCCATCAAATGTGCAATATTCCGGCCACAAATGATCTGAGCCTGAAAAGAGCACCGTAAGTTTCTATATACACAACGTAGGTATATATATATACAGTAGATTTACATATACAGTATACTGCGCTTGAATGGATATATACTGTATACATATACCTTACAGAAATATATATATATATATATATATATACACACACATATACATATACATATATATATATATATATATATATATATATATATTTTAACCATCTCATTTACAAAGCCAGGCAACATCTAGAAGATTCTTTACAGAATCAAGGTTCTTGTGGTTCGTTCTTTCTTTTCAATATACAAAGTAAACATAGTTTTTGATATCCACCACAGAGAGAAAAAACCCACAGCAAGGCCATTTCAGCCTCACGTCTGTAAGTACAAAACTGGCACAGAAGACAATCGTAATTATAATAATAATACACGTGAATAAAAACGCAAATTAAATTATGCACTGATGGGACTAAAATGTTGTAAACCTTTTCCCTGTTTCACTGCAGGCTCGAAAACAAACCACTTCAAAACAAATAAACCAACACACTTACGGCTTAAAAAAGAAAAAAACTCCCCTTTGACGAAAATAGCTGATATCGTTCGCTTTCCGTTCTGTTCAATTAATGCGGAGCTCAGTTGGTGAAGAGCAAGGCCAAAGGGTGAAAAAAAAAAAAAAAAAAAGTTGACTTCAATTACTCTTTAAAAGACAAAACTGAACAGCATGGCGAACGGAAATGGAGAAATGCGAAAAAGGAGGGATGTGAAAAGTAACGTCACAATGCCGAGGGGCGCGTCCCTCCTTTTCCGTTCGAAAGTTTGGCGACCACCCCGATAGTGGCCTCGACTGTGCGTGACAGCATCTCCAGGGAATCCTGCATGTGGGCGTGGCCACAGACACCTGACTCCGCCTCCTGGAGCGAGCAGCTCCGCCCCTCAGAGGCTTCCGGCAAACTGGACAGTAAAAGCACCGAGTCGGCGGAAGTGGAGGGAACTTCCTCTCTTTCTGGCTCCGCCTCCTGCTCTTGCGGTTCCTTCCTCCCATCTTCCTCTTCCTCCTCCTCTCTTCCCGCTGTCTGCTGCGGAGCTTCGTCCGCTCGGCCGAATGCTTCGGGAAGAGAGGAGGATGACGACGAAGACGAAGATGATGATGATGACGAAGCGTCCATTTTCTTCTCCTCGAGGGACGCGCTGTCGGGAGAGGGCGGGTCGTTTTCCGTTCCCGGGTCGATGAGGGAGGAGTCTCGGGTTTCAGTGTCCGATGTGCTGGTGGGCGTTAACGCCTCCCCGGGCTCCGCCTTCTGCTCGGAGCAGGGAGCCAATGAGGAGGAGGAGGAGGAGGAGGGAGGGTCTCCTGCACGGTCGTCAGCACTGCTGCTCACTCTCCGACGCTTCACTGGAGTCACACCCTCCTCGTCCGCTGAGGAACACAATAAACAGATGTCATCGACTGCAGGGGCAAATGCACTATACATATTTAAAAATGATGCATTTTTAATGTGGGATTAATGCAGTGTCACATTTAAAGCGTCTTTGAGTACCTTAACAATCACTTTATACATTTTTGTTTAATATTAAATAAAATACTATTATGATGTACAAAAAAATACAGCTTTTTGTCATTTAAATGATTGTTATTAATGTAAATTATTGTTTAAAATGTGCATTTGGTCATTTAGATGCTTTCAAATTAAGAATTGCTCATTTTTGTATCCCGAGCTGTTGCTACCATGTTAAAAAATAAATTTATGAATAAACAAGTATTATATTTGACATAAAATAATTCAAAGAAATTAACATGATGTGTGATTAATGCCTTTGAGTACCTTGAAAATCCCTTTATAAATGTATAAATGAATAACTAAATAGAATAGGGGAAAGAGAAAAAGAAAGGAAAGGGGAAAAAAAAGAGAAAGAGAGAGAGAGAGAGAGAGAGAGAGAGAGAGAGAGAGAGAGAGAGAGAGACAGAGAAAGAAGATAAATAAATAAACAAATGAAAGGAAGGGGTAGAAAGAAAATAAATGTATTGATTGCATATGTACTAATACATTCAGTGGTGCTATTAAAATAGTAGAAACAGAATATATAATAATAAAACTATACATTATGATTATATATATATCAATACATTCACACATACATAAACAAATTATATTAAATAAATTATTATTATTATTATTATGAACAATAAATACAGCTTTCTGTCATTTTAAATTATTGTTATTCATGTAAATTATTATTATTTTAAAAATGTGTTTTTGGTAATTTAAGATAAATAAATAATTATTATATTTTACATCAAATAATTCAAAGCCACGATGAACAAGAAATGTATACTCCCTTTTGTGCCTGTAGATGTTGCTACCCTTTTAATAACTAATTAATAATAATAATAAGAATTATTATTATTATTATTATCATCATTATTATAACAGCAATATATGTATATATGTTTCTGTTATTGTTATTATTATGATTATTACATTTCAGATAAAAACAAAATTCATAGCCACTATGATCAAAATACACAGTCCCTTTTTGTGCCCCTAGATGTTGCTATCAATTTATTAAATAATTAATAACAATAACAATTCTCCTTGTTGTTGTTGTTGTTGTTATTGTCATTATTATGATTATTATATTTCAAATAAAATATTTCAAAGTCATGATGCACAAGAAATGCATACTTATCGATGCAATTTTGTCAAATGCATTTTTGCGCCATAAAATTGTTTAAAAATAAATAAAAATCACCATCATGTGCTGCTTTTAAATTATTTCATTCAGAATATAATAATAATAATTGATTATTTAAGAGTGTTTGTGTATGTTGAGACCTTTGGCTTTGCGCTCCTTGGCCTCCATCTCTAGTGTTGCGCGGTGCTGGAGACACAGTCTGCATTTGGACAGCAGCTCCTGTAGAGCGGGAGCCAGAGCCGGATCCAGATGCTGAGGGGTAGACACCGACAGAACCAGCAGCAGCGCTCGCAGGTCCTGCAACACACACACACACGCACAGAGAGAGAGGGGGATGAGTGAAGAGCGAGGGAGCGCTGGCACAGACGCGAGGAGGGAGCTGGACTGACCGCGTTCAGGAGGCTGCTGGTCTTGCTCATCTCTGCTCTCTGATTGGTCAGCTCAGGCTGAAGGCTGTGGTACTCGTTCAGAAGGTTGGTCACCAACACGTTGACGAGATTCGAGCAGCTCTGGCCTGATAACACTTGCACCTGCACCTAAACACACACACACATCCAGTTTCAAACCACAGCGGGACAGGCTCAGTGTCACAGAGCAAAGGAACAACTTAACTTGGGTTAAACACGTCACCTTTGAAATTATAAGCCTGTTCTTAACCTAGGGTTATGAAGCTTTACAATACTAACCCTGATCTGCAGTCACAAACATATCAGGATTAGGTGTCAAACACACAAACATTAGATCATTTGGTAACACTAACATTTTAATTCTACACACAGAAATGGGCCTTTAATGTAGGTACATTTAATTATATTTAATAAAGTTATTCTTTTTCCCTCATGGATTCCTTCCCACAATGCTTTAATTTGCTAGATTATATAATCATACCATTCTAATTCTGATGCCAATATTTATTTTAGATAATAATTAAATGAATTTATAATTCATTATTTTTAATCAGACAACAATGTGGTGAATATTTTGTGGTGTATTATGGCAAAACTAGTTGTGTTAAACATTTTTACAGCAGTGAGTTAAAGAAAATATATGTCTAATCATTTTAAAAAAAAATTATTCAACATATTAAGGACTAATTAGACTAAATTAAATTGTAAAAATGTTAAATGGGAAAAATTGCATTTCTATATTGACTGTTGAATTTTGCAATCCGGAAATTCCTCTTCCTGTCATTCTGATCTAATAGAACTGAAAGAGAGCCGCTTTAAATTCTGACTCAGTGTATTAAACATATAGTGTATCATTTCTATGTATGATAATTTACAGTGATAATCTACAGCAATTATATGATTTTGAAATGAGAGGCATGAAACTAGCACAGTTTCTGGAACAGGTCAATTCTATCTTTGACCACAGAATTGATCAATCAGGTATTGGAGAGAGCCGTGCCGTGACTCCAGCTGTTGAACTGGATCAAGAACAACCCGTTACGTTTAACCTGCGTGAGGAGTAGAGTAGATATGTCTGTATGTATGTACTTTATGTAAGAAGCAGGTGAGGAACGAGTAGGCGATGTTGTTGTTGAGGAAGTTCCTCTCGTCCATCAGGATGCATTTCATGTATTCTCCAAACGCAGGATCCTCACACAGCAGCTTCACACACGACTGAGCCATCGCACACTGACAGAGAGAGAGAGAGAGAGACGTCAGGAAACACACACTTCTGCTGTGTTTTCAGTTATGTGTCTGAAGTGTCTGCTGCTTGAAGACACACATAACGCATTCATCTGAGATGATGTGTAGATGCATGTGTATAAAAATGATCATTTTTAAAATTGAAAAATTATACCTTTCTAGGAATGCTTTCAATGTGTGAATAATTTTGAGAGTCTCATTTAAAGTGTGTTTGAGTATCTTGAAAAGACCTCTAAAAATAAAATGCATAATAATTTTGACCATACTGCATATTATTATTATCTACATATACTGTATATTATTATTATCCAGCAATAATATTGTATTCTGTTAAAAGTTATAATAGTGTTTAAAACGTGCTTTTGGTAATATGTAAGATGTATGATAAATGCATAATCCTAACAATGCACTCCTACCAATAAATAAATAAATAAATACAAGTTATTATTATTAATTTGTAATAATTACAAATTTTTACAACTCCTTTTTGCACTCCTAAAGATTAATTAAATAAATAAAATGTATCATTAATTTGTTAGAAGTATAACCGCATAATCCTTTTTTACAAGCCTAACAATTAAATAAATAAATAAAATGTATTTAATTTATAAGATGTATAATAAATGCATAATCCTTTTTGCACACCTAACAATAAACAAATGCATAAATAAAATGTATTATTGATTTTTAAGAAGTATAATAATTGCATAATCCTTTTTACACTTCAAACAAAAAAATAAATACGTAATAATTATATACAAATAAATAAAACATAATAAATTATTACGTAATTATTATTATATATATTAAATAAAATATAAGATAAACATAATAAAATATGTAAATAAAAAATTCAAATCAATGAATGACATTTATTTTAGCACATTTTCAGGAAATCCACATCCGATCATGCTTAACAACACCTCTTACCTGTGATAAAATCTCTGACACACGACCTCTAGGGTATTATTTTTCTTTTAGTACGCGCGTGTGTGTGTGTGTGTCTGTGTGTGTGTGTGAGAGAGAGAGAGAGAGAGATGACAGAAGGTTTTACCTGAGATTGAGCAAGTTCTGTCCAGAGTTTGGGAAAGAGAGCCAGATGTAGAGGAAGTCCTTCATAAGCGATCAACACACCTGCACACAGGTGAACAAACACCATCAGAACACACACACACACACACACACACACACACACACACACACACACACACACACACACACACACACACACACACACACACACACACACACACACACACACACACACACACACACACACACACACAGAGAGAGAGAGCTGAGAAGTGTTCTTACTCAGTTTCACCAGAGTCTCTGTGAACTTCTCACAGTTGATGGCGACTCGACAGAGCAGGTGAATGAACTGATGATACGACAGGAAGTAGTCCAACAACATCCTGTCATACACCTCATCTTTACCCTGCAGGAAACACACAAACACACTCTATAAGCGACTAAAGCTCAGCGTGTAAAGCGATTCACCGTTGGTCTCACACACACACCTTGCTGGTCTCCACCATTGAGGGCAACAGGCACATGTTGAGCTCCGGTCTGGGAGGACGAATATTGTTCTTCCCGCCCATCAGCTTGATATTCTCTCTACAGGGCAGATACGGCCCAAACGACACTATACAACACACACAAATACTGTTACACCATGTGGTGACCATAGGATTATTACTTATTCATTGTTTTTAACACCATGTCAACAATAAAGCTGAAGTCATACAATTAATCAAAAAGTTATGGTATATAAAAAAATTACAATAAAATACATCCAGGTGATACTTTTTTTAAAATACATCAGTTACACATATCTCTGAATATGAAACTAAAACCATAAAAAATTATTATGTTGCTTGAAATTAAGTAAACTGCACTGAATAAAAAGTTGTAAGTACGCAAATTGGGAAGCCACTCGTGTGAACCTAGTAAAACAACGTTATCAAACTTAGTTTTGAAAGTACTAAACTTTTTTCTTATACTTGGATTTATTTCATGTAATGTATGTCCATTAGCCTGGGAGAACCCAGACGAACTTCCGGCAAATTTAGATTTGCTCTGCAAGTTAGTCTGGCGAATAGCCCATTCAAGCTCATTTCCAATCTTTCCAAATCGAGGCACCAATCACAAACGTTGAGGCGGGCTTTACAAGATGACGATCGATCTGATTGGTTTTAGGTCTATCCAATTGCTTACAGGGCATTTGAGCGACGTCTGTTGGTGACTCCCCTTTGGAAATGAGCTGTCAATGAACCTTCCCCAGATCAGTTACGACTGAGAAGGGTCTGGTTTTAGCCAGGCTATATGTCCATGTTATACATCCCATTCCATCTGCCACTTGTTATTTATATAAGAGTGTATTGCTGGTCTAATGCCAAAAGGTGGAATTTGACATTCTGAAATATTCAAGTTGCGAGGCTCTTTTGCATCGACATCTGCTCTCTTGTATCCAGACAAACCAATATAAAGGTGGTGATGGTGTATGAGTGAAGCTTGAGGTGGGACTCACTGGGGATGTTGCTGTGGTGGTACGTGCAGTGGTTGTGCTGCAGGAAGGGCACGAGTGTGTGCAGGAAGTCATGAGGGCTCAAGAGCACCAGCTCCTTCAGCACATCTGAGGACCGACACACATGTTCAGATCACACTCGGGGTTTATTTCTAAAGCAGTGCTTCTATTTCGTGGATGTGGCGACTCACCCAGACAGGCGTTACGCAGCTCTGGTGGGCTGTAAGAGTTCAGCAGCGTCAGCAGTTTATGGGCAAAATCAATTCTCTCCTGCCACTGGATCAAAGCCTGCTTCACATCTACACACAGACACAAACGATCAGTTACTGACATTACATGTAGAAGTGCATGATGGGCAGTCGAAAAGGGTAATGAGTACTTTTGTAGTGCATGTCAAGATGTATTATGGGTAATGAGTACTTTTGTACTCCGCGTTAAGGCGTATTATGGGTAATGAGTACTTTTGTACTCCGCGTTAAGGTGTGTTATGGGTAATGAGTACTTTTGTACTGCATGTCAAGATGTATTATGGGTAATGAGTACTTTTGTACTCCGCGTTAAGGCGTATTATGGGTAATGAGTACTTTTGTACTGCATGTCAAGATGTATTATGGGTAATGAGTACTTTTGTACTCCGCGTTAAGGTGTGTTATGGGTAATGAGTACTTTTGTACTGCATGTCAAGATGTATTATGGGTAATGAGTACTTTTGTACTGCAGGTTAAGTTGCAAGCTAAATTGGTACTTTGATTTGCATAAGGTCAACTATGGGTAAAGGAATACTTTTCTACAGCATGTTTAGGTGTATTATCAGTAAATTAACAATTTTGTATAGCATTATGGGCCATTGCTTATTTAGGTGCATTATGGGTAATGGAGTATGTTGCACTGCAAAACAGTACTTTTGAATTGCACATTTAGGTGTATTATGGGTAATTGAATACCACTGCATTGTAGGTTAAGGTCCATTATGGGTAATGGGGTACATTAGCGTTCAGGTGCATTATGGGTAATGAGTACATTTTGTACTGCATGTTTAGGTGTAAATGAGCACTTTTGCATTGCAAAGGTGCATTGTGAGTAACGGAGTACTTTGGTGTTGTTTATTTAAAGTGCATTATGGATAATCCTATAACTCAAGTTTAAGTGTGTGGTGTATTGTGGGTAACGTACTACCTTTACGTTGCAAGTAGGGTCG
The DNA here is from genome assembly GCF_051911475.1 of Siphateles boraxobius. NCBI lineage: Eukaryota > Metazoa > Chordata > Actinopteri > Cypriniformes > Leuciscidae > Siphateles > Siphateles boraxobius. Next base: position 1,222,800 of record NW_027508908.1, on the reverse strand, counting down.
CGTTGCCTTTAAAACAGACAGGAATATCGACAGCAGCTCCACTAGATCACCGGTCACATGACACGCGGTGGCCTCATGGTACATCATGTGCAGGGTGTTGAAGGACTGCAGACACAGAAATATTCAGTTGTACACGACGGTCCACTAGAATATGCAGATGAATGAAGAGAGTGAATGAAGAGAGCAAGAATACCTCAGTCATGAGGATGAGTCCTCTGTTGAACACCACCAGCAGTCTGTCCTCATCGTTCTCCAGCAGGATACGGAAGGCACTGAGAGATCACAGAGTCTTAGGGTACATTTACACGACAACGATATGCTTAAAACGGAGAAGTTTTTCCTCGTACAGACGACACCATTGTCAAAACGATCCCCATTCAGACGGATCCGCAAAAACGACTAAAAACGCTGTATTCTGCTGCCAGGCCATTAGATGGCGATGAAACACTATAGACTGAACACGTAATGTGCATGTTCATGAAGTCATAGTCTTCACAGATTCACGTTTTTGTTGTTTACACGGAGACCGTTTTCAAAAACTTTCACTTTGAAACCCGTTTTCAAAACTTAGCGCACACAAAGTTTTACGTTTTTAGTTGAAAATGGTGTCATGTAAACAGCCCCTAAGTAGGAATACAAATGGTGTGTAAAATGTTCTGCGAGGCTTTACCGAGCACGTGTGTGTGTGTGTGTACCTGATGAGTGTGGTCCAGCAGGAGCGTCCGTCCAGACAGCGCAGGTAACAGCTGATGGTGGTCTTCTTGAACTGCTTCACGTCCTCCAGCTCTTCCTCTCTCATATCAGGCCTCTGAGCTACAAACAACTGCATCAGGTTAAACAACTCCTCCACCGCCTGCAGAGAAAGAACAAACATAGTGTTACTTGACGGAACTGAATTAACCTCAACAATAGATGAAGCTTAACTTCAGGCATCATATTCCTTCAGACAGTAACAGGAGTTTCTTCATTAAAATAGGCTTGAAATTGTTTTTTAATGAATTGAGTGAATTTTTCTCAACTTTCAAAAAATGTTGTTTGTACATTTCAGGAGGTCAAACTAAATGCAGCATTATTATACACACACAGTTTTATTTTATTCAATTCTACATTTCACTTAATAAGGGACTACAATTTTTGCAACCCTGTTATCAAAATTGGGGGCCCATTTACACAGAGAATGCACACTGCTTTGTTTGAATTCATTAAACAACCAAATTAAATATATAAATCTATAAAATGTATAAAATAATAAATAAAAAAAACATAACAAAATAATTTTGCAAGGTTGGAAGGTTGGAATAAATGTACCATTTATAGTGTGGTTACAATTTTATTTATTTAAAACAAAGGCTTCCAAAGCCTTTTCTACAAAATCCAAAGATTTTATTAAATCTTAATAAAAGGATTTTCATAAAAATATGAAGCAGCACAACTGTTTTTACCATTAAAAATAATAATAAATGAGCATCAAATCATCATATTAGAATGATTTCCGAAGGATCATGTGACATTGAAGACTGGAGTAAGGATGCTGAAAATTCAGCTTTGATCACAGGAATTACATTTTGATTACATTTTACAATATAAACACATAATTTATTTTTAAATGTAATTATATTTTAGAAAATTACTGTTTTAATAGTATTTTTGATTAAATAAATGCAGCCTTTGAAGAGACTTCTTTCAAAACCTTTTAAAAAAAATGTCACCAAAACTTTTGATCAATAGTGTAGTTACTGATAAACTGTCCCATAAATTAAAGAAAAAAAAAACATGTTTGTTCATATTTCTTATGTTATCTTTTGTAACGGTCGTAAACTGCTGCACTCACCCCCGGGTACTGGCTGGCGTGGGGCGTGAGGTTCTTGAAGGCCCACTGTATGTTCTGGTGTGACGCCAGCTGGCGGGTGAAGGCGGGCGACTGCTCGCAGCACATGCGCAGGATGGCGTAGTACGCCGGGAGCATCCCGCGGTTGAACAGCACCACCTCCTGATCGTCGTGATCCGCCAGGATGTAGTTAAAGGCGATGTTTTTAGTGACCACAGGGTTTTGGACGATGAGACGCACGTTCTCGCTGCAGTCCACGCAGACGTTATACCAGAAGGACAGGAGAGCCTGCTTGTTGTGATTAGTGGCGATGGCCGGCTCTGATAACTTGGGCTGTGAGAAAGAGAGAGAGAGAGAATTTATGGCATTACCAAATTCAGAAAAATGTAATCATATTTTGGGCGAAAACTCAAAGCTCGATCAAAACGGCAGCAAAATAAGTAATAGCCTGCCACAAACTACGAGAGTCACCCAGTGGACAAAACTAAAGTCAGAATTATTCTTATCTTGTCTGAAACAAGGTACAAATGTGTTTTTTTGTTTTTTGTCTAAATAATTCATGTATTTGTTCATGTTCATGTATTTGTTTACTGACTGATTTATTGCTCAATGTAATGAAGAGAGAGAAGTGAGAGGAGAGAGATAGAGATAGAGAGAATGGAGAGAGAGAGAGAAGAAAGAGAGAGAGAAGAGAGAGAGAGAGAAGAGAGAGAGAGAGAGAGAGAGAGAGAGAGAGAGAGAGAAGAAAGAGAGAGAGAAGTGAGAGAGAGAGTAGAGAGAGCGAGAGATAGAGAGAGAGAGGAGAGAGATAGAGATAGAGAGAGAGAGAGAAGAGAGAGAGAGAGAGAGAGAGAGAGAGAGAAGAAAGAGAGAGAGCAGTGAGAGAGAGAGTAGAGAGAGCGAGAGATAGAGAGAGAGGAGAGAGATAGAGATAGAGAGAGAGAGAGAGAGAAGAAAGAGAGAGAGAGAGAGAGAGAGAGAGAGAGAAGTGAGAGAGAGAGTAGAGAGAGCGAGAGATAGAGAGAGAGGAGAGAGATAGAGATAGAGAGAGAGAGAAGAGAGAGAGAGAGAGAGAGAGAGAGAGCGAGAGAGAGAGAGAAGAGAGAGAGAGAGAGAGAGAGAGAGAGAGAGAGAGAGAGAGAGAAGAAAGAGAGAGAGAAGTGAGAGAGAGAGTAGAGAGAGCGAGAGATAGAGAGAGAGGAGAGAGATAGAGATAGAGAGAGAGAGAGAAGAAAGAGAGAGAGAAGTGAGAGAGAGAGTAGAGAGAGCGAGAGATAGAGAGAGAGGAGAGAGATAGAGATAGAGAGAGAGAGAGAAGAAAGAGAGAGAAGTGAGAAAGAGAGACATTGAAACATTGATTCCATCATTCATTGAACTAAGTGATACTGAGAAAATGCCCTTCATACTTGTAGAAGATGAGAACACAACTGCACTAGCTGCTAAATATGTGTTAGCCTTTCACAATGCCAGATGCCAGAGACGTTTAACTATCTAGAGACCCGCTTTATTTATTCATTTTTTAAGATGGATTGTATTTATTCATTTACAATTCTACATGTGGCATGATCTATACTTGGCTTGGCGCGATTGTCAAATCGTGCAGGCTGTGATTTCAGTTAATGTCCACATCATTATTTTTTTTATTCATGTGCCTCATAATCTTTAATCAAAATAATTCCCCTCCCTCTTGCAACATCATATCTTCTCTGATGATGTGTTTACTGGCGTGAGGGCGGGGCAACCCGTCACTCACATGAGATCCACCAATAGCAAACCACAACCATCCAATCAATTCCAGATGTACAAAATCAAGCCCCGCCCTACATTTGTTCTTGTTTGAGAAGGCGTTTCACTCGAATATACGTCACAATAGGGAAGAAAACACTATCGCAATTTCCGATTCATCATATGAGCACCTAAAAATCTTCATGTGTAGTACCTGGAAGAGGTTCCAGAGGTCCATGAAGTAGCTGGAGAACATGAGCTTCTCTGTTTTGGAGATGAGGCAGTAGGTCATGAAGCTGAAGTACTGCACCAGTTTGGTGGTCCCGTGCACGGGCACGTCCACGTAGAGCTTGGCCCGGCCCAGCAGGCCCAGGAGCAGGTTGTAGACCTGGTGCAGAACCACGGTGGTGTCGGGACTCAGTGGGAGGTCCCGCGTGGGGATGTGGAGCGAGCGCGTGGAGCGGAACATCTGACGGAAGGAGTTGCTCGGGATGAGAGACACCAGCAGATACGCCGCGGCTAAGAGAAATGCATTGAAGACATCACTAAATAATCTGACATTTTACCAGGAAAAATAAAGATGAAACAAAAAGACTAGCTGTTTATGCTTTAAATGTGTGTTTGAACACTTAAAATGTTATCTAGCGCACATTCAGACATTTTTAAACATGTGTAGCACGCATGTAATACTTATCATGCGTTTATTAATACAAGTAAGATTTTTATATGTTTTTGAAAAGTCTCTTCTGCTCACCAAGTCTGCATTTATTTGATAAAAATACATTGTTGCAATTTAAAATAGCTGTTTTTTGTGTGAATATACATATATTAAAATATAATTTATTCCTGTGATCAAAGCTGAATTTTCAGCATCATTGCTCCAGTCTTCAGTGTCACATGATCCTTCAGAAATCATTCTAATATGATGATTTGAAGCTCAAGAAACATTTATTATTATCAATGTTGAAAACAGTTGTGCTGTTTCATATTTGACTGGAGAAATTATGATAAAAATTCAGCTTTCTTTTCAATTCTAATAATATTTCACAATATTACTGTTTTTATGATCAAATAAATGCAGCCTTGGTGAGCATAAGAGACTTTCATAAATATTAAATAAATCGTAAATATTCCAAACATTTGACCAATAGCATATATATGTGTGTGTACTGTTGTGTAGATTATGTGTGTTCTTACACGTTCGGACACGAGGGTAGTTGTGCGCCAGCAGAAACCTCTCCACCCAGTTCTCCATGTTCTGCAGGACCCAGCTGTGAGCCAGCTTATTACGAGGAGTCTGGACGGCCAACCAGTCCAAACACTGAGACGGGTTATACTCGATCACCTGAAGCAGACACACAGGGATTACACGCTCAGATCAGTGAGGCAGATGCAACATCTTAAGTTCTCCAAACAGCCACAATTCATCATTGACACACATCTCATGACTCGTATATAGCACCGTTTCAGTGGAGCAGTGAGAAGATAGTACTGGGCGGTATACCGGTTCTTACCGAATACCGGTGATGATATGAATTTTTAATATACTGCAATACCAGTGTGAGTGGCTTTAAGATAGTTGGGAATGCGGTGCGACACTGTTTGAGAATGGTCGCTTTTCACTGTTGCACTGTGATGATGCACAGCTGTACGTGTTACTAGCGTGACGGTGAAGATGGATAGGTTCAACTATAATTGATAGCTTTCAAATTTTATTACAGTGTTTCCCATACATTGGTTCACAATATGAACACTGCCCGCCACAAATAGATTTTCCAAAAGGCTTTGACATCGTTGAATAAACATGAGCACTGCACGTTTCAAAGTCAAAACGCGGCTCGGGTGTTTTTATATGAATGTATCTTTGAAGGGAACTGACTGTCTTTATTATATATATATATATATATGTGTTATTTTCATTCTAATCATTTCTTTATCTTTCCTGATAAAGCAGCGTTTATGAGCGTTTATTTTCAAAGTAGCTAACGCCTTCCCTAAATGTAGCTAAATGACACCAATTGCATATTAGCATATTCATGACATCATCGCGTCATACTTGCGTTCTGCCTGCCTAATGTGTTTTCTCTCTAAATTCATGCTCGCATTCTGTATTTTAATATAATATAATATAGCCGAATGTCCAATAAAGCTGTTCTCATTCCCTATAATATTTTTGTCAGACAATAGAACAAATAGCTATGATATAGTGAATCACAAAAATTTTTTATATGTGTAAAATTATCGGAATTCAGAGAGTACAGGAACTGCGTGGAAGCTCTGTGATAGTGAGTATTACAAGTAATAAGCACAAGAAAAGAAAGGAAATTAAAATAGTACAAATACAAATACAAAATTCTTTAAATATAAAACAAAAGAGAAGCAGATAAGTGACAAGTCCGTGTAAAAACAAAAAACTGCCGCGCGCTCAACACATGAATGTGCTGCTGCTCGTCTCAGCCATTCACTGCACAAGGTAGACGCAGTTAGAGAGAGTGACGGCAGGGAGAAAGCAAGAGCTCCCGCTCGCAGGACAGTACTGGCAACATCTGGAGGTTACTGAGGTTAGTCTAAAAAGTCGCTAGATTTGTTGCTAGTCGCTTTTTCGAAAAAAATGTCTGAAAAGTCTCTAAAAATAGCGACAAGGGCGCTAAGGTGGCAACACTGGTTCAGCCAAATCCTGGGGAAACCGCTTTGTGTACAGCCGTTGCCGGGGAAACTGCTTTGTGTTCAGCCGTTACCGGGGAAACTATTTCTGCCGCTCCTACAGCGCCTCCTGCTGGCAACTCTTCATGAACAGCTTAACAAACCTGTATTAATACTAGTGTGGGATTTTTCTACAACATTCACGCCTGACAGGAAAATAGGGCATTCTAAAGGCCTGTTCACACCGGGACAAATTTCGCACGCGATACTCGCCGACGTTTAACGCCTCGCTATAAAACAAAGGGCGCCAATGTGAGTGTGCACACCGACACGAAAAACGCCACGCGTAAAAGCATAATTTTTTTAAAAAACGCCTCAGGTTCGTTTTTTTTATTTGACGCGTTGCGTCAAAAACTATCCGACCAATGAGATTGGTGCTTTCGCTCACGTGTCTGGAGCTTCTGAAGTTACAGTAAAACACAACTTGGGGGCGCTCAAACACAAAACGGTCTTGCCGAGCACACATACGTAACGGCGAAGAAGATATACGCCAAGTAGCGTCTACACACTGCCGGGAAGAAGACGAGGAAGATGCAAGCCAAGATAAATGTAGAGCTGCTGGTCTCGGTGTCGGAACATAAGGAACTGTCTGACAAACGCGACTGCGACTACAAAAATATTGATAAAAGAGAACTGTTATGGAGTGGTATTGCAGACCAAATGGACCTCATTGGTGAGTTTAATTGACTTTCATGTACATAGGCTTGTAACTTTTTCCAACATTTTCTGTTATTTCTGGGGTATTTCCGTTTTACATTAAGCGCCATCTAATGTCAGGGAATGAATTTGCATGTTCACTCGGCTCATCGTCAGCGAAAATCGCTTGGGTGTGAACACAAAAAACGCGTTGAAAAAAAACGCGTGCGAATAACGCGCGCCGATATTCGTCCCGGTGTGTATGGCCCTTAAGTCGATCTACTGCAGTATTTCCTCTCTCAATCAGTAGAAAATGTGGTTAACACCCAATCATCCTTGAAAAAAAAAGATAAACGTCATATACCGTGAAACCGGGTATAATTTTGAAAAATACCGTGATATAATTTTTTGGTCATACCGCCCAGAACTATTAGAGGGTATAGGAATGATGGGACTGTCTGTGGGCTGATTTACCTCCCAGATCCTCTGAAGGATGTAGGACGCAAACGAGGGCATTCCCGGAGGACCAGCAGCGAACTCCATCAGCATCGTCAACAACTTGAAGAACGGATTGGCTGCCTGTCAGACACAACACACATGGTTAGTTAGTGTGTGTAGCTATTAAATAAATAAACAATAACGGTTGTGAGATTTTTTTTTTACCTCTGGAGTCAGTTTAGCGATGGAGGTGAACAGCATTGACACGATCTACACCAACAGAAGAACACAAACCATGAGAACACGTTACATATTGATATTGATTTGATATTGTGTTGATGCTTAGCTATACTCTCAGACAAAATCTGTCCCAAGAACTAAGCTACACTAAAGTTCAAAAGTTTGAGGTCATTCATTTCTTCTTTTTGAAAGACATTAATACTTTTATTCAGCAAGGATGCATTAAACTGATCAAAAGTGACAGTAAAGACATTTATGATGTTACAAAAGATGTCCGTTTCAAATAAATGCTGTTCTTTTGAGTTTCTAATCATCAAAAAAATCCTGAAAAATATATATCACAGTTTCAACCAAAAATATGATGCAGCACAACTGTTTTCAGTATGATAATAATAAGCAATGTTACTTGAGCATCATATCATCATATTATAATGAATTCTGTTATATTTTTTTTGATTATATTGATTATAAGTAGGGTTTGTGTTACAAACCTGTAGCTGTTATCATTAGTTTTATAAAGAAACACTAGAAGTCTATGGTATGCCCTCAGTGGGACATCTTACATGTTCTGCCAGACGGTTGTTGTATCTGCAGAGGCTGAAGATGAGGTTGCAGGTCTGTCTGATGTTGATGCTGTCTCTGATGTGTTGGAACAGAAAGGGAAAACCTTTTCCTCCGGTCAGTGCGGCCATGTCACTCTGAGACAGAGTCAAGTGTCTAAAATAGACGGAGACAAATGATCAGACCATTAGATATTACCAAGGCAAAGCCTCAATTATAAAGACATTTATTTCTACTGTATTACAGTAAAAACAACTGATGCAATGTTTTGCAACTCTGGTTAGTGATGCTAATGGAACAGAAATTACACTTTAACAGCTCCAATATAGGCTTAATTTTCTGTAAATTATTTTGGGGTGAAATATGACCCATTATGGGTGATATATGAGATATTTTTATGAGATTAATCCAAACACTTCAGTGCACACCTCTCAGATCTTGACTGCTCCACCAGCAGAGCTATGAGAGCGATCATCTTCTCCAGAGCGGCCGGCCGGTACTTCTCCTCTGCCAGCGAGAGGATGTCCTCCTCTTCATCCTCCTCGCCCTCCTCCTCCTCAGATAACACCTCCACCTGAGGCTGAGACAGAGAGAATGAAGTTATTATTTGAGATCAGGGAACCAGAGATTGACTACCCAGAGGAAACGGTACTCACATTTTCAGGTCCTTTAGTGCCCATGTAGAAATGCACCATAATAGAGATGGCTTGCAAAGACAAGAGGAACTGACTCTGCGAGGACAAAAAGAAGAAAGGAATTATGAAAAAGGAAATAAAGAATATGCTGCAAAACTTGTAAAAATAATAAATACATACAAATAAAATAAGTAAAATAAATAAATACATAATTAAAATAAATAAAGGTGCAGTGTGTAATTTTTAGCGGGATCTGGTGGTGAGGTAACGAATTGCAAGCAACAGAAGTTACGGTGCGCGACAGGAAAAGATGTCGACGTCTGAAACAGCAGAGAGTAGCCAGTTAAGCAATGAGGTTTCTTTACAAAGATAAATTAAGAAATTAAGAAACCACAGTGACGAAACGCGCTCTGTAGAGTAGTATGTCCGTTTAGGGCACCTGTAGAAACATGTTGTATGTAGATAGAAATGGCTCATTCTAAGGTAATAAAAACATAACGGTTTATTATGTATGGTCTTTATACACCACTGAAAACAGAGTTATGTATTTTATATTGCATTTCTGTCAACAGATCATCCTAAATATTACACAATGCACATTTAAATAATTAAAAAATGAATAAAAATAAAATTAAGTAAAATAAATAGATAAAATACTATAAAGAGTAAAAATGTATTAAAATAAAATAATAAAATAAATTATGTAAAATAATTAATAAAATGAAATAAATAAAATGAATAAATAAAATGAATAAAATAATGTTTTTCATTAATTTTAACTTAATTCATTTTATTTTAATGTATTTCTTTGTTTTATTTAATTAAAATAAATATAATATTATAAAATAAAAAAATAAAAAAATTTAATAAAAAATGTAATTAAATGCATAAAATAAAGAAATACATAAAAATAAAATAAATAAAATAAGTAAATAAGAATACAAGCAAAATATGAAAATAATTTAAAAAATAAATGAATAAGTAAAATAAAAAAAACATTTATAAGTAAATATTTACAATAAATAAACAAATACATAAATAAACAAATACAGGGATGGCTACCTCCTCTTCTCCCATTTTGGCAAACTCGTACAGGAAGGCGAAGTATTCGGTCAGGTGTTTGCTGTGTGGCTTCACTCCGTGCTCCATGATTGACAGCAGTGTTTTGACGAAGCGCGTCACACAGGAGCGGCTGCCGATGTCCTCCACCGGCCCGTCCATGTCATCAGAGCTGTAGACAGACCAAAACACACACAATATAACAGCACATATTGGGTATGGAAACATGAGGGCAGGATGGTTAGTTAGCGGGCTCCAGAGGAAGAGAGAGAGAGTGAATTAAAGAGAAAGAGACACACCCGTCCTCCATGCCCGGCTGCAGGTACAGGTGAGCGTGAGCCGGTCTGAGGCGCTGAATCACGTGGATACACAACCTCTGGAACATCTGAAACGTCACAGCAGTGTTTATTTCAATCAAAAAAAGACTGTTTAATCAAAAACAGATTTTTTACTGTAAACATGCTAAATGTTTATTTTAGGGGTAGGGTGTGGGGTTTTCTGTTAATATTATTAATGATAAAAAATAATAATTACATTTAAATAGCCAGGTAGATGTGTTAAGGCAAAGACTTTAGATATACCAAGATGATGCACTCAAATTATTATGAAAAACAATATTTATGGTAAGCATTTTTTGAGATTTCAGGATTCCCCCGTTAAAACAAATAGGACTTGGAGGACTGAAATAGCTGTGTGTACAGACTTTCCTTAAAAGGGACTTTGGTAACACTCACCTGTCGTACGATCTGATTGGGGCACTTGATGAGAATCTGCATGGGCCACCAGTTATCATCTGCCATCTGATCCAAAAACCACTGCACACACACACAGATATGGCATATTACCCACAAAAAAATAAATAAAATATCACACTGTATTAATTCAACAGTGCTTATTTCACAAACCCTCTCCATTCATTTGGCTTAAAAGTGATTTTCTAGAGAAGACACTGGAAGTTCTGTGTGTAGAGGTTTGGCTATTCTTGTGAGGTCCTATTACATATTACTGGTTCTCACTAGTTAAAAAGGCTTATAAATTGGCTAAAACATGTTTTTATTCAAATCTAGTGTTTCTGTGATGGGTAGGTTTAGGAGTAGGTGTTGGTTTAGGCCATAGAAAATATAATTAACCTGATATAAAATCAGTGGAAGTCTATGCAATGTCCTCAAACTGTGTGTGTGTGTGTGTGTGTGTGTGTGTGTGTGTGTGTGTGTGTGTGTGTGTGTGTGTGTGTGTGTGTGTGTGTGTGTGTGTGTGTGTGTGTGTGTGTGTGTGTGTGTGTGTGTGTGTTACCTCGCAGGCAGCTTGGTTGTTGTTAAACTGTTTGGTCAAGAGCTCGATCCACTGCAGCATTGTGGGCTGAGAGAAATAAGCACAAGATGAACTTACAACAAAAAACAACTTTCAAACAGAAAACCGCATCAGGTCTGTCCTGTAAGCTATAACAGAAGTACATTACACCAAAGATGACGGGAAAACAGAACAACGCCATCTCACCTTTTCTTTAGAGTGGATGAACGTCTCCAGAACAAACGACGTGCTGAGCTGTGAGAAGAGGAGAGGAAAATTACTTATTTTAATTAATATCCAAAAATAGGAACCTCAAAATTTCCCCGTGGACAATAAGAGTATAGATGATCAAGTTTCATCATCTGCTCTGACAAAGATGTCCATGTGGACAGACTAACCTTAGCCGTCATGAGCAACACGGATTTAGGATCTGGTAAAGTGCTGGGAATACTGCTGCACAGCTGCCACATGAAACTACAGAGAAATAGCAAAAGAAAAGAAAAAAATTAAACAAGAAATGGAAATGAGAATAAGTGCCCAGGTCAAATAAAATTAAAAAACAATTTAAAAAAACAAAATGTGAAATATATATAATTTAAAAATTTTATTCGATTAAATATGTATTTAAAAAAAAAAAATATATATATATATATATATATATATATATATATATATATATATATAAAGAAAATGAAAGAAATAGAACAGAAATGTAGATAGACATAAAATAAACTATAAAATAACATTAAAGGAGAAATACAAATATTAAAGATCATAATAAAGTGAGAAGAGAAGAAAAAGGAAGGGATGAGGATGAGGAAGAGAAAGGGGAAGGGATGAGGATGAGGAAGAGAAAGGGGAAGGGATGAGGATGAGGAAGAGAAATGGGAAGAGGATGAGGAAGGGGACAAGGAACAGGAAGAGTAGGGGGAAGAGGATTAGGAAGAGGAAGGGGAAAAGGACAAGGGAGAGGAAGAGTATGAGGAAGGGAAGAGGAAAAGGAAAAGGACAAGGAAGAGGATGAGGAAGGGATGAGGAAGAGGAAAAGGACAAGGAAGAGGATGAGGAAGGGATGAGGAATAGGAAGAGGATGAGGAAGGGGAAGAGGATGAGGAAGGGAAGAGGAAGGGGAAAAAGGACGAGCAAGAGGATGAAAAGCGTCAGCTAAATGAATAAATGTAAATGTAATGGATGAGGAAGGGGAAGAGGATGAGGAAGGGAAGAGGAAGGGGAAGAGGATGAGGAAGGGGACAAGGAACAGGAAGAGGAAGGGGAAGAGGATGAGGAAGGGAAGAGGAGGGGGACAAGGAAGAGGACAAGGAAGAGGATGAGGAAGGGAAGAGGAAGGGGACAAGGAAGGGGAAGAGGACAAGGAAGAGGAAGGGGAATGGAAGAGGACACGAAAGTGGAAAAGATGGGAGGAGAAGAAGATGAGGAAGAGAAGGGGAAGAGGATGAGGAAAGGGAAGAGGAAAAGGAAGAGGAAAGGGAGGAGGAAGGGGAAGAGTATGAGGAAAGGGAAGAGGAAGGGGAAGAGGATGAGGAAGATAAGGGGAAGTGGATGAGGAAGAGAAGGAGAAGAGGATGAGGAAGGGGATGCGGAAGAGAAGGGGAAGAGGATGAGGAAGGGAAGAGGAAGAGGAAGAGAAAGAGAAGAGGTTTTGTGAAACTGCTCTACTGTTCTCTCACCCAAAGTATGTGTGTTCAAAGATGTTCTTGTCCTGGAGAAACTGCATGTTGTCGTGCCAGATCCACTGTGAGAGAGAGACAGAGAGATGAAGCGTCAGATAAATGCTCAGCCTGACAGATGTGTGCAGTGAAGACTGAGGCTGATATACAGTGAAGTCTGTACCTCCAGAAGATCCGGAGAAATGTCGAAGTTAAAGTCCTTCCCATTCTCCTCCTCTACCTCCACTCTCTTATAGAACAGCATGTAGGCACTGTGGGTCTGAAACACACACCCAACACACACACCTTACTCACAGTCCAAAGCATTTTACAAGAAAAAATCTTGATGGAGACTCATTTAGATAGATAAACAATAATGTATAATAATATAAAATTATGAATTATGATAATAGCTACAATTAATATATAAAATAATAAAAATAATACAATAAATAAAATAACAAAAAAAACTATTGTTAATAAGTATTGTGTTTTTTATTTATATATATATATATATATATATATACACACACACATAGTATTTATTAATTTAATAACTAGAATGAATATATAAAATAATAATAAACGTATTATTGTTGTTGTTCTTAAAAAAACCAACCTTCTCAAAGGAGAAATCCATGAACTTGTCTGTGACAGAGTCGTATGTTTTTGTCTGAAATGAGACAAGCATTTCTAAATTACAACCAAATAAATTATCATTTAAATTACTTTATCCCAAAAGCACAAAAGATGACTTGATTTGGTAGGAAAAATATAAAATACATACGGTCATCTCTCCACCGAAACACTCCGAGGCCAGCTGGGCCGAATCAAAAGGCTTCACCTCAGCGTCATTAAACAGGTACCTGCAACAGGAAATGACATCATCACTTCAAAATACATGACATCAAACACATACATGACCCTGGACCACAAAACCGGTCACAAGAGATTTATACATCATCTGAAAGCTTTCCATTGATGTATGGTTTGTTAGGATAGGAAAATGTTTGGCTGAGATACAACTATTTGTAAATCTGGAATCTGAGGGTGCAAAAAAAATCAAAACATTGAAAAAAATCGCCTTTTAAAGTTGTCCATTTATGTTTGCGATTATGCTGCATTCACTCACAAAAATAATTGTTTTATATATTTACGGTAGGAAATTTACTAAATATCCCAATGATTTTCAGCATAAAAGAAAAATCGATAATTTTGACACATAAAATATATGGTTGGCTATTGACACAAATATACCTGTGCAACTTGTGACTGGTTTTGTGATCCAGGGTCACGTATGAAGTTCAATTACCAATAACCAACTTTGGGTTACAATTATTCAATTTATATAATAATTATACAATTATGCTCTAAATGCTTAATATTTTAATTCATTGATGTGTTTTAAACAGAATAATGTGCTTAATCACCATTTGTTATTGCGGTAAGCGTGTGGGTTGACGATGTCCCTGATGAAGCTGTAATAATGGCCACCGTCTGCCGTGCCCGTGTGCACCGTCACACCGATGAGGTCGTACTCGTAACTCTCCGCCACTTTTGCATCACCTTCGTCGCGGAAACCTGCAAACGATATCATGATTAGTCGACGGAGAAGACCAACAGAACTTAAAATCGTTGTATTTCAGCAAAACAACCGTACAACCTTCCTTCCGGTCTCCCTTGGCCATGAGGAAGTCCTCGGTGTACGGCGTCATGTCGAGCCGCAGCGGGAAAGAAAAGTGCGTGTTTACTTTTTCCTTCATCATGGTCACCATGTTGAACGTGTAGCGCATGGTGTTGAAGCTCAAGATCCGCGGGAGCTTCTTAAAACACGCCCTGAGGGACAGAAAGAGACAGTCATGACATATTCAGGGGCCTTAACAGAAAGACTTCAGCTCTCAGACGAAGAATAAAGGAACTGTACCGTTTCTCAGCGCGCACTTTCTTCCCGCACTGAGAGCAAGTGTACATGTTATCACCCTCCAGAGTGTCCTTAATGGTCACCTCATCCAGAGACTCCTGAAACACAGACACAGAGACACAGATCAGAGGATTACAGGCTGAAAACGTTTGACAGTGGTGGTTGTTTTGTTGATATACATATATATATATATATATATATAGTATATATACACTGTATATATAGTGATAACATTATTTTCTTGTTGACAACAAGGTTCAAATAGAAATAAGTTTATTTTATGGTCTTTTTTAGGATTTTTAATACATTTTACACTTATTTTGACCTCATCAAGCTAAATAGTTCAAATCTGTTGTGGCGTACAATATCATAGGAATTCATTTTTATATAAAATATTTTTCTTGGCCCAAAGTACAAGAACAATGACTGTAAATAATGTAGTGTGGTTCGACGACATTTGATAGTTTAGGTTATTACTAGTCTATTTTTCCACTGGCCTTCAACTCTGTAACATCCAATACAGGAACATGTTGAATAAAAGGAAAGGTGTTTCTGAAAATGCATAATCCAACTACAATGTGTACTATAATACATCACAAAACTGAGCGATGCCACTAGAGTCTAAGTAATCAAATATTAAATATATAAACACCAAACTTGCTGTGGTGAGGTTGAAATGAGAGGGAGAGAGAGAGAGAGAGAGAGAGAGAGAGAGAGAGAGAGAGGTGTGTGTGTGTGTGTGTGTGTGTGTGGTTCATGAAGATGATTATTTGCAATTACTCTGTCTTGATTGATGTCTGTTTTGCTTTGTAGTATTTTTATGTAACCCAAATAGTAATGCTGCATGAAAATGTATTGGAAATTATATACAAAAATTAATACCAATTATGCATGTATACTTGACCTTATAAAAGTAGTAGATGTTTATATTAAGTAACTTAGAGTAGAGCATGTATGTATTAGATAAGAATTGCTTTTAAGAAAAATGTAATGCTGTAAATAAGGTATATTTTACAGACGAAGAAACGGAGAACCAAGAGAAAAAGAGCCAAGAAGAGAGAGGGCAGGCTACGTCGGAAACACCTTAAAAGGGTCATGGAAGAATTGGCAGCTCTCCAGTTGATGACAACAGAAGAGAGTTTGACTTCGGCAGTGAACTGTTTGAGTATAAAAGACTGATGAGAAGACTGGACAAGCAGATACTGATTTAGCGGTATCTCTCGACGCCAGAAAACCAGCTGATTGTACCTTTGATTTATACCATGCTTTATATTGTAACTTTGCTATTAGTTTTGGTTTAACTTTTATTTTTGGAATATTAATAAATAACTATTATACTAATTGCAAGCAATTGTCTACCAGTATTGTTGTTAATAAACCTTGAGCAAGAACTAAACCACAGAGGAGTCTTCTGAACAAGTTGTAAGTACCATTTGAACGCTTATGATTTAGGTCAGATTTGACTTGCTCTACCTAACCTGAGGATAATAAATAATAAGGTTAAAGGTGTAAGGTTAAAGCACACACCGTAAAACAGTGTGTGTGTAAATGGTAAACACTCACATAGATGTTCTTCATATCGGCCACCTGACATCTCACTGTGTAAAACTCCTCAGCCGTCTGACTCACATGATCACAGTCCTACACACACACAGAACGAGAGATTAATTCAAATTTGCTTAAGCAAACTGTTTCAGAAAGACACATCCATATAAGAGTTGCAGGTTTAAACAGCTCAATCTTACCAGTGAAACCACATTGTTGGTGATGACGCCTCCAAACAGTGTTTTTACTGTATTTTTCTGAAACGACAACACACAACTATTAGATCTCTGACTAATTCATTAAACATACTCAAAACGGTTCATGAAGTCACCATGAAATCAAAATTGACAATTCTTGTTTTATATGAAATATTGCAGTATTAATTATAAATGATTTACCCATGGACAAATCATTTATCCATGCACTTTTTTTTTTTTATTCATGTGCCCTCATAATCTTGAATGAAAATAACTTTCTCTCCCTCTTGCATCTCTTCTCTTCTCTGATGACGAGGGCGGGGCAATCTGTCACTCAAATGACATCGACCAATAGCAAACCACAACCATCAAATCAATTCCCCACGGACAAAATCAAGCCCCGCCCTACATTTGTTCTTGTTCGAGAAGCCGTTTCACAATAGGGAACTAAAGTTTATATCTCTCTCAACTTCCGTTTGATGCCGACTTTAAACAAACACACACACGTCGTACCAGGTCCTGAGACATCTCCTCGATCTTGGTGATGAGGTCGGTGAAGAACTCGGTCATGTCTTTCTGCTCTCCTGTGTTCAGAGGCTGTTTGTCCATCGTGTAGGTCTTACAAAACGGACGAGGGTTGTACGCTTTCCTCTCGCTTTCCTGCACATGCAGAAACAGGGAAATGACATCACATCTACAGGTCACGAGATCAGATTACCAGCGCATGTAATAAGACGGTCACGTACCATGAGATAAGTGAACATCTTCTGCAACTCCAGCAATGTGGTCTTATGCTTAATGTCCTCTGAATACTGTAAATAAACAGACACGAGCATCACTGCAGGCACAAACATCTCAAACCATTTAAGATCAAATATATGTTACTGTACGTATGTTATTAGGCCAGAAGAGAATGTACATTTAAATAATTTTAATGGTGGTCAAACCATGGTAGCGCAGGACCTCATGTACTACTGCTTTTATATCACGGCAGCAGTATGATATGACACCAATTTTCAATAATCAATGCTAATAATACATCAAAGTAACAGTTAATTTAGCATAATTATGGGCTGTTTATGGTTGCAATTGATGCAAGGTCACAGGTGCATATATTTCATAATTTTATAAACACACTTTAGCAGTGAAGACGGCCTGTCTGGCCTCTGGGATCATGTAGAGCTGTTGGATGGTGGAGGCCAGGTAACATGTGGCGCCCAAGTTAGTCAATCCCACGAAACGACACTCGGCTCTGACATCATCATGGGGCCAGTAATCCCACTTATAAGGAGCGTGAGACGCTAAAACAGCAAAACAACACAGAATGACGACATGTTCGTTAATTTTCAAATAAATGAGCTTATTCAAAACAATGACACTACAGGTAGAGCTGATTCCTCACTGTTGTTTTCGATTATTTTTCGATTCTTATTTTTTTTTTTTTTGATTGCAGGATCCTAATCTCGCCATGACCACAGGATAAAAGGTTGTAGAAAGTTGCCTTTTCATAATCTGAAGCTTTATTTGTAATATGAAGATACATTTCTATAGCTCTGATTGATGCGTGAGGTTTATCTGTCAATCAGATGCATGTGGGAGTTGAGTTTTTTTTACTATAGCAAGTAGGCTCTCGGCCACCGATCTGTGCTCTCGACACGTTTTCGTTTAGAATTATAATTGGCTAATAGAAAGAAAGGTTAAAAAAACTAGCATTTTATTAAAATGGAAATAAGATCAAGACCCTCGATCACATCATGATCTATTATCTCTTACAAGTCTGTGCAGCGCTCAAAATTGTGGACAACGTAGATATATCTAGCCAAAAGAACCTTTTCATGGAAATGAATTGGACTTCTAATCACGAATGAGAGGAAAATTAAGAATAAGCTTTGTTGAAATTAAAAAGGTTTTAAATGAGTCGATTCCCAGCCCTTTAAAGTAGTTTAAAGCAATATGGAGTAAATTGAGGGCAGAATTTGAATTTCCTAAAGTATATCATGTCAACTTCCTGCATGTCTTTTAATGCTTATGAGAGCTAAAAAAACATGGCCAAACCAATTTATGAGGACATCCTTGCTAATAAAAAAGCTTTATTAGTTGTCTCTAATGTAAATGAAGGGGTAAGAATAAAAAAAATCGAATCACTTAATTTAAAACAACACAAGTCAATGAGATGTCCTGCTCACCTTGCATGTGCTGCGACATGACCCAGTTGTGCAGGAGTCTGTAGTTCTCCACCGAACCCTTGACCACCTCCACCAGCAGGTCATAGGCGGCGGCGCGGGCCGCGGGACTCTTGCATTTGGGCTGCTGACGGTCCTTCAGGCTGGGCAGCAGGAACAGCAGGTCATACGTGTCCCTGAGGAACTCCTGACCCTCTCGCGAGAACTTAAACGGGGGCTTGTGCTTCAGGACGCTGGTGGCCAGACGCAGGAGACCCGTCAAACCGTCGTCCTCGATCGCCCCGTCCTGCTGGTCCAAAATCTCACGACTGCAAGTGGAAAAACAACGACATGCTGTACAAAACTGACTGTTGGAAAGGCGGGGCTTAGTGCACCTGTCAATCATCGCCCTGACGCAGCCGAATGAAGCGCGAGTGAGAGAGACTTGCACAGGACCGGGAGAATTAACCCTTATTTTGTGTGCTATAGTGTGCGTCTCTTACTGATTGTGAGTACCCGTTTTGATCAGTAGACAATCCTTGTTAATATAATAGTATTTATTTTCAAATGCACTATGGTATTTGTCCGCTGTTAGTCAGAATGAAGAGTGTGAGAATTAAGCTCGCGCGTTCGGTGCATTCACGAGCTGTGTTCACAATATAATATCGTTTGAGGATATCTTCAGCCTTTTCCATACCTGTTTATTTATGTTACTATGGTATTATACTTAATTCTTTGTTAGGTTTGTATGGGAGTACTGTATAGTGCGCTGTGTGATATTCATATGGACACTTTCGGTTTCAACGTGCCGATTATGTTTATTTAAACAATGACGGCGCCAAATTGCATCGTATTGGTCCAGTTTAGTTATGTATATTATAACATTATATAGTGTAATGCAATGTGATGTATATTGTGATTCATTTTGGTATAACAGTCAAGTCATGTTATGCTGATTATTTCTTTATTTATGTTTTATTGTAGAACCACACACATACCTCACACAGACCAACGCATTCTCAGTGTACAATAAACCCCTTTGATTGAATCAGACTGTCCTGATCCATTCCTGTGTTTTGATCGACACACCAAGAGGAAGGCTAGAGACATTAGAACCACCTTAGAACACAATCCTAGAGTAACTAATTAACAAATTGGTCCTTCGAGCCGGATATCGGCCATTGCTCTTGGATAAAGTGGGATCTATCAGCTCTGATATGGAACCAGAAGGGTTATATGCAGATGGTGGCAGACCTCAACGCCATGTTCGCACTCCTGCCTATCTCGAGGACTACGATCTCACAGCTGCACGACGTAGACCGATCAGACAGCCAATGATGTCTTATGCTGCAGAGGAGCCACAGAGAGGAAATCCATCAGATGCTGCCAGGATTTCTCCCTCCCCCTTGAATTATCTTCACAAACTGTCTGTGACTCAGCACGCAGGCCTTCGCAACCCATGTTGCGCTCTGAGTCTCTTTCAACACCACTTCCCCACTCATCTACCAACCGGCAGTCAATGCGGTTGGCCAGTACAGTTGCTGCACCGGTGAACTCAGATTCGTCTGCCCTTAAAGGGGATTACAGCTCATTCTCAACCCCGAAGCAGACTGTGGACTACAGAGATGGTTTTTTTCTGTCTAATCACCCAGAGAGGAATGCTGAGGAGCCATTAAGGGAACATGTGATGGTAGATTTCTTGGGTAAGATGCTTAGTGAGCTTCAAGTAATGAGAGATCATATACAAACTGGATTGCCTGCCAAACAAGAAGTCACACAGTCAGTTAAGCCCCCTAATTATTATGACTTCCCTCCTGCCAGCTATCCAGATGAAGCTGTCCAACCTACTTCTCGCAGATTACCTCCACCACTCAATGAGTACGATACTTACGCCCATGGTCCAAGTTGGTATCCAGAACAGAGGTTTGAGCCTGTTAGGGCTGCTTACCTGCCTCAACCTCATGAAAGGTATAAGCCAAGGAGACCTAGGTGTGTGACACCTACGCCCAGAGCTTCCACTTTGCATCCAGATGAGAGAGAGAAGACCTATCGTGGGCCTACACCGACCATTCCAGACTTCATCACGGGAGATCCTAGTGAGTTCACCAGACTAAAGCTTGCTCTGGAAAACCTTTTACCTCATGATGCGACTGAGCTCTTCCGCTATCAGATATTGATGGATCATTTGAGATTAGATGAAGCCCGCCTGGTGGCTGACTCCTATCTCAACTCACATTTCCCGTATAGCGATACTATGGCAGCTCTGACTGAGAGATTCGGACAACCTTACAAGTTAGCCCTCAGAAGGATAGCTAAGGTGATGGATGCTCCTGATATGCGACGAGGTGATACAGCAGCCTTTGACAAGTTCGCCCTGCAAATCAGATCCCTTGTCGGTATGCTGGAGACTTTGGGCCATGAAGGTCAGTCGGAATTAAGATGTGGTTCGCATGTGGAGAGGCTGCTAAGCAAACTACCTCCTGAAATGAGGTCAGAGTTCAGAAGACACATGTTCCGTCGTCCGGGTGCAGTGTACAACCTCCTAGACTTCTCTGAATGGTTACAGTATGAAGCGTGGTGTTAGAGCAGTGAGAGTCAAACTTCGGACCGTCGGCGGAGGGTAGAGCAGAAGACGGACCGGGGGAGAGCGACAAACCCTGCTGGACGTTCAGCTACTGTACTTCATGGATCGGATGAGAGCCCTGCCAAATTACCTATCGGACCAGCTCTGATTCCATTAGCCAGTTCAGGGATCACCAAAGCACAGCCCAAAGCTTTCTGTCCGTATTGTGACAAAAATGACCATTACCTCAGTCAGTGTGATACCTTCAAGTCCTTCAACAAACAGCAGATCACAGATTGGATCCAGGCGAATCACCGTTGTTGGCGCTGTGGACGTGCACACCCAGCGGCTAAGTGTACCCTCAAAAAGCCATGTAGTATCTGTAAAGGCAGACACCTGCAAATTCTTCATGAAGTGAACTCCAAACCAGTGACTGAAGGATCTTGTCTGGTTAATTCAGCGACTGAAACCCTGTATCTGGATAAACCTCCAGGATGTAGGAAAGTTCTCCTCAAGGTTGTCAGAGTTCTGCTCCGTCACAAAGATAGGACCCTGGATACTTATGCCGTCCTGGATGATGGTTCGGAGAGGACGATTCTTCTATCCCCTGCAGCCATCAAACTCGGAATTCATGGTCCCATGGAGAGCTTAGCTCTGCGTACTATCCGCCAGGATGTTCAGACTGTAAATGGTGCCGTAGTCTCTTTCCAGATTTCTCCAGTAACTCAGCCACAGAAAATATTTAGAATCTCAGCTGCCTTCACTGCCGAGTGCCTTGGTCTAGCGGACCATTCTTACCCTCCGAGTGTCCTGGAGAAGTATCAGCACCTGAAGAACCTTCCACTGCAGTCTTTCAATGGGGTAAGCCCACTATTACTGATTGGAGCTGATAATACGCACCTCATTACTCCCATATCACCTGTTCGTCTGGGCCCCTCTGGGGGACCTGCAGCTGTTCAGACCAGGCTCGGATGGACCTTGCAGGGACCAGCAAGATTCTTGGAGGATCAGCTGTCACCACAACAGTGCTTCTTCGTATCCCTCACCCCTGCTGAACTAGAGCTGAAAAAGGATGTGGAAAGGCTGTGGCAGATTGATGTCTTACCCTACCGCTGTGAGAAGCAGGTCACCCGATCCAAAGAGGACCAAGAGGCTATCAGTCTCTTGGAGACTAAGACAACTCGGGTTGAAGTTAACGGCATCCTCCGCTATGCAACGCCTTTATTGCGCAGGAAGGACTTCCCCTTCTTCTGTGCTCCTAAGGAAGCAGTAATGCCTAGTCTCAGAGGCATGGAGCGTCGGCTTGTTCGGTCACCAGAGAAAGCGGAGATTTATAAGTCTGAGATAAATAAGCTGGAGTTGACTGGTGCTGCCATCAAACTGCAGAATGAGGGAGAGGAGGCCACAGGAGAGAAGTGGTATATCCCACACCATATGGTCACTCACAATGATAAGAACCGCTTAGTGTTTA
Organism: Siphateles boraxobius; assembly: GCF_051911475.1. NCBI lineage: Eukaryota > Metazoa > Chordata > Actinopteri > Cypriniformes > Leuciscidae > Siphateles > Siphateles boraxobius. Next base: position 1,200,159 of record NW_027508908.1, on the reverse strand, counting down.
ACTGTTCTTTCGAGTATAAGGGGCTAAATCTTAATAACTCCTTACTACCGGGTCCAGTCTTGAGCCCTTCTCTTCTGGGTGTCCTCCTGCGGTTTAGGGAGCATAGTGTGGCCATAAGTGGGGATATACGTGGGATGTTTCATCAGGTCCTGCTACTGCCTGAGGATAGACCACTCCTGCGGTTTTTATGGCGTGACCTGTGTCGGGATGACCCTCCAGATACTTATGAGTGGCAAGTACTTCCCTTTGGGACTACGTGCAGCCCCTGCTGTGCGTCCTTCGCTCTTCAGCGACACGTGGCGCTACACAGTACACCTGATGAGGATGTAAGATTCTCTGTAGACAGATGCTTCTACGTGGACAATTGTCTCCAAAGTTTGAGTTCTGTTCAAGAAGCACGACTGTTAGTGGATAAGTTACGTACCCTCTTATCTTCTGGTGGTTTTGACATCCGGCAGTGGGCCAGTAATGCAGCAGAAGTTGTCAGTCATCTACCTCCCGAGGCCAGGTCCCCTAAGCTGGAGTTGTGGCTTTCTCAAGACAAAGCCGACTCACGAGAGTCAACGTTGGGCCTGAGCTGGCACTGCGAGCTGGACCATCTTGGGTTCAAACACCGACCTGTCACATACAATGCCTTGACAATGCGGAGTATCTATAGGGTGCTGGCAAGTCAGTACGACCCCCTTGGCATCATCCTTCCCTATACTACCAGAGCCAAGGTGATCGTGCAGCAGCTTTGGCTAAACCACCGGGACTGGGATGATCCACAACTCCCAGGTGAGCTCAGGCAAGCATGGACAGACTGGGAAGAGGAGCTTAAATTCCTATCGCAGGTGACAATTCCAAGGTGCTATAACCCCTCCTATATGGATCAATCAGATGTACGCCGGGAGATTCATGTTTTCAGTGATGCCTCTGAGAAGGCATATGGGGCTGTTGCTTATCTGCGTTCGGAAGGTCGCCAGGGGGAACTTCACCTTGCCTTTCTTCTAGCCCGGTCTAAAGTGGCCCCACGAAAGCGACAGTCAATACCGAGGCTCGAGCTCTGCGCCGCCTTGGTAGGTGCACAGTTGGCGAAGTTGCTCACAACTGAGCTCACTCTGAAATGGGACAAGGTCACCTATTGGACTGACTCTACTATTGTCCTCCACTGGCTCCTTTCTGAGTCCTGTAGGTACAAAGTCTTCGTGGGCACCCGGGTAGCAGAGATTCAGGAGTTGACCGACCGGACAGAATGGCGATACATAAATTCTGAAGGAAACCCTGCTGATGACCTGACTCGGGGCAAGAGACTGCAAGACTTTATCGGCCCCAACAGATGGCTTCAAGGTCCGAAGTTCCTACTGCAACCACAGGAGGAGTGGCCCTCTCAGCCCACCTCATGCTTTCCGAACTCTGAAGATGCAGCTGAACTTAAAGGAGGAATCTTCTGTGGGATCACTAACACTGTGCCGTTGACTAATGAAAGGAGATACAACCACTGGAAAGATTTGGTGGACGCAGTTGCACAGGAGCTGCATGGGGCGGCTGCCCAGGATAAATCTCCTCCAGCAGGTACCTACAGAGAGGCAGAGACTGTTGCCCTGAGAAAGATACAGCTAGATAGTTTCCCTGAGGATTTCCAGCTGCTAAAATCCAACAAGTCAGTTCGCTCCAACAGTCGGTTACTATGTCTCTCTCCTGTATTTGACTCTGAAAACCAACTCATCAGAGTCGGAGGACGACTGAGGAGAGTGGAAGCCCTTGACCCAGCTACCGCGCACCCTATTGTACTTGACTCTCATCATCCTAACACTCAGCTACTGATCAAGGACTATGACACTCGACTTCACCATCCAGGACCTGAGCGGGTGTTTGCTGAGCTCCGCAGGAGAGTGTGGATTCTGAGAGGTAGGGAGGCAATCAGGAAGCACCAAAGGGCATGTCTCGACTGTTGCAAGTGGAGGTCAAAGCCAGCAACACAGCAGATGGCTGATCTCCCTCCTCCAAGGCTCAGATTGTTTAAGCCGGCATTTTACTCCGCAGGAATGGACTGTTTTGGGCCACTGGTGGTGACATTGGGACGCCGGGTAGAGAAGAGATGGGGCCTCCTATTCAAGTGTCTCACCACCCGTGCGGTGCACATAGAAGTGCTGGCCTCAATGAACAGTGATGCCTTTCTGATGGCACTGAGAAGGTTCATTGGTCGACGTGGCCAGCCTGCCGAACTGTACTCCGACCAGGGCACCAACTTCCGAGGTGGAGAGACAGAACTCCGGGAATCTTTCAACCAACTCAGTCCAGACTTACAACAGCTGTTAGCCAAACAAAGGATCAGTTTCCACTTCAATCCTCCGGCCTCTCCGCACTTTGGAGGTGTGTGGGAGAGGGAGATCCGGTCTGTAAAGGCTGCCCTTCGTGCAACCCTAGGTTCAGAAACGGTGTCCGAAGAAGTGCTTCAGACAGTTTTGATTGAGATTGAAGCTATCCTAAATTCTAAGCCTTTAGGATATGTTTCGGCAGATCTGGCTGATCTGGACCCAGTCACTCCAAATTGCCTGCTGATGGGGCGGCCAGACGGTTCCTTACCCCAGGTGGTGTATCCGGAGTCTGAACTCCTCACAAAGCGGAGATGGAGACACTCCCAAGTATTAGCTGACAGATTCTGGTCTGCATTTATAAGGCACTATCTACCGGCAATGCAGACGAGAGGAAAGTGGCAAAGACCATCACCTAACATCGAGCCTGGCACTGTAGCCATGTTGGTTGACCCCCAACTACCTCGGTCCCTATGGCGTATTGGAAGAATTCTGAAAGTCTACCCAGGAGCCGATGGCCGTGTCAGAACAGCGGAGATACAGATAAAAGACAGAACGTATACTCGGCCTATAGCTCGTCTAATAGTTCTTCCTGAAATCCCTGAAGAGGATGACCATCCTGGGAGTGAAGACAACCAACAGTAACCCTGAACTCATTTCCAACGGAGCAAATTTCTTAATAAATTTGGGGGCGGCAGTGTTGGAAAGGCGGGGCTTAGTGCACCTGTCAATCATCGCCCTGACGCAGCCGAATGAAGCGCGAGTGAGAGAGACTTGCACAGGACCGGGAGAATTAACCCTTATTTTGTGTGCTATAGTGTGCGTCTCTTACTGATTGTGAGTACCCGTTTTGATCAGTAGACAATCCTTGTTAATATAATAGTATTTATTTTCAAATGCACTATGGTATTTGTCCGCTGTTAGTCAGAATGAAGAGTGTGAGAATTAAGCTCGCGCGTTCGGTGCATTCACGAGCTGTGTTCACAATATAATATCGTTTGAGGATATCTTCAGCCTTTTCCATACCTGTTTATTTATGTTACTATGGTATTATACTTAATTCTTTGTTAGGTTTGTATGGGAGTACTGTATAGTGCGCTGTGTGATATTCATATGGACACTTTCGGTTTCAACGTGCCGATTATGTTTATTTAAACAATGACGGCGCCAAATTGCATCGTATTGGTCCAGTTTAGTTATGTATATTATAACATTATATAGTGTAATGCAATGTGATGTATATTGTGATTCATTTTGGTATAACAGTCAAGTCATGTTATGCTGATTATTTCTTTATTTATGTTTTATTGTAGAACCACACACATACCTCACACAGACCAACGCATTCTCAGTGTACAATAAACCCCTTTGATTGAATCAGACTGTCCTGATCCATTCCTGTGTTTTGATCGACACACCAAGAGGAAGGCTAGAGACATTAGAACCACCTTAGAACACAATCCTAGAGTAACTAATTAACACTGACCAATACAGTGTGCTCGAAAAGTGTTTGGACACATAAAAGATCTGTTTTGCCTGAAAGGGGTGGTATAATGACCCTTTTTACAAGATGTAAAATAAGTCTCTGATGTTCCCAAAGTTTGTATGTGAAGTTTTAGCTCAAAATATCCCACAGATCATTTTTTATAGCATGTTAAAATTGTCCCCTTTTGAGTGTGAGCAAAAACGCGTTGTTTTGTGTTCCCTTAAAAGCAAAGGAGCTGCTGCTCCCGGCACAGAGGGCGGAGCTTCAACAGCTTGTGTGTGTGTGTGTGTGTGTGTGTGTGTGTGTGTGTGTGTGTGTGTGTGTGTGTGTGTGTGTGTGTGTGTGTGTTAGCAGCTCCGATTACCTCACACAGCGACCCACTGAAATGTCAGAAACTGTTCTGCCTTTTATGTTTAAACGGGAGTCGGGGCGAAGTTTATGTAAATTTTAGGGTTTGTGATGTCACTAACCCGAGAGGAAGCTCGTGTAGTCCCTATCAGTCGTTTGTTGTAGTCCTTAAAAAACAATTTCTTTAAAAGAAAATATCTCCCTTTGCTTTGAACTTTGAGCGTTGTAACTTGGCAGATGTTGTTTATGCTCAAACAGCAGCATTACACACTAACTAAAGTTAAAAAAGTGAAATCATATTCAACCACCCCTTTAATTACTATTATTTCAGTTTAATTTTAAGGTGACCAAGCATAATGCTAACATTAAAATATTACTCTCGTGTAACTAATAACATTTGTTTGCTTGCGGTTGTGTACTGGAGGCTTAAATTATGCGTTTAGACCGGAAATCATCCAGTAATGGGAGCAGATGGAGCGTGTTTGACCTGCGGATGCAGTCGGCGAGGTGTCGGGCCAGGGCGTCCAGGTCCAGCAGGGTGGTCTGACTGGCGTCCTTCACGTGGATGTTGTCGATGAGTTTACAGAGCAGCCAGAAGTATTCCTTACAGCCGGTGAGAAACATGGCCTCCTCCTCAAAATCCTCCACCTGCACCAAAACACACACAAATACACTCAATTAAAGGAATAAAGCACCCAAAAAGGCAATGGGTATATAACACTGCGTAAACACCTGTGTTGTTATCATTAACTAAATCTTAGTGTACGTTTACACGACAACAACGTACTAAAAACCGGAAAGTTTTTTCTTTGCGTTTTTGCTTACAGACAACAACGTAGTCAAAACCATCCCCGTTCACATGGATCCACGAAAACGTCTAAGAATGCTTAAGTTGCCAATGTCACTTAATGTCACTGTCCTCACAAATTCACGTTTTTGTAGTTTACACGGAGACGTTAACAAGACAGGAAAAAAGATGATATTCAAAAACATTAAGCCCTATAAAATCTAAAGCCATTTAAAACAAAAATTTGAAATAAAGCTGAAAAAAATAAAATATAAATATTAGATGGAAAACTATGGAAGCTTGTTTCTGCAACAAAATAAAATTAGGTAATAAAAAAAATGTTAAAAAAAGGTTATTGCGCCATTTTATCTAGCAATTCTTCTTTTTTTCTCGCAACTGTGAGTTTATTTACTACATTTCTGCTTTCTTCTCAATTCTTCTGAGAATTGTAGATATACAGGTCCTTCTCAAAAAATTAGCATATTGTGATAAAGTTCGTTATTTTCCATAATGTAATGATAAAAATTAAACTTTCATATATTTTAGATTCATTGCACACCAACTGAAATATTTCAGGTCTTTTATTGTTTTAATACTGATGATTTTGGCATACAGCTTATGAAAACCCAAAATTCCCATCTCAAAAAATTAGCATATCATGAAAAGGTTCTCTAAACGAGCTATTAACCTAATCATCTGAATCCTGAGGCTAGATTCCTGAGGCTTTTAAAAACTCCCAGCCTGTTTCATTACTCAAAACCGCAATCATGGGTAAGACTGCCGACCTGACTGCTGTCCAGAAGGCCATCATTGACACCCTCAAGCAAGAGGGTAAGACACAGAAAGAAATATATGTACAAATAGGCTGTTCCCAGAGTGCTGTATCAAGGCACCTCAGCGGGAAGTCTGTGGGAAGGAAAAAGTGTGGCAAAAAACGCTGCACAACGAGAAGAGGTGACCGGACCCTGAGGGAGATTGTGGAGAAGGACCGATTCCAGAGCTTGGGGGACCTGCGGAAGCAGTGGACTGAGTCTGGAGCAGAAACATCCAGAGCGACCGTGCACAGGCGTGTGCAGGAAATGGGCTACAGGTGCCGCATTCCCCAGGTCAAGCCACTTTTGAACCAGAAACAGCGGCAGAAGCGCCTGACCTGGGCTACAGAGAAGCAGCACTGGACTGTTGCTCAGTGGTCAAAAGTACTTCTTTCGGATGAAAGTAAATTTTGCATGTCATTCGGAAATCAAGGTGCCAGAGTCTGGAGGAAGACTCGGGAGAAGGAAATGCCAAAATGCCTGAAGTCCAGTGTCAAGTACCCACAGTCAGTGATGGTCTGGGGTGCCATGTCAGCTGCTGGTGTTGGTCCACTGTGTTTTATCAAGGGCAGGGTCAATGCAGCTAGCTATCAGGAGATTTTGGAGCACTTCATGCTTCCATCTGCTGAAAAGCTTTATGGAGATGATTTCATTTTTCAGCACGACCTGGCACCTGCTCACAGTGCCAAAACCACTGGTAAATGGTTTACTGACCATGGTATTACTGTGCTCAATTGGCCTGCCAACTCTCCTGACCTGAACCCCATAGAGAATCTGTGGGATATTGTGAAGAGAAAGTTGAGAGACGCAAGACCCAACACTCTGGATGAGCTTAAGGCCGCTATCGAAGCATCCTGGGCCTCCATAACACCTCAGCAGTGCCACAGGCTGATTTCCTCCATGCCACGCCGCATTGAAGCAGTCATTTCTGCAAAAGGATTCCTGACCAAGTATTGAGTGCATAACTGAACATAATTATTTGAAGGTTGACTTTTTTTTGTATTAAAAACACTTATTTTATTGGTCGGATGAAATATGCTAATTTTTTGAGACAGGAATTTTGGGTTTTGATGAGCTGTATGCCAAAATCATCAGTATTAAAACAATAAAAGACCTGAAATATTTCAGTTGGTGTGCAATGAATCTAAAATATATGAAAGTTTAATTTTTATCATTACATTATGGAAAATAATGAACTTTATCACAATATGCAAATTTTTTGAGAAGGACCTGTATACTCCCAATCGCAAAAATAATGAAGTTATTGAGAGATAAATTGCCACAATTTTTATTCCATGGCGGAAATAAGATTCCATAGAAAACTTAACAAAAAATAGCAAAACATGTGTTGGAAGTTGATGTACTGAAATTACTAACTTAAACTAAAACTGAAATAAAACTATTTAGAAATATACCAAAAAAACTAATAAGCATAACAAAAGCACATAAGATTTCCAAAAAAATTACTAAAATGAAAACTGAAAATATAAAAATAAAAGCTCTTTTGATCAACTTTATATATATATATATATATATATATATATATATATATATATATATATATATATATATATATATATATATATATATATAAACTATAACATTCCATAACTAAAAGTGGCACGTAAAGAGTTTGAAGGCATTATCAGTGTGTACTGACTCTGAGGGGTTTAAGGGCCTGTGCGTCGGGCAGGAACTTGAGCAGTGTGGACGCGGCGAGCAGCAGGAAGGATCTGTTGATGGATTCTCCTCCCTCCAGACCTGACAAAGAGAGCTTATACAGGCCACTACACGCCTCCTGACGCACCGCCGTCTGCACACACACACAAACACACAAAACACAGCTCTGTTAGCATAGGAGCATTACTCCAGCTCAAGAAGTGGAGCATGGTCATAGAAACATCAAGGTCAAGGGTTCCATTCACAGGGAATGCATGATCTTAGAAAACATGTTTACCTCGAATGCATTGTAAATGCCATTGATATTCATTTTTATTTAATTTTTTTATGCATTTGATAGACAAAAACGTTATAGTCTATCAAATGCATAATTTTTTTTTAAATAAAAATGAATATCAATGGCATTTACAATGTAATTAACTTTCTGAATATGATGCAAATTATTTTGAAGGATGTAGGTGGAACTTGCTTTCAATGACTGGGCTGAAAAGCTGTGATTTGATTGGTTAAATGTGATTGTTCCCCGCACACATGACCTTAATTACAACGGTATCAGAGGAAAGACTCAAATAGCAGAGAACGGCATTAGCAAAATCATGGTCATGTGTTTATTTCCCAGAGATAAAATAAATGAATGAAAAAAATGTGTAAAAAAAAAACCTTGAACAAAAAATGTAAGTTGCTGTGGATAAACTGCCGAATGCATAAAAGTAAGTAAACATAAAATTAATTTTAAAAAATATAAATATTTTTATATATATAAAATAAAGTAAAATAAAGCATTACATTTTCAAAATATGTTGCAATCCACCAATCATTTTGTGAAATGTAGAGTGGAGCTTAATTATATTAACTGGGCTGAATAGCTATGATTTGATTGGTTAATGTAATAGTTCCCCACCTAAATGGCATTAATTACAACAGTAGCAGAGGAAAGTCATTCCAGATTGGTTGGGTTACCTCAGGTATGAGCAGCGTGAGCTTCTTCAGCCAGTCGTGAAGATGTTCGCTGTCGGCCAGGCTGGACTTCACCAGAGAACAGCAGTGAGCCCAGCTCACCAGCAGCCACATGGAGTAATGAGTCACTGCATGAACACATCACCAGCAATGAGTACTGAGTAAACCGAGTAACTTAAAACCTTAAAAGATATATAACCAATCATGTGCTTACCCTCGTGCCTGGATCTGTGATCTGATTGGGCCTTTAAAACCCTGCAGGACAATCAGAAGACAGAAGGTTAAAAAAATAGACTGGAAAAATTGAATATATTTTTAAATAATAATAATAATAATAATAATAATATAAGTATCTCTAAAAAGAGTTCAGTGAAATTAAAAATACAATATTTTACACAGTTTGTGTGCACTGTATTTTGAAGCTTATTAGAGTATAAATTTGTTGTAATTATTTATAAATATTATTTTTATTATAATAATATTATTTAAATAATAGATTTTATTTATTGTTATTAATTACATATATAATATTGTTAAATGTAATTCTATAATAATAATAATAATAGCAAAATATATTAATAATAAATATATATTAAATAATAATTCTTTATACTGATAAGTATCACTAAAAATAGTTAAAAATACGATATTTTACACAGTTTGTGTAGACTGTATTTGTAAGTTTATTAAGAGTATTACTTTGTTAGCCTAGCAAAATGCCAATGTTAAACTCAATCAATTATAAATGGAGACGTGTGTGTGTGTGTGTGTGTGTGTGTGTGTGTGTGTGTGTGTGTGTGTGTGTGTGTGTGTGTGTGTGTGTGTGTGTGTGTGTGTGTGTGTGTGTGTGTGTGTGTGTGGTTCACCTGTGCGCCAGATTGTCGTATGTGTAGGCCACGTTGATGAGCCGCTGGATGAGGTTGGTGCCTTGAACAAGACTTAGAAAAACCTGACGAAGTAGGACAATATCTCAAAATGAGTTACAGCAAACATACACACATACACATACATGGAGAAAAGAGATTTTAGAAGCAGGTTCACACCTCTGTAAGACGGGGTATATGCAGGCCCTTCCCATGATCCCCAGTGGATTTGCGGGACTTCCCTGGCCATGCCCTCTTTCTCTGAGTGTCCGTGAGACCAGACCAGGCAAAAACATCATGATAAGCCAGATCCAGATCGGCCGGATCCACCGCAAACTGACAAATGAGTTTCAGCAGACACGCCAGACAGTCCAACAACCACTACAGAGACAAGACAGGAAAATAAAGATGATATTCATAACTGTTCATTCAGTGGCAGAACTGGGTATATCTCACAAACAAAATGTCCAGGGCTTGATTAAGATCAAAGTCGTTAGAAAAGATGAAAAAATAAGCCTTTTTGATATGAGCAAATGTTATATGACCGAAAAGACTTTACACATTATCTTTAAGACAATTATGCACATTACCTAGAAAAACTCTTATTTTTGTAATTCAAAAACAAATTCATAAAATAATTTGTCATTGTTAGAAAAAAAAAGCCCTTTTGATATGAGCAAATTTATATGGCCAGTGACATTTGATAAACGATCTTTAATACAATTATGCCCATTTCCTCCAAAAACTCTGTTGTAATGCAAAAATAAACGCATTTAAAAATATTTTCTCATTTTTAGAAGGAAAAAACGTTTTTTTTTTTTTATATTTATGATAACAAATTTATTTTATAACAATCATGCACTTCTCCAAAAAGAATTCTTTTGTAATGCAAAAAATAAATTAAATAAAAATATAAATATTTGCTTTATTATAATTTATTCAGAACTATCCTGAATATAATTTGATTTGTTTTAATTAAAATAAGCAGACATTCAGTACAACTAATTCAAGCATTATTTATATTTACACTGTACGATTACAAAATTAAATCATATCACAATATATATTTGTTTTGCATTGCAGTATAACATTTTTCATATCATAGTAAAAAATTATCATAATGCCAAAAATCTCAAGGATTCTAAAAAATAAAATCAGGCTTAATATTTTTATTGCTTCCTTTTGGTTCTTTACACTCACCACTGTCCAGGACTCTTGTTCTTTCGGCTCTAAAATCGCAGAGTTAAAAATGTCCAGCAGAAGCTGAAGGCCTCCAGAAGACACAAACTACAGGAGAGACACATGTGGGATTGTGTTATTAAGAGACATGCGTCCAGCTCACACACACACACACACACACACACACACACACACACACACACACACACACACACACACACACACACACGTCACAAGTCAAGGAACAATAACAACACATCCTTTTTTTCAATGGAAGTGTGAGAAGAGCGTTTGTACCTTGCAGCTCCAGGTGTTCTTGCTGTTCTCAATCTGTTCCTCACTGGAGTCGTCAGAGTCTGGATACAGATCACTGTAGCTGCCCTGAAATACATATAAACACACACGTCTCAAGCTTTCATTAAGAGTACTGCAGGGCTGCATGTGTCTCGGTGTGATTCTGCATGTGTACCGTAGACTCGCGGTGAATCCTGCGGTTGGGTTTGCCCAGGGCTTCTATGATTTCTAAAGCGTAAAGCAGTTTATGGGGGCTCTTGATCCTCAGCAGATCCTTCCAGCACAAACCGTCAGATCCCTAAAGTCACAGTGAACACAAATAAACTTTCATGCAGTGCATAAGTTCAAATGTTGATATGCACAGTTCAATTTTGAGATTTTGGGCTATTTGGGTTTTCATAACATTATTTTAAAGGGAAAGTTCAACAGAAAATGTAAATCCTGTCATCATTTACTCACCCTCATGTTGTTCCAAACCTGTATGAGTTTCTTTCTTCTGCTCAACACAAAAAGAAAATATTTTGAAGAATATCGAACAGTTGATGGACCCCATCGACTTCCATAGTGTTTTTTTCCATGCTGTGGAAGTCAATGGGTTACATCAACTGTTTGGTTACCCATATTCTTCAAAATATCTAAATATCTTCTTCTGTGTTCAGCAGAAGAAAGAAACTCATACAGGTTTTTAACAACTTGAGGATGAGTAAAGGATGACAGGATTTTCATTTTTGGGTGAGCTATACCTTTAACTGTAATTTAAATCTACAGATGCAAACAGATAAAGTGCAGTAAAATAAACAATACATATTTATAAAGGCTGTTTCCTAAATAAATAGTTTTTTTTCTCCTTCACCGAGCAAGAAATCCCCTCTTCAGTGGCCCTTACATACACCAAACTTGACAGTTTTATTCCTATTAATATTCTTAAACTTCATTTGCCTGATTTTATAAAAATATTTAATAAAATACATGGTGATAATGTATTTTTTGATAATGTATTTATGTGATAAAAACATCAAACTTTGTCAACAAAATAAAACAAAAATGTTGAACCTTGCTTTATTCATTGTTCAGATTGCTCTTCTGAAAACATGCAAATTGGTGCATATTTAATTTGATTTGCACATTTAACATTTTAATTCTTAATGTTATCATTCAACTCGGGAAGTAATTTTTTACCCTAATTACCTGGGGTGTCTGGCCTTAAATCAATGGTAAACATGGATCATGTGACTGACCGTGTCATCTGAGATGTTCTGGAAGGCCTGGAGCATGCTGGGACACGTGGGCAGCAGCATGAGCAGCTCCCACACTCGGCGGGAGAGATTCTCCGCGTGGAGGTGCAGCTCCTCGCAGCGAACGCTCTGCAGGAAGAAACGATAGGCTGTTAAAAAAATATGGACGTAGTGTCCGTGACGTCACCCGTAGGTAGGGTGACCAGACGTCCCGTTTTTCCCGGGACAGCCCCGTATTTCCACTCTAATTTTAGTGTCCCGACTTATTCTGAAAAAATCATGTTTTGTCCCTTATTTCATCGTTAATATATATATATATATTTATATATAATAGGTTTCGTTTCCGAAAGGCTAAGTGAATATATATGTTACGTTCAAACCGTGTAGTGCCGTGTAGTGTGTGTGTGCTAGTGTGCCTAATGAAGCGCATGTAAGACGCATTAATAGAGGGAATGCATTAACGTCACTTTCCCGCCGGAACACGCCCCCTCAGCCGGACTGAGTGGCAGAAGAGCAGCTGCGTGACTGGATTTAATAGGGGAAACTGCGAGAACGCAAGTAAAACAAACGATTATCAGTTTAAACTAAAGATTGGACTCAATATAGTGTTCCTTACAACTTACTAAAGATCCAGTGATCCATGGATATTAACATGCAGCCAGGAATCGTGTTTCCTGACATTTATATGTGCCTGATTTCGACACCAGGGAAATACATACAGCAAATTTGCCTTTGAATGCTTTATATAAATACAAAATAGGCAGGTCTAAATCCAGGTGATCACTTATCAATGTTATATATATCATCATATCGTCTAGAGACTTAAAACTTGTATAGTTTTTTGTCAGTGTTTATTTAAAAATGTCAAATTATACAGAATATACAGTGGTAAATATTTGATTGATGAGTTGTCACTGCAATATATAACAATACAATATATAGAGAATGATTTTACCACTAAATTCAGCATATTGACACAAAAATGATAACTGCAAATCCACCTTTCGCTGCCTGGAGTCCAGTTGTTTCTATGAATTGTAGCGATCTATTTGCTTCTCTGTTCTGTAGCTTTAGGTAGTCTGTAAAAATATTCCTCATATTTCTTGTCAAATCTAGTTGTACAGTCAGTCTCAAAGCTCTTTCCCGTTTTAGACGCGTTTTGTGTGTTTTGCGAAGCCGACCGTCGCCATCTTGACAGCGCGTCACTACCGGATAACCGAAAATGGGCAAAGAGGCGGGATTAGCTGAGCTGACGTGACGCTAACAGCAGACAAACGGCTAGTAGTGACAGCAGCGGCAATCCACCTGTCACTCAAGTGGCCACGCCCATAATTATGCAGAACTTTAAGGCTTAATATAATTTAAATGGATGAGTTATAAAGAAATTCACCCCCCTCACAGTTGTCATGAGGGGCAAAATTAGCTTTATAGACCAAAACCACTTTTTATACCAGGCTGTAAACATGGGCATATTAACATGGGGGTCTATGGGATTGACTCTCTTTTGGAGCCTGTCTCTAGCGGCCAGTCGATGAATTGCAGTTTAAGTCACTTCAGTGTTGGATTCGAGAGAGACAGAAAGGTTGCCGCTTGGAGGAAACACACTGGATTGGATGCTGGTTTAACTCAGTCTGGAGAGTGTCAGAGTTGTGGAGCGGGACGTTACCTCAGTGCTGTGCTGGGGTCTGTCTGGGCCGGGCGGTTTGAAGCAGGCCAGCATCTCCAGCAGGTCGAAGAGGGTGGTGAGGTGGGGCTCCTGAAGCAGCAGAAGCATGGGAATGTGCTCCTTCTGAGGGGGCGGCAGACACGACGCCGGCAGCTGGACGCCCTCGCCCTTCCTCTCTCTCCGCGGAGCGCCCAGAGACACAAACACCATCTGACAAACACAGGAGAGTCTCTCAGTGCTTCAGGTTCTAGGGCTGTGGGTGTGCGGCCGTTTGTGGGTTTGTTGTCGTTTACCTGCATGTCCTTGAAGCCGAGCTCATGAAGAGTCTTCTCATCGTAGTCGGTGGTCAGCTCGTGTCCTGATGAGATCATGCGCACCGGACCCATCAGACCCCCTGCACAGAAACACACACACACATCAATCTGACTGAAGCATGTTGCCATATAAACAAACATTTGTACTTGTAAATTGACTGATTTAAGTTTTAACTTGTATCTATAGTAATAAATCATATATAATGTTTTTTTTTATGAATAATATTCTTTCCTGTTTGACTGACTCTTAAAAAAGATGGACGAATGGAAGGATAGACAGACTGACGTATATACAGATATTATAAATAGATATATAGATATTTTTAATGAACCGCATTTGTGTACAATTTACTAATGGTTCTAATGACAGTTAATAGAGCGCATCTGTTTCCTGTGTGTGTGTGTGTGTGTGCGCGCACCTGGGAAGTCCTGCTGCCGGCTGGTTTGGCCGAACTCCTGCAGCTGCGCCTGCTGGCTGAGCTGATCCTTCTGAAGGTTCTCGTACCAGTGCGTGACCTCTGCCCTCAGATCAGCCACCTGATCACTGGGGTACATCTCAATCGTCATCTACACACACACACACACACACACACACACACACACACACAACATGAGAGTTAGCATGTTCATGAAAGCTTTATTAAACTCAGCTTGATGTCTGAGCAAATAGTGATGATGATGATGATGATGATGATGATGAAGGTGAACCTTGTCAGGGAGTCCTGCCGGTTGACACACGATTCTGAGCGGGAGAGACTGTTTATCACTGAGAGCTTTCAGATGACTGCTGATGCCCGTCCCCTCGATCTGCCACTGACGCAGGTGATACGCAAACCTGAAAACACACAAACACTCAATAAGTGAGTTTAGACATAAGTAAATGCCATAACTGTGCTATTCTACAGGGTGAAGGTCCTAAATGTTACCAGCAAAGTCACCATGAATTTCTAATGTAAGCATGGTTTTCTTCCAGTGCCAGTGAGGGAATGTGAGAGTGTGTGTGTATGTGTGTGTGTGTGTGTGTGTGTGTGTGTGTGTGTGTGTGTGTGTGTGTGTGTGTGTGTGTGTGTGTGTGTGTGTGTGTGTGTGTGTGTGTGTGTGTGTGTGTGTGTGTGTACCTGCGTCTGAAGGCCTCCAGATGTGTTTTGAGCAGAAGAAGTCCTCTCTCGATGATGGTGAGGCTGGAGTGGGCGTCTTTCTCCAGGTTAGCAGACGCCATCATCAAGCTCTCCATACACTTACTGATAAACTCCTGCTCCTTCTCCAGACCCGTTTTACCTGCGGTTACACACACTCGTCAATATATCACATTACACACTCATATTGAGGAATGTAAGGTTTGAATATAGGTAGGTGAATGCTCATCCACTACGGGGCTCCGGTAAGAAGCGTGACAGGAGACAGGGAACCGTTAAACTCTTTATAGGTTTGAATATTCAAACACAATGACATCATCCATCTGTACTGAGTTTAGATTATATGTACAAGGTATTGAATGTGGTTTTTCTAGAATAAACAGAATACAAAGATACATCAGTGTATGTCTAATAACTTTAAGTTACATAAACATAAACTCACTACTGACACGTTATTTATATATATAAACCAACGTCACATAGGATTACAGCTGCAAACATATACACGTGAATCACTGTATATAACTCTCGCATTATCATGTTATGCACAATGTAAAGTTCGGTTACACTAGCTAAATATTTGAATACAACAATGTAACAAACATACATCAACTTATAACTGTGAATAAATGAATAACTTACATTCAATCACGCACATTAACACCTGAGGAAATGGCGGAGAAACGGCTGGTGAAAGTGAAAGTAAACACAATAGTGGAGTGCCGGAAACTAACGCTACCTAACAGCGCAGCGTATACAGTAATCATTCATAATAAAAGTCCTTCTCGTACTCTTATATAGGGAATTTAGAACAGCCGCCCCCAGATTAGCATAGCTAATATGTGTAAAGATAAACTCCCTAGTCCCTGGAGTCGGTGTCACCTCCATTTGGAAGTGCAGGAAGTCTGACAAGTTTGGCCACAGGTCGTAGGTATAAGCGGTCATTGACCTTGATTTGAGCTGACCGAATGTGTCCATCATCACTGGTAATCAACTTGACAACCCTACCAGTTGGCCATTGAGCTCTGGGAAGCTGCGGATCCATAATCATTACCACCATGTCCTCAGTTAAATCCTGGGTTTCTCGCTGCCACTTTTGGCGAGTCTGGAGGCTTGGGAGGTAATGTCGAATGTAGTATGACCAGAAGTGGTCCACAATGGTCTGAGAATGTGGCCAGCGGCGCTTGGAGAGTGGTTCGGGAGTGTAGATCACCTGGGGAAGTGAGGCATCTCGCCGCCCCATAAGCAGCATGTTTGGGGTAACCGGATCTATGTCTGCAACATCGGATGAGACGTATCCCAATGGCTTGCTGTTGAGAATACCCTCTATTTCAATCAGTACTGTACGCAGTACTTCCTCTGGAACCGACTGGCTCCCGATAACTATACGCAGGGCAGACTTTACTGATCTAATCTCCCTTTCCCATGCGCCTCCGAAGTGTGGTGCGGCGGGAGGATTCATTTTAAAGTTGATCTGATGACCAGCCAACAGCTCTTGCAGTTTAGGTTCCATTACTTTGAATGCTTCCCTTAGCTCGGTCTCAGCTCCTCGGAAATTAGTCCCCTGATCCGAGAGGATTTCGGATGGGGTCCCTCTGCGGGCTATAAATCGTCTGAGTGCCAACAAAAATGCATCCGCATCAATGCTGTTAAGGAGGTCGAGGTGAATGCATCTGGTCGTCAAGCACTTGAAGATGACTCCCCATCGCTTTTCAGTGCGACGGCCAATCTTCACAATGAAGGGCCCAAAACAGTCAACTCCAGTCGAGAAAAAAGGCGGTTGGTACAGTCGCAGGCGAGCTAAAGGTAAGTCAGCCATGATTGGCACGATCGGCTTGGCTCTCCACTTCTGGCACTCCACACACTCTCTCTGATGTTGCCTTACTGCTTGTCTACCTCTCAGGATCCAGTAGTGGCGACGGAGTTCAGCGAAAACCCTGTCAGGTCCTGGATGGAGAAGGTGTTCATCATAGTGCTTTATGAGAAGTTTAGTCACCTTATGGTGTGGGTGTAAAACCACTGGGTGGATCTCCGTTTGACTCATGCCATCCAGTTTCCTCAGCCTTCCTCCCACACGAATCAGTCCTAGTGTGCAATCCAACTCTGGTGCAAGTGTGTTCAAACGGCTGGATGCAGGTACAGGTTTCGCTGCCTTCAAGGCCTTAAGTTCCTCTGCGAAGGTCTCCTCCTGACATCGACTCAATATGAGTGTTTTCGCACTCCGGTAATCAGGGTGTTGCATGCTCATGTCTTGGGTAGGCGCCCCGTGAAGAAACTGGTAAGCAGCATCAATCAAGTCCTTCCAGGAAGTGTACTGGCATGCAACAGGAATGCCAGAACCTTGATCTGCAACAAGCCCACAAAAGACAACTTTCCTCGTCTCTGATATGTCATCTTGGGCCTCTATCAAGGGTGTGACTGGCCAGTGATCTGGTGGTTCACGAAGAAATTTTGGACCCTGACACCACCTGCTTGGGTTCGCCAGCTCTGTAAGTGTCTTCCCTCTAGTAATATCATCCGCCGGGTTATTGAGGGAATCCACATACCTCCATGAGTGAAGCTCTGTCAACTCTTGGATTTCTGCCACTCTTGTCCCAACAAAAACTTTATACCTACAAGACTCGGACTGTATCCAAGTCAGGACAGTAGTAGAGTCAGTCCATAATGTCACTTCCTCTATGGGGATAGTCAGTTCCTGGCTGAGGAGATTGGCGAGTTGGGCACTGGTCAGAGCTGCGCAGAGTTCGAGACGTGGGATTGACAGCTGTCGTTTGGGGGCTACCCTAGAGCGGGCCATGACAAAGGAGGTATGAATCTCTCCAAGCTGCTCAACAAGGAGGTAAGCAACTGATCCATAGGCCAACTCTGATGCATCACCAAACACATGCAAGCTAAATTTTGATGTCTCCACATCAAAGTTGGAAGGGATGTAGCATCTGTTAAGCTTGATCTTGACGAGGTCAGGCAACTCCTTCTCCCATATTTTCCACTTCTCGAACAAATCTGTGGGAAGGTTCGGGTCATCCCAATTCCTTGGTTTGGCCCAAAGCTTCTGGACAAGAATCTTGGCCCGTGTGGTAAAGGGAATGATAAACCCTAGGGGGTCATACTGTGACGCCAAGACCTTGTAAATGTGTCTCATAGTTGGAGGGTGCTCTACCATGGCACGATGCCGGTAGCCCAGTTGATCCTCTAGACAGCGCCACATCAAACCCAGAGCTGGTTCCAAAGGATCCGAATTATACTGTTGCAACCACAGTTCAATACTCTCTGAACGAGCCATTGATGGTAAATGCTGAACGACTGAAGGTACATTAGAAGCCCACTGTCTTATTTCAAAGCCCCCTAAGGCAAGAAGAGGTCTCATCTTGTCGATCAGTTGCTTAGCTTCCGTAGCAGTGGGAAGACTTTGTAGACAATTGTCAACGTAAAAGCTTCGCTCTATAGACTGCAGTACTTCTTCGTTTCCGGGCTGCTGGCTGCGAACATGTGTCTGTAAAGCAAAAGTAGCGCAGCAGGGACTGCAGGTCGTCCCAAAAGGCAAGACTTGCCACTCGTAGACGTCAGGTGGATCCTCCTTTCGCATATTTCTCCAAATAAACCTCAGCAGGGGTTTGTCTTTGGGTAGGAGTCTCACCTGGTGAAACATGCCGCGTATGTCACCACTAATGGCAACCGGATACTGCCGAAACCGAAGGAGAACTCCAATCAATGAGGCACCGAGGCTAGGGCCAGGAAGCAGCTGCTGATTAAGGGAGATACCCAGATGCATGAAGGAGCAGTTAAAAACCAGCCGGTCCTTGCCATTATGGTGCACAAGGTGGTGTGGTATGAACCATGACTCCTCATCGGACAGCAGATTCTCCGGTGGTACCTTAACAACATACCCTGAATCAAGGAGTTTCTGTATTTCAGCTTCATACACCTGAGCTTTCTCTGTGTCTTTGCTGAGATGCTTCTCAGTGTTCCTGAGGCGGGACAAGACTGATTCCTTTGTTCCTCTCAAAGGTGGGCCATCCCGTGCACGAAGGAGTGGAGTAGCGTAACGCCAGATGCCATTAACTTCTACCCGTTGTGTTCTAGTCTCCAGCATATTCACAGCCGCTTCATCCTGTTTTGACCGTGTTACCAGCTTTTCACTGCGGTATGGGAGGACGTCCAATTGCCACAATCGCTCAACATGTTGGTAAACAGGATCTCGAATTGGAGTAAGGGAAGTGAATAAGCATTGTGATGACGGTACCTGATGTGGGAGAAGTCCATCTGGTCCCTGGAGAACCCAACCGAGCTGTGTACGTACAGCTGCGGGTCCACCAACTGGTCCTAGTCTGATGGGCTCCTTAGCTGTTATCAGGTTTGGATAGTCAGACCCAATTAGGAGAAGGGGCTGCACCTTATCAAAGGATGGAAGATGAATTCCTCTGAGGTGGTAATAGCATCGCTGAAGCCTCTTAATGGGATAGGTTTGCTCAGTTAACGTAAGGAAAGGAGCTGTAAACACATTTGTAAGGCTGTACTTCTCATTTGGACTTGACTGTGTGGAAATCAGCAGATCAATTGACTGTCCCTTCAAATCTGTGACATCATGTCGGATGGTGCGAAGGGCCATAATCTCTTCCCTACCCGCAAGTCCTAACTGCTGAACTGCTGCTGGAAGAACAATACTCCGTTGGGCCCCATCATCTAGGATAGCATATGTTGGTACAGACCTTTTGCCTCTCCACAGCAGTACTGGGACGACTTTCAGGTACACACGTCCTGTGGAGCTAGGGGAAGTCAGATATGCTCGATCGGCAGACATCGTAAGTAACACAAGGTTGGGACCCTCTTTAGCGATAGAATGCAGGACACTGAGGTGTACATTTCCACATTCTCTACAAGGTTTCTTTAGCGTGCATTCCTCACATTTATGACTGGTGCGACCACATTTCCAACATCTCTTGCCTTCCTTTATCCACTTGAGAATCTGTTCAGTTGAGCGCTCAGCGATCTGACTGCACTGTGACAAGTAGTGCTCTTGACTTTTACAGAACAGACACAGACGTTTCAGTTTCTTGACTAATTGCTGACCATGTGTGGGCTCTGGATGGGCATAATGCACCGTACTGACCTCTTTGGCTTGGTCGCTGCCATGATAAACTGCAGTGAGTCGAGTTTGGGGCTTCGGAATGGGTTGACGTTCTCTATGGGGGGCTTGAACTCTCTCCGTCTGGTAGCGCTGTACCATTTTAGATGACAGACGCTGAGCCTCTGCCTTCACTTTCAACCAGTCAGCGAGGTCATGGAGGTTATACGGATTGAGGCTGTCAGTGCTCAGTCAGCCTCGTAACTGGAGGTGCTCAATGAAACTATCTCTGTAGTGCTTGGGTAGCTTACTGAGTAGTCTGTCAACATGGCCCTCGCAAGTGAGTTCTCGTCCCTGTGGCCCCTCAATGGACATCAACATAACTACTAACAAGTCAACATTGAGTGCAAAACTCTGGAAAGCCTTTGCATCCCCAGCTCTAATATCAGGCGAATTTAACAGAGTTGCAATTTCACTTTGTGCCAGCTGATGAGGTTGGCCATACTGTCGTTGCAATGCCGTCATAGCTGCTGCATAGGGCGCAGGATAATGTCGGCATGATTGGGCTATTAGCCTTGCTTCCTCCAGAACTAACTGTTCCATTAGCACCCTGTATTTATAATGTTCAGTAAGCTCAGTGTGAGGATTGAGGAGATTGTCCAATGCCATCTTCAGATCCGTAAACTCTCTCTCACTATCATTCACAAGATTCGGTAATTTTGGGATTGAAACCGGCTGGAATGGAAGTGCTGTAGGCATTGGCCGATGAACAGGAGTTGGAGGTGTGGTCGGGTACGTAACTGGAGAGTCATACCAGGTCTGTCCTGGAATCTGTGTAGAAGGCTGAGTGACATAATATCCTTAGGTCGCTGGTTCGAATCCGGCTCGAAGGACCAAATATTGAGGAATGTAAGGTTTGAATATAGGTAGGTGAATGCTCATCCACTACGGGGCTCCGGTAAGAAGCGTGACAGGAGACAGGGAACCGTTAAACTCTTTATAGGTTTGAATATTCAAACACAATGACATCATCCATCTGTACTGAGTTTAGATTATATGTACAAGGTATTGAATGTGGTTTTTCTAGAATAAACAGAATACAAAGATACATCAGTGTATGTCTAATAACTTTAAGTTACATAAACATAAACATAAACTCACTACTGACACGTTATTTATATATATAAACCAACGTCACATAGGATTACAGCTGCAAACATATACACGTGAATCAGTGTATATAACTCTCGCATTATCATGTTATGCACAATGTAAATTTCGGTTACACTAGCTAAATATTTGAATACAACAATGTAACAAACATATATCAACTTATAACTGTGAATAAATGAATAACTTACATTCAATCACGCACATTAACACCTGAGGAAATGGCGGAGAAACGGCTGGTGAAAGTGAAAGTAAACACAATAGTGGAGTGCCGGAAACTAACGCTACCTAACAGCGCAGCGTATACAGTAATCATTCATAATAAAAGTCCTTCTCGTACTCTTATATAGGGAATTTAGAACACTCACATTTATTCACAATACAAAAAGTACAATCATCATAAACTCCAATAGGACTGACTGTTATCCATTCATCAATACATCCACCCATCTATCTATCTATTCATCCATCAATACATCATCCATTTTTATCTTTCTATCATCCATCCATCCGCCTTTTTATTCATCAATCTATCAATCCATTTATCTATCAATCCATCCATCTATTTATCTATCCAATTATCCATCCATCATCAATCCATTAATCTATTTATTAATCCATCCATCTGCCTTTCTATCTACCCATCCATTCAGTCATCTATTTATCTATCCATCTATATATCTATTTATCTATCCATCCATCCATAGATCTATTAATCCATCCATCCATCCAATACACAATCAAAAATCAAAACATCCATTTAGTAAAACAATTGAGAACAATAATGTTTCCTCCTGCATTTATTCTAAACCTGAGAGGTTATAAAACTGTCAACATTTAATGGTTATGAATTCTACAATACATGTGAGAGTTTGTTGTTAACTGACCGCTGATGTAATAGGAGTTGATGTACTGGATCGCAGCTCGACTGATGTCTGCAGACTGAGCCCTCAATGCGATTCCCCACAGCTGATCCATACCACACAACTACACAGAGAGAGAGAGAGAGAGAGAGAGAGAGAGAGAGAGAGAGAGAGAGAGAGAGAGAGAGAGAGAGAGAGAGAGAGAGAGAGAGAGAGAGAGAGAGAGAGAGAGAGAGAGAGAGAGAGAGAGAGAGAGAGAGAGAGAGAGAGAGAGAGAGAGAGAGAGAGAGATCAGAAAGAAGAACATATCGAGACAAACCATCGAGATTTCGAGATTTGCTGCATCAAACCTCGCAGTTAGAGCTGCTGTCATAAGCGCTGGTGGCCAGACGAGCCAGATTACACAGATGCTGAAACAAGTTAAGTCCAGTCATGCTGATCGTCTCCGGCTTCAGCTGAGGCATCTGAGAAAGAGAGAGACGGCGAGAATCAGGTGATGTAAGTTTCATTCACATGGTACATAGAGGTTAGGGTTTAACTATACGCTCGCCCGACCTTCTCCAGGAAGAGATGTTTATATGTCTCCATGCCCATCGCGTGCTGGTCTTTACTGCGGACCTGGTTTAGGAACCAGTGCAAGGCGTCGTCGTAACACTCAGAGTCCTCGACTAAACAGTGCCACAGGATGTCCACCTGCTCCAGACTCAACCCTGACACACACACACACACACGGTATTCATATATGCACAGAGGCAGCGATGTGTGAGAGATAAAGAGAGAGGCTCACTGAAGTGGTCAGGTGATCCAAGCGTTGAGAACACACAGGTGAGGAACTGCAGACGCACCTGCACCTCCGCGCTGTGACTGTACCTGAGACACATGGGATTGATGTCACTTTTATTCAGAAAGGACACATTTAGTTGATCAAACGTGACAGTAAACACATTGGTAAATGTTATAAAAGATTTCTATTTTAAATAAATGCTGTTCTTTTGAACTTTCTATACATCTAACGATCCTGAAAAAAAATATCATGGGTTCCACAGAAATATTAAGCAGCACAACTGTTTTCAATATTGATAATTAATCATTTTAGAATGATTTCTGAAGGATCAATTGACACTGAAGACTAGAGTAATGATGCTGTAAATTCAGCTTTGTTCATAGAAATTAATTACATTTTAAAATATAATCAAATAGATAACAATCGTGTTAAATTGTAATATTATTTCACAATATCACAGTATTTTTGATATATTAAATGCAGTATTGGTGAGCAGAAGAGACTCTAAACATTTGAACGGTAGCACAGAAATATAGACAAACACCCAGACTTACAGAGCGAATTTGTGACGCTGCTCTCTCACGTCCTGGATATAGTGTAACAGATCATCAAAGAAGAGCTTCATCATGTGGAGCTCCTTCTCTGCCCACCTGCAGCACACACACACACACACACACACACACGCACACAAACACGGAAAAGATGAACATTTACTCATTCAAAAACATAATCCAAGTTCAGATTCACCCTTCACAGGGAGTTTGATTGACAGGCGATCTGACCAATCATAATCTGCCATTCGCCGAATCCGCCATTTTGTCTGACAAAGCAGTCAGGGGTCGGTTTCACAAAGATAAGACTTTAACTATGGCTTAGATATTGTAGATAGTCAGACTTCAGCTAGACATCTAAATCAGACTGTTGCACAAAGCACTTAAACACTCTGACAATCTTAAGTAGGGCTACACTGCAATGAATTCTGGGTAAAATAAGACACTTTTCAAAACAAAAAACATGGCGGATCGCACTCAACCGCTCAGTGCAGTTTACCCAAGCGGAAAATGTGTGTTTGTTGGAGGAGTATAACAGTTACAAGGACATTTTACTTGGGAAATTTAGCGGAGAATGTAGTAACATGAAGAAATGCTTCATTTGGAAAAAGATTGCGTTAATCCGACGATTGATCGGAGTGTTAAAGACGTACAGAAAAGATACAAAACCTTGGTACAAGATGCCAAAAAAGAAATATTTAAGAGGAAATATCCTAAAAACCCTTTCCATTCTCATAGCTCTCTCCATAACGTCGTCAGCAAACCACAAATTATGAGCCATTTTCCTTTTTCTTTTGGCTGTTTGTAATGCAACTGATTGTTACTGCTGGTTGCCAAGGAAGCAGAGTCTTAGACCTAAGTTAGCCTGGGGATAAGGCGTCTAATTTTTTTGGTCTAAATTAAGTCAGTCTTTATTTTTGTTTAACAGTCTAACTTGGATTAGACTAGTCTATGAGCAAATTTTAGACTTTTCTAACACTATAGACTGGTATAAAATAGCTATGTGAAACCGACTCCAGTAGAGTTAATAGATTAACGCCGGTGGATTTGAACTTGAAAAACTGTGTGTACTGACGTCTTTCCACGGTTGAAACAACATTCCTTCTGATGTTCATTCATGTTTATTTGATGCTATATATGAACTAGAAGGAAGAGATGATCGGTTCACGAGCAGCTTTAACTGAGCGAACAGTCATGACACATTAAAGAGACAAAACTGTATCTTTTGTTCAAATTTCTTTTTAAAAAAAGACCAAATTTGAAAATTTAAATTGAGACTTTGTTTCATATCAAAAGTAACCTAGTCCTTCCTGTCTTACGACACGTTGTCAGTTCCCTCTTTAGTCCGCCATGTGTTTTCCACTGTGTGAGAACATGTTGTGTGGCGTGAGAGCTGCATGGCTTGTCGGACATAGCAACAGTAACTAAAGGATATTTCGAATTGAAAGTCTGTGTTTATGTTAAGTTTTAGTAATTTTGTTGTGTTTTAGTCATTTTAATTAGTTTTTCCTCTCCACACTTTAGTTCTTTGTGAACGGTCAATTACTAATTGAACATTTCTCTTACATGGTAATCCAATGAGTGTCATAACTGGAACCGAACTGCTGGAATGTCCCAAAGAGCTTGGGCAGCAAACGCAAGGACACCACCACCGACCTGACGAACACACACAGAAACACAACGGTCAAATATCTCCACCAGAAGACCAAACCTCTTCAGCAGTTTCACACAGCTCTGCAACGGCCTCACCGGTGGTTGGCGAGGTTCTCCAGACAGCCCTCGATGAAACGCATGCGGATCTGACGGTCAGTGAACCAGCAGACCAGAGAGCACAGCAGCTTCTCCGCCTCATTGATCAAGCCCTCCGAAAGGTGGATCTGGTCACAATGACAACATGAGAAAGGCACTCTACACACGAGATGCTTCAGATAGTCTGCTGTGGAGTAAACATACCGCGTTATCGTCCTGGACTAGGTCCCACAGAAGAGTGTTTCCGTTCTTGCAGACGTTATCCAGGTTGATGTCAGTCACCGCGTGGGTTGAGTACTGATGTTTGTGCACCGACGGACCTGGAGCGGACGTTTAGAGAAATTAAACATCGGACTAAAATTATCATGTGACTTTTGTCATATAAAATTAACTCAGTGTCTCACTTTATTTCTAATGTGTATCTTAAATCTGTCTTTTGTTTAAGCTAATAAATGGTATCGCAGCCCCTCCATTAACAAAGTTTATTTCACTCAGCTCAGAAATGTAGGCGAGTGTAGCATTCCTCAGTGTAAAACAGCTCTCAGCAGCTCAGTTTTCTCATGTGTGGCCATCAGTCAATGGAATAAGTTGCCAACAGAGTTGACCACATGTGTACATTTTTACATTTTTTCACATCGGGCCAAGAAATGGCTACTTTCAAAACAAACATGTTTACATAATGTATTGTAATTGATGTGTATGTGAGAGTCTATAATGTATTTTTAATATGTGTATGTGTTGACATCAGCCTGCCCAGGGACTACAGGTGGAAATTAGCACAAGTGCTACAACCTGGTAAAATGCATCTCTCCTTTCTAAGGTTAATGTATATTTTGCATTTTCCCTGTCCGAAAAAAAATGTGTAAAAGTTCTAACTTGAGTGAAATTACAATACTAAGATTTATGTTCATTTCTATGCTTTCAAATATTAAAACAGCTTTTATTTGGATGGAAAAAGACTTTAAAGCTTCTCTTTTGACAACAGATTTATAAACGATTCTCATTACAGATTTGGGAAGACGGTTGGGGCGGTGCTACAGTTTAAAATGCATGTTCCCAGAAAGCAATTTTGCGTTTAAAAGACAAACACAGCCCAGACGTCGAAGCTAAAACAAGGCAAAATTTGGGCTGTCAGTGACAATTTAATAGACGTCTAATCATAGCCCAAGAACAAACTAGTCATCAATTAGATAACGTCAAAACAAATTAAACCTAATCCCTTGTAATCACTGTTGACTTGGATAATATGATGGAATATCATACATCTTGCAAGTTATTTTGGCAAAAACTAAATTTTTTGGCTAGAAGTGGGTTACTCAGAGTCGGACTATATCGGTCTAGTAAACCTAAATGGCTATTGCTTGCTGGGTTATAAGCAACTCAAACGTCATTTAGTGCTGCTCCGATACTCTGAAATCCCGCTTGTGTGTAAATGAACACAGTGCCGCGCCTCACTGATGTGTGTGTGTACCTTGCACCAGGTGTTCGTGGTATATGGAGGCCAGGTTGGGCAGGTGTTGCTGCAGGTGTGAGCTGAGCTCAGCGTGAGAGTTGATCTGGACCAGCTCTTCCTCACATCCAGACTCTTCTCCGTCAAAATCTGCCATGTTCTTCTCGGATTTGGCGCTAACTTGGGAACTGCTGCAGCTTACGTCATCGGCGCTCAGCATGTCCTCTACCATGTGACTGCAGAGAGAGAGAGTGTGTGTAAGAGTATGTTACCAGAAAAACAATAGCTCTGTGATTCTGTGCTGCTCCCACCAAAACTACTTTATCTTTTATCCTGCTCCCGCCCAACAATTTCACGTTTTTGTAACGTTCTCACCCACAAAAGCCTGTAGGAAGAGGTCTACGCTGAATTTTCAGTCCCATTCCGGTTAAATTCTATTCCAATTCCAATTTCCCCACACACAACGCTTCAGATCTCCAGTGACAGATTTGTGCGGTGCTGTTATTATTATCATCATAATTACTACAGGAGCCCATGAGTCATTTCTTTCTCCCGTTTCCCACAAACATATCAGTATCTTCCCTCCCGCACACATTAATCTAGCAAAAACTAGTCCCGCGCTGCACTGTTGTGACGTGTCCCAGAGATCCTGAGCTGAACCGCAGGATTGCAGACTTCTACTCTTATTGTCAAAACCTAGTAAGCCGTCTACATAGACAGCAATTTAAAGCAATTTTTTCAATTTTCTTTAGAGTGTGATGTTGCTGTTTGAGCATGAAAAATGTCAGCAAAGTTACAAAGTCCCTCTGATAGAAGTTATTCTCTATATCAGTGTCACTGTTTCTGAACTCCCTGAAACGCCTCCATTGTAGTCTTCAGTTTGCTTTCGGGAACAAACACGTCACAATATTCCTCATTTAAATAATTCTAGCCCTAGAGATATGCAAAAAAAGAAGCGAGGCCTGGTCGAGTTGCATTAGAAATTCCCAAAAAAGTTTGAAGCAGTTGACCAATCACAACACACCAATCAGAGCACAGTGTGCTTTTCAGAAGGAGGGGCTTCATAGAGACAGGAACTAAACAGAGCGTTACTGACAGACTGGGAAGAGAGGAGCTGCAACAATGTCAAACATGTGAAAACAATGTGTTTTCAAAACAAAATCAAAAAGCTTAAGGCGAGACACTACAGGTGAATAGGGTAATTTTTTTAACTATCAGATATCACCATGAAACTTTGCCAGTTGATTACCTACATTAGGATGAGAAAAAAATGTATTACAAGTTTCTGTAATTTAATGTTTAAATAGGAATTTTCTAATTAAATATGCGCTATTTTGCATATATTTTAAAAAACGAAATCTGAGTATTGCACAAAGCCAGGTTCAAAATAATTTTTTCATTGTGTTCACATATTAGATGGGGAAAAAATTACAGAGGGATTTATGGATATCTACTTTTGTTATCCTGTAAATCTGAATATACTGCCAATAGCCTTAGAAAAAAGATTTTCGCCATGTTTTTGGGAATAAAATGTTATATAAATCAGGCTAGGAATAATATATTTACAAATCCCTCTGTAAATGTCTTAATTATATGACTAGGTACAAGACTGGCAAGTTTGGTGTATATAGGTGCAACTGAACTGGAGATTTCGGACTTGGAGTATGAGAGAAAAGACATTTTGAGAAAACGGACTTTAAATATTTACCATCAGCCAATGAGATTGCGCATTTAGAGTAAAATCCCCCCCTTTTACTTTCGCGATTGGTTGCTGATAAAAAGGAAATGACCATATTTGGATCCGGCAGTCTTGTTCAGGAGAGAGAGAGCTTTCTAACGGTGTGTGTGATGACAGGGTGCAGATCGCGATCGCGGAGCAGAGGGATGATTTATAACGACAACTTTTGATGAATTTATGAGAAATCTACAGACGCAAACAGACAAAGTGTAGTAAAATAAAGACCTAAATGTGTATTTCGGACTTTTTTTCACCACAAGTCTGAAAGAAGACATGTTATTGAAGACAAATATCCCAAAATCTCAAAATTGACCAGTGAAAAAAAAAACTATGTTTTTGCCTGCCGTGTCTCGCCTTAACAGGTCGGTCCTCTGTAAGTTCCCAATCCCATAATGCACAGTTTTAGACAGTAAGGGAGCTCACTAGGTGTTGGCAGAGAAACGTCAACCACACATTTGAAAGGTATCCTCACCCATCATGCTGGTGATGATGATGATGGTGGTGATGATGATGGTGATGCTGAGGGCTGATGAAACGCCTGCAGTTGAAGAACTCGTTGCCCATGGCCTCCGTCAGGAAGTCCGTCGATCGAGGCAAACATGACGGCTCTTGGGAACCGGAGGAGTCCATCTCAGGGCAGCCCTGCTGCGGGTGCTGGGGATCCTGGGATTGGGAATGTGAGGAGGGATCAGCCTGTTCTCCCGACGTTTCCTCCAGGCACAACGATGAAGAAGAGCAGGGTTCAAGGATCCTAAGGGAAGACGAGCCAACCATGGCAGCGGCTGCTTCTGGAGTGAAAGGGATGGATTTTGTTTTGGAAAGTCCGGGAATGCCGGGACGCTCTGGACCTTGAACCTCTCCGAGGGCTTCGCCGGCTTTGCGTTTGCGCAACTCTGATGTAGACGGCTCTCGGGTTTCTTTTTGCGGACTGCTCTCGGATGTGACGGTGGGTCTGTCGTCTTCATCGTCCTCATCATCCTCGTCATCATCCTCGTCGTCATCCTCCTCTTCTTCCTCCTCTTCTTCCTCCTTCAAGGCCTCACTGTCAGCCATGTCGTCGGAGTGCATCTCGCTGCCAGGGCTGCCTGCTGATTGGCTGGCTCGACTGGATCCGGCCTCGTTGCTCGAGGCTTCGCTGCGTCCGCTGCTGCTTCCCTCCTCGCCACTGTTGGCCGTCTCGTCCGAGCTGCCCTGCAGAGACTCCTAGAATAGCAAAAAATACCTAAATTACTCGACTAGCAAAAAATACCAAAAATAGGGCTGCACAATTAATCGCAACTTACATGAAATTGCACTATAACCGATTTTGACTTGACTAAAAAATAAAAAAAAACACCTAAATGACTTGACTAGCAAAAAACACCTAAATAACTTGACAAAAAAACCCCGCATAAATTACTTGACTTGCAAAAAACACCTATTACTTGACTAAAAAACAAATTATTAGTGCTGCACAATTAATCGCAATTTACATGAAATCGCACTTTAACCGATTTGGCTTATCATGATTATGAAATTATTTTTAATGCGCAGCTTGTCATTGATGTACGGCTCTGTAAACGCTGCTCCTTCTGAAAGCACTGAGTTTGAGTCACACTTACAACTTGCATTTGAAAAAGCAACACGCGTCAAACATCTTTCCAAACATGAGAAGCTTTTATGAACCTCTTGTCCAACAAAAGACAACATTTAATAACATGCTTTTACTCCAAACTCCTCCTGTTAGATGATGTGACTTGTTACACAGAAAAGGTAGTCGTGTGTTTATATGTGTATGTGTGCGAACGTTACCTCTGTGTCCGACAGCCTCTGCTGCCCTCGCTTTCCGCTGCTCATGATCGGCTCGTCCATCTCCATGTCACTTCCTCCACTGTGATGCGTGTCGCTGTTGTCACTGCTCTCTGGGCTTCCAGCAGGAGAACCTGGGGGAGGAAATATTTGTAAACTGACATTTTAACCAGAAACTCTTTACACTGAGATTCTGATTTGAGCCATGGTGGCCAAATAAATAAATAAATAAATAAATAAATAAATAAATAAATAAATACAATTTTAACATCATCTTAGCTATGATGGCACAAAAAAAAAAATATATAAAAAAAAATAGCATTATCTTAGCCATGGTGGCAGAATAAATAAATAAATAAAATAGTATTACCTTAGCCATGGTGGCAAAATAAATAAATATATTAAATAAAATAGTATTATCTTAGCCATGGTGGCAAAATAAATAAATAAATAAATTAAATTAAATAGTATTATCTTACGCATGGTGGCAAAATAAATAAATAAATTAAATAAAATAGTATTATTTTAGCCATGGTGGCAAAATAAATACATAAATAAAACACCATTTTGACCACATCTTGGTCATAGTGACAAGATAAGAAAAAAAATGTATTTAACAAACTTAGCCATGGTGGCAAAATAAATGAATAACTAAAATAGCATTACCTTAGCCATGGTGGCAAACCAATGCTATTCTATTTATTTATTTATCTTAGCCATGGAGGCAAAATAAATAAATAGATTATTTTATTTATTTTTTTGCCATAAGGGCAAATAAATTAATATGATTAATTGAGATCCCTTTCTTGTTGACCACACACCTTTCTTGTTGCCCATGGGAATGTTAGTGTTGAGCAGGGAGGCGAAGGAGCTCTGTTTGGACAGTTGAGTTTTGGCAGCCAGGGCGTTATTCCACAAGGCCTTGATCAACATGGACGCCAAATACAGCGTCTGCGCACAGAGACACAACTCAGCAACCACATACAGGACGGCTCAGTAAAAATACATTTACTTCAGTCTCTCAAAATTCACCAATGTATGAGAGTGAGAGCTCAAACGTGTGTGTTAATGTTCATCATCTATCTGAGCATGTGACTAAACCGCGTACCTGTTCGGTGTGTGCGCTGGGGTGCAACCCTGACACCAGGCTGAGCACATGCCGCAGGGGAACCGGGTCCAGGTTCTTTATGAGCGAGGGGAACAGGTCATGGATGTAGCGACTGCAGTGTTTCAGCTACAGAAAACACAGAGACACAGAGGCCTGAGTTAACGACACAAATAAATGAGTCACAAAGGCCGAACAGAGAAAGAGTGTGTTCTTGTTTTCATGTACTTGTATCAAGAGGGTAGAATCTTCTCTAAAATATGGTCAAACCTCTTCAAAATTACAACAATTGTAACAGCTCTAAAGGAAAGCGTCTATTACTCAATGCATAGTATGCAGTGTTATTTCAGTATTTATGTACTGAAAGCCTGTGTTTTTTTGTTTTCGGTTTTGTTGCGTTTTTGTCATTTTAATTAGTTTTTTTTAAGTGTGTTTTTCCTTCTTCCTCTCCAAACTTTAGCAATATATCAGTATTAATATATTGATAGTCATTTCCTATTTTTCTGTATGTGAATTATTTGATCAATGAAAATAAACTGGATTTGTATGTTTTTTGAGGGGACTGAATGCACTTCGACCTTTTATGGACTTAATAAATATTTGCCTGCCGATTTTTTGTTCTTACCTGTACATTTTTTTTATGTTTCTCTTTCTTCTGGAATTATTGGGAAAGTAACCCCTGATATGAAGCTAACTGCATATGAAAATCATAATTGTATGTGATACCACTGGTGACCTGACTGTTCGGTTCTGTTCTGTTCTTTTGCATGTGTTTCACTAAAAGAAATAAAAAATAAAAATTCAAAAAAAGTTTAGAACATAGTATGCAACATTTACAAAAAGAAACATGTATGAAAATTTTGTAATTAAAAATAAAATAAAAGTTATTTTGCATTTATTAGTTATATTGCTGTTATAATTATAATTAAATTATTTATTAATAATATATATATATATATTAGGGCTGTTGATTTAATGCATTCATTTAAGTAATTACTTATGGGAAAAAAGAACGCATTAAAATTATTAACGCATTAGCGCACATGCCCCGCCCCAGAACTGCATCTTACATCATTTCATAAGGTTGATTGAACATGAAGCAGGGCAACAGCTTCACTGCATGATGAAGCCTATAAAATGCTAAAATTCAGTTATATGCCCCTAAAATTCAAGATATCAGGGCAAAAATTTCCCAGAATGAGTTTGTCTCATATTTATATAGTATAGTTAAGCAATATCCCACGACTGCTGATTTTGTCCTGAATAGTACTAGTGCAAATGCGATATTGATTTTATACAACAATGTGCGCGTGTGTGTGTGTGTGTGTGTGTGTGTGTGTGTGTGTGAGTGAGTGAAAGTGTGTGAGTGAGTGTGTATGTGAGGGAGTGAGTGAGTGAGTGAGTGAGTGAGTGTGTGTGTGTGTGTGTGTGTGTGTGAGAGAGAGAGAGTGAAAGTGTGTGAGTGAGTGTATATGTGAGTGTGTATGTTAGTGAGTGAGTGTGTAAATGTGTGTGAGAGAGTGTTTTTGTGAGAGTGCGCGTGTGTATGTGTGAGTGAGAGTATTTGTAAGCATGTTTGTGTGTGTGCGAGTGAAAGTGAGTGAGCGAGTGTATGTGTGTGTGAATGTGTGAGAGTGCATGTGTGTACAAGAGTGTGTGTGTGTGTGTGTGTGCGCGTGTGTGTGTGTGCGTGTGTGCGTGTGTGTGAGTGAGTGAGTGTGTGTGTGCGTGTGTGTGAGGGAGTGAGTGAGTGAGTGAGTGAGTGTGTGTGTGTGTGTGTGAGAGAGAGAGAGTGAAAGTGTGTGAGTGAGTGTATATGTGAGTGTGTATGTTAGTGAGTGAGTGTGTAAATGTGTGTGAGAGAGTGTTTTTGTGAGAGTGCGCGTGTGTATGTGTGAGTGAGAGTATTTGTAAGCATGTTTGTGTGTGTGCGAGTGAAAGTGAGTGAGCGAGTGTATGTGTGTGTGAATGTGTGAGAGTGCATGTGTGTACAAGAGTGTGTGTGTGTGTGTGTGTGTGTGTGTGTGCGTGTGTATATGTGAGTGTGTATGTGAGTGAGTGAGTGAGTGTGTGTAAGAGAATTTGTAAGTGTGTTTGTGTGTGTGCGAGTGAAAGTGTGTGAGTGTGTGTATGTGAGTGAGCGAGTGTATGTGTGTGTGAATGTGTGAGAGTGCAAGAGTGTGTGTGTGTATGTGTGTGTGTGTGTGTCTGTGTGTGTGTGTGTGCGCGTGTGTGTGTGTGTGTGTACCTGAGCGGCGGCCCATATACAGTCCACATGTTGAGTGCTCAGTCTGCCCTCGGCTGCCAGGAAGTTCAGGATCACTTGGCACTGTTTAATGATCTACAGCAGAAACAATACAAGCACAATCAGAGGAAATAAACCTCAGCAACCAGAGAGAACTAACCATGCAACCAAAAAAACTACAAGGATAAATGTTTTTGGTGCAAAAGTCTCCTCACCTCAATGTGCAAATTTGGTCCAAATATGTGCTCCACAACATTGTTGTTGATGAGCCAGTCGGCGAGTTCCTTTGCTATCGACCTGCGAGATGAAACAAAGATGTCAATAGACGTCCAGCTTGACTGAACTACTAACAGCAGTGGAGTCGAAACACTCACGTCTCGGTGTCAGACACCAGGGACTCGTTATTACACACGTCGTTGAAGGTGTGCAGCTGATTCTACAGAAACACAAGCACAGGTTAAGTCAGTCACTCAAATGTTATTTATATACCACTTTTAACGCACAAAGTGCTTTACACAATATAAAAACACAATCATTAAAATACATGAGTGAAGAGCTAAACACAAAAACAAAAAATATTGAAACCCAAAATACACAGAAGACCTCACAAAATATTAAAAGCACGTCTATACAAGTACGTTTTCAGACGACATTTCAAAACAAACACACATTCAGATGATCTAATATCAACAGGAAAACTATTCCATAGTTTAGGAGCCCTCACGGGAAATGCTCTATTAGTCCAGGCGATATGTAAAAATGATGTGCACATTTTTATAAAAGCATGAAACTTGATACACATATAGAGTTTGCAGCCCTGAACATTTGCAGAAGCGGAGACATCGCAAAAACGCCGCGTGGCGGCCACACTGCACGAGAGTACCAATTATCATGCTTTTATGAATAAGTGAACATAGAATATATGGGTGCCAAACCATTAAAAGCTTTATATGTCAACAATCAAATCTTAAAATCAATTCTTAAATAAACAAGTTAGCTAACAAAGAAGCTAAAACAGGTGTAATACGATGAAATGACTTTGTTCTTGTCAGTAATCTGGTTGTAAACGCGATAAAGTGCAATGGTTCAAAGAAGAGAACAAAGCATTACATTAATAAAAGCATGAATAAGCTTCTCTGTATCAATAAAATTTAAAAAAAGTTCAAAAAGAAATTTTTCTTAACTGATAAAAACAAGGCTGAACAAACTTCTTGACAAGAAATTCCCCAAAAATTGGAATAAAAAAAAAAAACACCCAGATTTCTTCTTACTACCCGCTTAATATTTGGAAAACCCCCATTAAGGGCGAGCTCAATCTGATTTTTACTTGAGCTCTGACCGATTACCAACTAAAGCACAGACTGGACACAATGAAAAAAGTGTGTTTTTTGTGCGTCTCGTACCGTGATCTGGCTCAGTCCGGCCAGTCTCATGGTGAGCGTTGGGCTCATGAAGTACTTAAAGGCCAGATCCAAACTCTCTCTGTCGAAACACAGCGCGCTGTCCAGCGGCTCCTTCACCGTGCTCCACATCAGATCGGCCATGTTACGCGCCGCGCTCTGACGCAACTCCTGATCCGACAGCTTGCACAGATACCTAGAGAGAGAGAGAGAGAGAGAAAGTGAGCGAGAGAGATTCACATACAACCAGATGCTTGGCACATAAACACAACTAATCACAAATATTCGTCTAGTAGACTCTCTTCAAAACCGCAGGTTTACAGCTCCAACAACACAGAACACTTCTAGACTGTGCATTGCTGTAATTTGTATTTTTTTTTTTTTTTACACAGAGATTTAACTTGTATTAAACCTGAAACATTCTTTAAGGATCGGAATCAAAAAATCCCTTTCTAGTCATAAAGGATCTATCAGGCCGCATGAAATAGCTAGTAAAAGTAAAAAATAAAAAAAAATAGTACAAATGACAGAGCATTTCAGACGCTTAATCATTTCATTTACATATAAACTATTTTATATTGTATGCCATTGTTTTTCAATTAAATGTGTCAGTTTAATAGTTTAATAATGTAATGGAATAGATAATAGCTGTATGATTTTCAGTCTCTTTGTCTTTTGTCAATGTACTTTCAATAAAAACAATATTATGCATTTTATTATATTATTGGAAAATTAAATTATATATAAATGTGTAGATTTGAATATAATATAATATAATGATGATTTTTCTAGGTGGATGAAAATTTATATGGTATAAAGATTAAATATAATCTATATAATGTAATATTAAAACATAATAATTTTGAGATGGGATTACTTTTAAAGGTGGATGAATATATATTAAAAATATAAAACAAATATAATATAATATTATAATTTTGGGATGATTGTATTTTTCTAGGTGGATGAATATTTATATGGCATGAACATTTAATATTATAAATGTATGCTTGCATGCATGTATGTATCTGTATATATAAATATATATGCGTGTGTGTGTGTATGTATGATAAATCTTAAAATATAATAGTAATTTTGAGGTGGGACTACATAACATTTAACATTTGGCCAGCAGAAAAAATCTCCATTAGAGAAAAATCCTTCTTCTTCCTTCTTCCTTCTCTCTCTGCTCTAATCCGGTCTGGCTCGAGTCACATGACCGGCTCTTTCAGCCGTCTGGCTCCCCCAAGGTCATGTGAGGAGAGCCGTGGCGACTGTTGCTATGGTGAGGGATGCTCTTCCTAGCAACTCAACCGAGCGCAGATTCTTGGCGGGCGGCAGCGCTCTTTCTAAGAGTACTTTGATTCTGCACTGCCTCGGTCTCGCTGGTCTTTGAGCGAGTCAGGATTGATTAGATGAAATAAATGCGATATTTCTGCACACAATTAATAATTGTACACTTTTAGGAGCAGTTTAGAAATGCGCTCTTACCTGATAACGTAAGTGCGAAAAGGGATGATGTGCTGCATCACAGCGGGAATGTGCAACCATATTCTGATCTGTATGCACAGAAAAAAACACCTGATTGGTCACAGGTCACACACACACGTCAGACTCGGGTTTGATCGGGCGACGCAGAGCTTGGACTCACGTTAGAGACGATGGTGATGAAGGCATGTGCGATGGGGAAGGGGAGAGTGTCAGGAGCGCCGAACTCAAAGCAGTCCTTCATCAGAGAGAGGCCGTGCTTCCCGCAGAACATACACACGTATCGCAGCAGGTGCAGAGGAACCTCCACGTCCTGAAACACACACGCATGTGACGACACTCTAAACACTCTCTTCATCAACCGCATGATCGTGAGTCTAAATCAAATCTGCATAAAAACTTTTTTATTCAAATAAATGCATAGATTTGACAAATTATTCGCACAAAAATTTATTTATCTCATGATTCATAAGACCTTTTGTCAGTTATTCTTATGACTAAACATATATTATTAAACAACTATAACACATTAAATACAGAAAACATGAGGTATGACAACCAGACACAACCTATATCCATTAAATATAATTACTAAATGATGTAATCAGTTATGACAATAATATATGTATGAAAACTAGATGAAACCTATTACCTGTTCAAATTATAATATAATTATTATTAATAACAATGTAATTAATCATAATTATTAATAATAATAAAATATAATAAGTATGAAAAGCAGACATGACCCATTACCTATTCAAATATAATAATTATTAAGAGCAATTGAATTAATAATAATATAATTAATATAATAACTATTAAAGGTATGAAAAACAGACATGACCTATTACCTATTAACATTATAAAATAATAATTATTAATGTAGTTAATCACAATTAACAATATGTGTAAGAAAAGCAGACATGATAAATCAAAATTATTACTATTAATACACTTTAAAATACAATACATTTTATATATATATTCTAAATATATAATGGTAATTCTATATTATAAATATATTATTATTATTACTATACTTATCAATAACAATGCAATTAATCATAATTAATAATATTTAATGTTTAATAATAAACCATTATTATTATACACTAAATATTTTATGTAATGTTTAATAATAATTATTAGCAACATCTGTACTGTAAATGATGTAATTTGTGTGCATATATTTATTATTAAATGTTATTGATTCGTTATTGAACGTGTAACATTAACACAAACTTATAAGAAATAATCCACAGATGAACTGATTGTCAAAGCAGTTGCAGGCAGCACTATTTATAGACTGCAAAGACATGCCGATATTAATTCTCATTTATTCGACTTCAAAGCATTCTTACATAGAGTTTGAATGATGAATAGCTTAAATTGAAATCACTAAAATCTTTGATGATTCATAGGAGCGGATGAATCACGCCAAGCAACATCTAAACAAAGAACATCCCGTACTTTCACACACAAGCCACACCCAGTAGTCTTAAAGTCAGAGTCAGTTAAGTCTAGTCCTGCAGCGTCCACTCAGCATATACTGAGCTCATAAACTGTCTCTAAACGGTGTAATCAAGCCCATCATCATGAGAGCGTGCGCGCGTGTGTGTGTGTGTGTGTGTGAGAGAAAGACAGACAGAGACTTACATTCATATCACAGAAAGAGCCGAGGATATTGCTCTCTTGTGCCGAAATATCCTGAGGGCAAAAACAACAAATGGATATTAAAAAAAGAGAGCGATCCAAATAAAACCAGTAGTGAGCAACTACGAACACCACAGAACACAGTTTTTCTTGTGTGTTGAGGTTATTCAGTTCATCCTAATCATTCAAGAATAACAAAGCACTAACTGGAAGAGTATAAAATGGTGTATAATGCTTGTGTTGTGTGTGTATTTTACCTCGATTGAGCCTAAAAGAAGGTTAAAAATGCCATTAAAAACCTCCATAGTGCATTTTTTTCTGATAAAGTAGAAATGGACACAAGTACTTGGTACTGACTGTTTGATTTCAGTCAGAATAAAGACATAATTTGTCTTTTTAAATTGTGGTGTAAATACGGCTTAGTTCGGTATTTGCGTTAATCGCACTACAGTTGGCCGTGACATCGTGTGAGCTTGATCAGAAAGACAAAAGTGGCACATTATGTGTATCTAATCCTTCAAATATTCAATTACACTTTGTGTCATGTACACTAAAGGCTTTATCGGTCGGTCCAACAGCTACACAAAAACCTGATCATAACTGCACATGTAAACGTACTTTATGACTGCGTGACTTAACATCTACACAAAAAGCACTAAAAACAGGACCAATTGTTATTTTGGGATTGGTGATGGGATATTTTTCAGCGGTACCTTGATGACTAAAGCAAATGAAACAAAAGTTGAAATTCATATCAAAGCTGGTTAAAAAAAAACGGTATCGTTTCATTAACATGTCATAACCATGTCCCTCCACGATCGACTGCAAGCTCGCATTCGCTTGAGTGCAACGCCCACATCTCAACATCCAATCAACAACTGATGCGCAGAGCATTTTTCACAATACTAAAGAAAAGATCTGACCTTACTTCTGTTTCATTGCAAGTTTAAAGTCGGCATAATGTCAAAATGGACCCTAATTACTTTGTTAGCGCACCGTACTAGTCTAGTGGTAAACAATTCATCCATGCAAGTTAATCCATAATATAATTCTGGATGAATCGAGAATCGCAATTTTTTTTTTTTTTTTTAAACAGAGATCATGATTCTTCCAGGATTCACCCGCGAGAAGAGAAACTTAACAAAATAGCATGTAAATTCCTAGAGGTTCTGACAAAATGTTAATTGCTGCAGTCTATTTAAAATGTTTAATTAATTTGAATGAATTTTTAAATCAGGTTAAATAAATGATTCAATGACTCACTCCTAAATACTTCACTTGTTTCATTACTGGATGAATCAGCGTTTTTGAACTAATCTCTTGAATCAATGATTCAAAGAGAAATACATTTTATACATCACATATCGCCACCTACTGGTGTAACGGTGTAATTGATACGATCGTTATTTGAAGCACCAAGTTACTTTAAAAAGGTGATTAACTCTATTTTGATTGTTACGTAAACATCAGTGTTTATATCCAACCTATAAACGTTTATCCCAGAACTTCTGTGATAATATGAATATTTGTAACACAGAAATAATGATACTGTGTGGTAAAAAAAAAAAAAAAAAAGACTGAAGCTTTTACACACCTAAACATGGCGACTGCACTCTCTGGCACAGCGTTCGCTGTGATTTTGTCAGAGGTTTAATAGACACGGACGAATTGTTGTCATTTAGGAATGAGATCACATGGGCGTATGAATCAAGATAGTGTTCTTTTAACAATTAATTGAAAACATTTGTCTTCGCAATCTCGAATTTATTCATAATCTACGCAATATCTAGACCTTTGACAGGGAATGGTACGCCTACTTTTCTATATCTAATCAATTCCCAGAGTGTTAAAAACAAGCCACGCCCCTTATTTTCCTCATTTAATATTCCGTTTCACTCTGAAAATGTCGGTCGCCACGTGCGGTTAATGCGGACTTTAAAAGCCTCAGGAAAACCCTTCAGGAACACAGAGCGTGGTATATGCGAGCATGCATTACCTCTATAGTGGGGTGTGTGTTGTGTTTGTAGGCCGTGTACAGGGGGAACTGGATCTGGAAGATCTTGGCGGCACACAGCAGCAGTTTCTCCTGGTCTTCTGTGCTCCAGGATGCGAACAGGTCCAGGCCGCTCTCGTTCCCGCTCTCGCCCGCCGCGGGCTCGCTGAGCCTGGGCTGGGGGTCCGGTTTGACCCCCTGCTTTTGGTTTTTGTGCTGATCACCATCCTCTGCTGCACCGTCCTCATCAGCAGAGTCCCGTTCCACATTCAAGGGCTCGTCCTCATTGGGCGACGGCTGTGGCTGGGCGGAGCCCCATTCAGGCTCCACCCCCTCAGTCCTACTGTTGCCATGGCCACTGCGTAAGCGGTCCCTAAGGTTGGTTACTTGGGCGATGACCAAGTTAATGAGGGCATAAACCAGTTGGCTGAACACCTCGAGGTGCTTGTATTCTTTAAAACAGCACAGACACTGCCTGCAAACGAACACAGAGAGAATCAACCATCATCATTCAAGTTCTACCTTCAGTAATATTTTGGCTTAAGGGTACATTGGCTCATCTATTCTGGTTCTGCCCAGAAATATGTAAATTCTGGTCTGAGGTTTTTTGTTTTTACTCAAAGGAACTTAAGACTGATTTTCCTCATGATCCCAGTGTTGCAATATTAGGCTGGGCCCCTTCTTTAGTGACCTATAACCTTAATCAAATCCAGACAATACAATTTTGTTGATGTGGAACAAAGAGTTTGTACCTAAATTTGAAGTGTGGCTTTTAGCAGTGTGTTAAATATGGAAAAGATCA
Organism: Siphateles boraxobius; assembly: GCF_051911475.1. Taxonomy (NCBI): domain Eukaryota; kingdom Metazoa; phylum Chordata; class Actinopteri; order Cypriniformes; family Leuciscidae; genus Siphateles; species Siphateles boraxobius. The sequence goes on along the minus strand of NW_027508908.1, from coordinate 1,159,258 downwards.
GATGGCTGATAACCGAAGACATTTTTACAGATTTGGAAGTCCCTTATAGAATTTCTGGAAGAGGATCATGGAATTTAACATATTGGACATGTGTTCTAAGAGGTGTGGAACTGTAGATTATATAGCGTCTTGCAGGGTCCAATAACTCACTTTATTTCCATAATTGGGTAATCATTGGTATTGGCATTTTATTCTAAATATTTTACTTTTAATATATGTGTATGTAGAGGTTTTCAATGTGTATTTGTGTATATATATATATATATATATATATATATATGTATGGACATTGTATGTTTATATGTACTTATGTATCTTATGTATATATAGGCATTTATCATTATTGTTTATTTATTTTTATTATTTATTTACTTGTTACTTATATGCTGGCATTGGGTGGGGGGTTGTTCTGTAAAAATGTGATAAGGTTTAAATAAAATATATTTTTTTTAAAATAATAATAATATTTTGGCTAATATAACGCCGTTTTCAGCGACCAAGAAGTACTGTAAGGATGGTTTAACACACGTGTTCCACAGATTCCTCCCAAAACCAGCACAAAAAGGTCTTGTCCCAAAAGGCACACTTCATGTACACTTGCTGTCTTATGGACTTATAATGGACATCCGCTTGCGTGAGTCCACAAACCCGTAGGGTGTCCCATTTGTAATTTTAGGTTTCTGAAGGGTGCTCTGAGTCAATATTCTCCCTCCACGTAAACTTTTGCAGAGCCTGTGCTGAAGACTGTTCTACCTGACAGTCAAAGCGGCGTTATGTTAAGTGTGGACTCGGAGGACAACCGCCAGGGCTAAGGGTGCCATTTGTGACAGGGCCAAAAGTTTGCATCTGAGTGTGCTCAACACACTGAACTACAGCAGGTTAAAGGTCAAATAACACAGATCATACATTCTTTTATGAATAAACAGCCATTATGACAAAGTAAACAACAACAACAACAACAACATGATTCAGGATGAAGTTGAAAACATGTGAATCAGTGTGTGAATCAGTAAGCAAATCAGTGAGGGAATGAGAAATAAAGTGAATGAATGAATAAATTAAGACAGTATATGAGTGAACAAGATAATGAATGAATGAATGAATGAATAAATTAGTCAGTGAGCAAATCAGTAATTAAATGAGAATGAATAAATGAATGAGTGAATCGGTAAGTGAATACGAATGAATCAGTGAGTGAATCGGTAAGTGAATATGAATGAATCAGTGAGTGAATCGGTAAGTGAATATGAATGAATCAGTGAGTGAATCGGTAAGTGAATACGAATGAATCAGTGAGTGAATTGTTAAGTGAATACGAGTGAATCAGTAAGTGAATGAGAATGAATGAATAAGCGAACTAGCAAAAGTGAGAATGATTGATTAAGTGAATGTGTGATAGTGTAGCGCTGCACAATTGGGGGGGGGGTCAATGGATTTTTACGGAGAAATAAAACAGATTTTTTTTTTTTGCTATGCTTTTTAGTATTGCTGCACAATTTTAGTATTATTACAAAATAAAAAATATTAAAATCACTAAACAAAACCAAGGTAATAAATATTTCACCATAAAAATTGGATTTATTTACTTGAATGCAATAAGTAACTTTGGGTAAAATACCATGTTGACTAAATGAAGTGGAAAAGAAATGAACAAGCGAGTGCAGGAAGTGGATGTTTGAAGCGAGTGCTGACCTCTGTGTCCATGTGCTGATGTAAGCGAAGACTCTTAAGGCATGTTCCTTCTTCAGCTGCAGGCCGTCTGAGCTGTCTGCATCCGAGACTGACACACACACACACACACACACACACACACACACACACACACAAACACACACACACAAACACACACACACACACACACACACACACACACACACACACACACACACACACACACACACACACACACACACACACACACACACACACACACACACACACACACACACACACACACACACAGAGAGAGAGAGAGAGAGAGAGAGATAAAAGAAAACAGTTAATGAAGTGGCTACAGGGTCCTTGGACTGACTGAGATCAAATCAGTGTTAGAGACGCACAACAAACACAAGCACAAAAACTAAAACACAACTTACACACAGAATACACACTTTATGTTAGAGGGGGGGGGGCCCAATTTTTTTTTAATACAATACAAAAAGAATCTATAAAAAAATTAATTAAAAAAATGATCGTAATTTTAATGGTAAAAGACTGTAACTGGTTAACGGTAAGTTCCCTTACAGTGAAAAACTATCATTGATCTAATGAGACATTTCATGTGATTTGACAGTACAATACTGTTAAATGTACAGTTTTTGGAAGTGAAAAGGTAATTACAAATAATATAAAGTGAAAAAAAGAAAAAATGAACTTTGTTACGTGTGACATTTGATGGTTTTTCATTGAAATAACTGTTTCAAGCTGCATCTAATGTTGTTAAATGAATGATTATTGAATATTACTGTACTTACCATGATGGTGTTCAGTATTAGTGTGTATGACACTGTTTGCACCTTTGATATATTAGTATTTACTTCAGCTACTTGTGATGAAGTTGGTTTCTTTCTCTACCACCTGTGTTTTTAAGGTGTCTGTCAGTAATTATAAATGTAAAAAAACAGAATTGAGTCATTTAGCATATTAACATTATTTCAGTACATGTAATATACATTTTTTACGGTTTAAAAATTAAAAATGTACCTAGAATATTTTGTAACACAATATTTTTCAGTAAATTTACACTATAACAAAGTACCAAGCTTGATCATTACAGACGATCACATGACATTCTGATTTGCATTACCTTAATATCCATTTAAGTGCCCCCCCCCCCACACAATTATTGGTTTCCATGGCAACGTGGGAGTTGCTGGACTTGGGAACGCTACCTTGGGGTAGTAAAGTTCACTCGAGCAGCTGGTTAGCCTTGACCTACATGAGATTTTATTCCTTTCTTTCTATAAAACGGCTTTCCTGTCTTTTTTTCTCTTCCGCTTCCACACAGCTCTAGAGTAACAATTCAGGGCATTGTGTTGATGCCGGCTGAGAAACAGTTTGATATGAGGATCCGTTATCAAAGCCGTTATTCTGAAAGCTCAAAACAGAAAAAAAAGAAAGAAAAACCGCACACACACTGACTGAATGAATTACATTATTAGGTGCTTTTCAGGAGAAAAAACTAAAAAAAACAGTCTGACCTTATTGACTTATAAGAATCATTCACTCAAAAATGAATGTTCTGTCATATGATATATATGACAAATATTTTGAAGAATGTTCTATACAGCTCCAGAAACTGCACCATAAAAGCATGTGCTAGATTGCAAAAACAAGTTATGTGAGAAAAAGACTGGATTTAACTCACTTTTTTCAAGTCAATTCCTGCCTGTCTTGTAACCAATTGAAATTTAGGAAGTTTGAATATGCAAAACAATAACAGGCTACAAAAGCTTGGATAGAAGACGATTTTCAGGAAATTACATCTCTTTTTTGGTCTGTTCCTGACACAAATCTATCACATGACTTCAGAAGACTTAAAATATACAAGTTGTATTGACTAAATTTATGGTCATTTTCTGACCTTTTTGAACATTGAAAGGTCACCGTCTGTTGCACAGTAAAACCCAGTGCGAACAGTTTAAATCATCTTAAATTAAGGTCTTACGGGTTTGGAGCGTCATGAGTGCGAGTAAATAATGACGGAGAACTGTTTTATATTGAAGGACAAGAGCTATTCCTTTCAAATATATAGTAAAAATGAGATATGATTCATGACTTTTTATGATGTCTGGCAAAACTAGTTTAGTGACCGTCTGACATCTGAGCTTTCAGAAAATGTGAAATTACAGAGTATGCATAAACAGATGTCTGGTGACAAATACAGGGCGTGCGCGCACACACACACACACACACACACACACAGAGAAAGAGAGACACACACAGAGAAAGAGAGGCACACACACAGACAGACAAACACAAACACACAAACAGTCACACGCACACACAAACACACAGAGAAAGAGAGGCACACACACTCACACACAGACAGACACACAGACAGACAAACACAAAGTCGCGTGCACAGTACACACACACAGACACACACACACAGACAGACAAACACAAAAACAGTCACACACGCACAAACGCACACACAGAGAAAGAGAGGCACACACACTCACACACAGACAGACACACAGACAGACAAACACAAAGTCATGTGCACAGTACACACACACAGACACACACACACAGACAGACAAACACAAAAACAGTCACACACGCACACACACACACACAGAGAAAGAGAGGCACACACACTCACACACAGACAGACACACAGACGGACAAACACAAAGTCGCGTGCACAGTACACACACACAGACAGACACACACACACAGAGAGAAAGAGACACACACACACACACACAGTGACAGAGAGAGACACACACACACACACACACACACACACACACACACACACACAGTCAGTTACTCTCTCTCTCTCTCTCTCTCTCTAACACACACACACACACACACACACTTAAGGCTGCATTAAGCTGGAACACACATCTCTCCTGAACACACAGACTGTCAGATTAACACCGTCACCAACCCACACAAATAAAGGGTGTGTTTCAGTTGTCTATCTACACACAGCACCGCGTTTGAGAGGTCAAATGTTAAGCTGTACATGCACATATGGACACGAGACATGCCTGAAGGCCAAACACACTCATGAGAACTCACAAAATACACCATCAAATCATTCACAGACAGCAGCAGCATCGACGTTTAACATGTTTAGACTTTTATTAGCCACCATCAAAAACAATTCATACCAAACGGACGGAATCGAACGAACATTAAACACATCACATGACCGCACCAGAACGTTTAGGCAAGCGTCTCTCCCTATAGGAGGGAAGTGTGCATAACGCTTCAGAAGTTAAAAACTGCAGCTTCACAACAGATCTGCACAAAAAAACACACTGGAAAAATTCATCCTCGTTGTTTGAGACTAAACATGACATCCATCCTAACAGAAAATCAACACTTTCAGGCTTTGCTGCAAATATGATAATTTAACACTTCAGTAAGTGATGACAGCCAAACAACTCATGTGAGATTCAATTTGATAGAATTAATAGAGCAAACTCACTTATAAGTCTAACAAAACAGCACCAAAAACACATGCTAATGACATCTCCAACACATGCTGTTTTTGGAGATGTTTCTACAGTGATGCCATGGATTTTGTATTTTGGTTACGGTATCTTTGTAATACCATGTTTTTGGACATAGTCTACTGTTTATAACATGGCAACAGTAATGTCACATATTTTTACATTATCATGTACATTTTTACTGTATTCTTTGGAGTACTATTGGTAGCCTAAATCAATGTAGAAATCATTCAGTACCGTGGTATATATCAAGAGTGCCATCTGATATCATAACTGTACACCAGAATACCATGTTTTTGGCATGTATTGTATTAATTGCACTGGATTATCATGCAAATACTGTGGCAATCTTGCTGTAGTGTAATGGTTTATACCAAAGTATATCATAACTACACCAACAGACCATATGTTTTTCTTAATTTTTCATAGTAACTTAATAATTTAAGATGGCATACCAATACCATGGTAAACCTTCAATACAGTAGTTACATCAAAGAACTATGGTATTATCAGCCCTGCACATCAGCTATATCATCAGTCACTGTTTTTACACACCAAGACATCAGTCCTGAAGCAAAGAAAGCGCATTGATCCACATCACACACTCTCTCCATCCAACAAAGCCCACAAACACAAATACTGTCCGGTTCCTGTTCGGCAGCCATCAGCGGGCCAAAGACTGCAAAAACACACTCATCACGACTGTCAGATCACTTCATCCATCATAAACCACTCGAATGGAGCAGAATTACAGTGCGATTGGGATAGTTTGCGGTGATCGGATGTTGATCTGTGTGCATTTTAAAGGATGACAATGTCAAAAACACTTCTGCTAATGCTAATGCTAATGTCAGTTCAACTTCCCATCAGCCTCCAAACATATAAAAACAAACCGATGTTCAAGGCACACGTCAATGTTTTCTGGCGCTTCCGTTTAAAGTAAACAACAGATTTTGTTGCTAATCTCGATTGGCGGTTTTAATGCTGAAATGATGGGAGGCTAACACGTTCTGATAGCATTGCGTTTATAAAAACAGATCTCAAAATCAAACAAAACACAAATAATGACAGCCAAAGGGTGCTTGAGAGCTCTTGTAAATGCACATGTTGACAAACGCGTGGAAGATTCAATATTAAACATGAAAATCTGCACTGATGTGAGGCAGTGAGACGCATGCTCGAACAGTCATGCTAACAACTTGCTGCAAACAACTACAAAAACACAACAAACACACACACTCACACAAAAATAAAAATGCAGTTGACTTACTCTCATTGAGCACCTCCAGCAGCTCGGCGCAGTTCTCACACATGGTTCATAAAGGCGGAAAGTGTATTCAGACCATTGGAGAAATAAAATGTTGCCTGTTTTTCTCTCTGTCTTTTTAAGGGGGTGTTTAAGGCCCGACGAAATGCTTGATGAATGCTCGTTATTTTGAGACAACACAACCAGGGAGGTTTGGGCTCATGCAAGCGGGATTATTTGCCGAAATGTCGAGGGTGAAGACAGTAAATGTGAGGCACTAAAGGAGCGGAGAGTCAGTCTCCGAGTAGAGCGTTACTGTGCAGACTAGCACATACGGCAGCCATGATGAACAGGGACGGGAGTTACACTTCGGTTGTTTCCGCCGGCGACCTTCGGGGATGTTCGCGTATTTCCGGCAATGTTCGCGGTCGCTCGGAGGCAAGCGGATGACGTTAGGCGAGACGTCGTCTGTTTCCGCCGAGTCATCTCGCAGCTCGTTCGGCCTTTTTCGGAAAACTAGCAAAGAGAAAGGGAGGGGCGACCGTTGTTGCACATCGGGTGTTTTCGTAAGCTCCGCCTGGTTCCGGTCTTAGAAATCTCGCGAGAAACGCAGTCGAGCACGTGTACGTGTGACGTTCCAATTTTTATATATCTACTGAAGTACACAGTCTAATTTTTGTGTAATTAATTGATTGTATAACAATTATGGGTCATAGTGGATTAGACAGAATAAATTCATCTTCATTCCCTTGCCATGCAAATTGGGTACTACCGTTCAAAAGTTTGGGGTCAGTAAAAAAAAAAAATATTCATTCAGCATGAACACATTAAATTGATCAAAAGTGCGATTAAAGATATTTATAATGTAACAAAACATTTCTATCTTAAATAAATGCTGTTCTTTTTTAACTTTATCTTCATCAAAGAATTCTGTAAAAAGTATGAGATTCTCCAAAAATATTAAGCAGCTGTTTTCAACATTGATAACAGTAAATGTTTCTTGAGCATTAAATCAGCATATTAGAATGATTTCTGAAAGATCATGTGACACTGAAGACTGGAGTAATGATGCGGAAAATTCAGCTTTGATCACAGGAATACACTTAAAAATGTTACAATAGAAGTTGTTTTAGATTGTAAGATTTATACTGTTATTTTGATCACATAACAGCAGCCTCGGTGAGTGATATATGCCATAAAAAACAATGAAAAAAGCTTTTGCATATTTTTTTAAAGCTTTTTTTGGGGACAAACTTGTAAATAGTAGTGTACATTACACCAAGTACATCGATTTTTTATAAATCCTAAGCATTTTGTTTTTCACTGGCAGTTTCTTCCCAAAACAGCTTGATCTTAATATCAGTATTGATGATACTCCAGTAAAGCAGTATTACAGTCCTACGAGCTAAATGAAACACACACACACACACTGTGCTTTGTAAAAATAACCAACTTTATGTTTCCATAATACTAATGCACAGCTTTACAAATAGGATGATATGAACAACCCCTTCCATTATGACATCCCTATGCAAAAAAAACAACACTCCTCAAGTCTGTAGCATGAAAAAGATTTCAGTCTTTCCCATACAATGCAATCAAATGGAAAATATATATATGTATATATAAACACGCTCAACCCCCCAATAAAGAACTTAGAAACAGCACCAGGGCTGATCCTAAACCGTCACATTCACTTGCTGTGGTACACAAGCCACAACGACACGTCCCTGTGAGCAAACCTCACTTCCTGCACAGTCACTGTCCGTCTTCATCGGCCTGTCATACTGTATATTACATATTCACAAATAGATGAGGCTGAGAAAACATTAAAATGATTAGTCATGTGCTTCAAAATAAGAAAGCAAACATGCCGAACAGAATAAATCGATGCATATACAGTGAATTGATACAGGAGATAGACAGCAACAGTTTCCTTTATATAAAATGTTCTGTTATGTAAAACCAAGGATTTTGGGAGAAGTGGGAAGAGCCAGAAAACGAATAACAAACATGTCTTTAATTTACATATTGGCATGGATTGGGTTGACAAACAACCAACATCTGGATCAATTTTCCTATTTGTCCTCATTTGACTGCCACCTCTCTATACACACGCACACATTTGACAGAGGAGCTCGAGGTGCCCCGGAACGAGTGTGAAATCTTCATGAGTGTGAAACTGCAGAGGATCTCATTCACACATTTCCTCCGGGAGCTCGTGAGGATTGAGGATTCCTGGGACAGACATCTGGAGCTTGTGTTTCTCCTCCTGAGCCTGACGCAGAGCCGCTTCCCTCTCCTCCAGAAACAGATCTGTGGAGTCCTCGCCTGCAAACTCCTGCAAACACAAGAGAGAGGGAGTGAGTGAGTGTGTGTGAGAGTGTATGGGTGAGTGAGAGAGAGTGTAATTGAGAAAGCGAGCGTGTGTCAGCGAGCGAGTGTGTGTGTGAGCGAGCGTGTGTGAGCGCGTGCATCTATGTATGTGTGAGCGAGTGTGTGCGCGTGCGTGCGTATTTATGCATGTGTGAGTGAGTGAGCGAGTGTGTGTGAGGGAGTCAGTGTGTGTATCTGTGTGCAAGTGAGCGAGTACTTGTGTATATATATGTGTGTGTGCGTGAGTGAGTGAGAGCGTTTGTGTTTGAAAGTGATTGTGCGAGTGTGTTTGAGAGTGATCGTGTGAGAGAATGGGTAAGAGTGTGTGATGGCGCAGTGGATAAGACACATGCCTTTGGTGTGAGAGATCCGGGTTCGAATCCACTGTGAGACACCAATGTTTCCCTGAGCAAGACACTTAACCCCTTGTTGCTCCAGAGGCGTGCGACCTCTGACATATATAGCAATTGTAAGACGCTTTGGATAAAAGCGTCAGCTAAATGAATAAATGTAAATGTAAATGTGTGTGAGTGAAAGTGAGAGTGTGAGAATGAGCGAGTAAGCAAGTGTGTGCGTGAGTGTGTGCGAGTGAGCGTTTGTGTTAGCGAGTGATTGAGTGAGCGAGCGAGCGTATCTATGTATGTGTGAGTAAGAGAGCGAGTGTGTGTGAGGGAGTTAGTGTCTGTGTGCAAGTGTGTGTGGGTGAGTGAGTGAATGTTTAGTTTGAGAGTGATTATGTGGCAGTGTGAGTGAGTGAGAGAGCGTTTGTGTGTTTGAATGATTGTGTATATGAGAGTGTTTGAAAGTGATTGTGTGAAAGTGAGTGCGAGTAAGTGTGTGAGAGAGTAAGAGTGTGCGTTTATGTGTGTGTGTGTGCGCAGTGTGAATGAACGAACACCCCCACCAGAGACTCCAACGCTGTGGTCAAGTCAAGTAATGGCTGGTAAAAGTGTGTGTTCAACAAACACTGTAGCTGTTGGGGAAAGTTTATTTCCCACGCTGCTCTTATGTGTATCCACTTCTATTGTGAACTTCTACTTGTGTCCTGGGCTGCGTTCCTCTCCACTATCAGACACGCACTCGCAAACTTCCCTAAGCGCAATCCCTGCCGCCACTCGGAAGTGGACAATGGGAAGTTTATATGGACAGACCCTCGACCCCTCGATTTTGACCGAAGGAGTGAGTCTACTCGATGTACACTTCAAGCAGCTTTATATCCCACAATTCAACTTGATTGTGATACCACAGCAGATCACGGTTAACAGAAATGTATGATATATTAATTGCATTGAGATTTAATCGCATAATACTTGTAGCTAACTTATGTTCACAGTCAAAGTTTATACTATTGATATTTTTTTCGTTTGTGCATTTTATTTTTCTCCAACAGCTCATATACCAATAGGATGTAATCTGGACTCATGCATTTTCGGTAAAGCTGATTTGAAACGATGTGTATTGTGAAAATTAGGGGTGTGAACTTACACTGGTCTCACGGTTCGGTTCGATTACGATTACCATGTCATCGATTCTGTTCAATTCGATATCGCGATGCATTGCGGTGCACTGCATCTTCAATTTTACTTCAATAGTGATGTGTGTGTGTGCGCGCGTGTATGTGTGCGTGTTTGCCTGTTCGGGAAGTCGCAGTGACAGAAACAGTGACATTCCAGTTTAAGTTTCAAGGGAGTAAAGCATATTTATGCCATTAAGAAAATGAAATTCTGTCAAATCAATTTTGTTTTAAAGAAATGTTCATTTAAAAGCAGTGCTCATTCATCTGTGTATAATGTTACCCTAGAGAGCGCGCATGAACCGTCGTCGAGTCCGCTGTTGAAGGTGACGATCATCCGTTCATAATCACGCTTAACAACGGATACTTAAATCAGAGAATATTATTGGGGCGGGTGGATGATATTTGGCTGTGGATTCGGGTGACGTTGGAGCTCATCCGCTTACTCTACAGCAGTCAGACTCTTCAGCTCGCGGAGAACACGGCTAACGTGGTTTATCAAGTTAGTGTATTTCCTCCTGCATATTCTATGTGTGCGTGACATGAGCGCACACAGCGTGTGTCTTCTCTAGGTCGTGCTTACCAGGTTGTTCATAAAGCATTTTTAATTACTCGCACTCGCGTCTCGCCACCCTCTGCCAGTGTATGCTACCGCGACAAAACACATACGCGATTAACGACGTCAAAAAAGCGTCAGCACATTATAACCGGTTATGGTCTATTGCTGAACCGATAACCGAATCGTCCTCGTCTGCATCGCGATGCACCGTAGAAACGATTAATTTCAACACCCCTAGTGAAAAGCACTATACAAATAAACGTGAATTGAATCAAGGGCTTAGTGCGTCTCATTTAAACCTCATTCAATAGTTCCGCCAGTCGTGGCCACTCATGCAACGTAAGCAATAACGCACATCCAAGTGAACGAGGGAAGTTTGTGAGTGAAGGGCAAACAAATTGGGAGTGGAACGCAGCCTTGACCCAAGACTTGAGAAAAGGGAAGTAAAAACCTAGAAGGAAGTGACATACCTTGATCTGGACCAGGAAGTCCCTGAGGTGCTCTTTAAAGGCAGGAATGTCCTGATTCAAGCTGAACAGACCCGTGACAAACACCTTCACCTGGGCGCTGAAAAACACCATGGAGATTAACACATGACACAAACACATCCTGAAGACACAGACACCGTGTTGTGGGCTCTTCTTACTCTTGCAGGTGTGGGAAGGCCGTCTTCAGCAGGTTGGCCACGTACTCCTGCACGTAGCCTTGATTGTTGCCCGCGTTGCCTGCGTTCAGAGCTACGCTGATTTTACCCTCTTCCACCAGGTTGAACATGTAGGCGAGGATGGAGGCGTGCATCGTCAGACCTGCCCGTCACAAACCGCACAGATCAGTCATCAAATACACACACACACACACTAAATTAATCAATTATCATTACAGCAGTACAATGTTTTTAGTGTTTCATTTAAATTCACATAAATAAAAGGCAGTAAAACTTGCTTTAAATGTTATAAACTGTCCTCCTTTTTTGCATTACGGCATTATTATTATTATTTTATGTGCAATTATAATGATAATTGTAAAAATTATTGCCAAAATAAAAAAAGAAAATAAATTTTTTCCCTTTATATATATATTTTTTTTTTTTCCCACTTATAATTTTCGGTGAAAATGAGCTGGTTGTGTTTTCGACAGTGTTTGCAAGATGTGAAGCCTTTTTGTGCACAACAACAGTTCCATTAGTTAGACTGTAAACATGTCACTTTCTCTCTGCCTAGCAACTGACCGGCCGTATGAGAAGTGTCCGTGACAACGGAGAAAATGTGCTGCAGGATGTCACAGAAGTAGGTTTGATAGAAGCTTTGAGCTGCTCCCTCCTCCTGCGCGATGTTCTGCAGCATCGTGAACAGGACCTGAAGCCCTGGAGACACACAAACACACACAGCCGCCATTTTCATTTATGTTGTATGTGACACGAGTAAACCTAATGTCACAAAAATACTGAGCAACCACACAAATCCAGGGCACAAATTGCATTCAAAAACATTTATGAATACCATAATTTGTAAAATCAAGTGAAGCTAAAAGCCTTTTGCATTCACAGAGTTGGTATAATTGTTGGTATATTACACACACACATATATATATATATATATATATAAATTAGCTTGAAGCTACATTCAACTGTAGCCCTAACTATAGTCCTCCACCCACCTGTGTCGGCCACATTCCTCATGGTGTGTTTGAAGGCCCAGATGATGGAGTCCAGAACCAGTTTGAACTGTGCCGGAGGGATGGACAGGAATGCTGGGAAACACTGGGAGTTGACGGCTTGCAGCAGGTAGAAGAAATGCGTCCTGTGCTCGGGATACTCCTCAAAGTTCTGAGATGGAGAAATAACGATCATTAAAGTAGGGCTGCGTGATTTCGGGATTCTATGGGCCCCATTGACTTCCATAGTAGTTTTTCAGTCAAGGGACCCATCAACTGTTTGGTTACCCGTATTCTTAAAAAAATATTCAGCAGAAGAAAGAAACTCATACAGGTTTGGAACGACAATAGGGTGAGTAAATGATAGAATTTAAGTTTTTTGTTGGAGAGTGCTTCTCATGACAAGTTTGAGAAGAGGGTTTGTGCACGTTAGCAACCTGAACTCAGAGCACATGGAGTTCAGTGAATCGTGCCACTCTGAGACACTGAAAACACTGGCGGATCATGAGCTGCTCGAATGTAAAAGAACACAGTGCAGCACATATATTTATGTAATGAAATCACAGCCTTTGTGATTTGACAAGTGCATTAATATTGGCCATTATCGCAATTTTGGTTCTATTTCGATTAATCAGCCCTACATTAATTGGTGAGTGTATTCACTAGGGCTGGAATTATTATTATTATAAATCGATGCATCGCAATTCATTGATTGATTCCAATATTTTCCGAATGCATCGCCATTCAACCTCTCGAATAGATTCTAAGCTTAGTTTTTAACAGCATATGGCATTTTAGGCAAGTTTTTAACCCTTTTAAATCGGCTGTGTCGTCGCTGACACATACGATCAAGCTGTATTCATTTTACCCTAACTCTTCAACCGTTTGCTTTGCACTATCAAAACCATTCAAATTGCACACAACATGCGCTTTTCGGCAATATACGGCTCATTACGGTAATTTCATGCATTCCGTCAGCAAATGAAAGCAGCTTTCTGGCAGAGCGGGAAGGAAGGATTTGAACAGAGATACGAAGCGCGGCAGGTTAGAGTGTTTTGGATTGCATAAAAAAATAAAAGAAATGAACAAATACATGCCGAAAGAAGTGGTAGACAGCAGAAGAGGGGATTGGGATGATTTTTAATGAAACTTGGGAGGTAGATGGCCGTTACTCTTTCACGTATTTTAGCATGTGGTCTGTGCATGTGTATGTGTGCGTGCCTATGTATGCATGCATTTGTATATGTGTGTGAGTGTATGAAAAAAATGTGTCCTGAATGAAAACTGTGCAACCCAATGTCACAAAAAAAGACTTGTATATAACTTTTATAGTTCATTTTCCAACTTTAAAGTGTTAGTTTCTTTCGTTCGTTATATTTCTATTTTTTTCTAAATAAAAAAGAAAATGTATTCACTTATTTTTGTCCATTTAAATTCTATTTACAATAACTGTAATTTGTTGAAAGCTAATTTTTTTTCTGAAAAAGATGACACCTTGCACATGAAGATAGCACATTGTTTTAGAATTTTACAGTCAATGTGACTGTGTCTAAATGTGTGAAAAACATCTATTTTAGCTTCAGGTTCTAAAAGGTTAACAACCGCATGCTCAAATGCTCACGAAGAAGAGCGCTCGTGCGTTCGGCTGAGTCTGAAAATGCACTTGCACCTCAGAATGCTTTTATGGCATGAGATTAATGTAAACAGCCCCCTGCAAACACCCTGGTAATTCGCTTCAGCCTTTTTGAACATTATGAAGGATTATTGTATAGAAGGTTCAAGTGGTGTGTGGAAGCAAACAGAGTATAAAGCACGCAGTGCAAGCTGCTGTTAAAACTAAGCTCAGAATCGAGAAAATCGCGATGTATTCGGAAAATCTCAGAATCGATCCAGAATCATTTCTCGATTCACAATGCATCGATTTATTGTCCCAGCCCTAGTATTCACAATATCAGACTTGCATTGGTTTGAGGCTGAAAAATCGAGATGTAAAACAAAAGACGTGGACTAACCTTGTTGATCATTTCTAGGGTGCACTCAAACACAGCATCAAATATCTTCGGGATCTCTCCTGTTATGTGGCCGCCAAGCTTGTTAACAATGGTTGCCATAGTGCTGAGCACCTCTGGTTCTCGAGCGGCCGGGACGTTCCTTTGGTAGTCGATGAGAACCGCCTCCAGCAAAGGAGGAACGAAGTTCTCTCCAACCTAAAGAGACAACAACAATGCTTTGTACTGCTGTCAAACCCGGCGTATTATTGTGGCATGAGCGCAGACTGATCCAGGATCAGCAGAACTAACCATCTGTGGGTCGTTGGAGCGGCTGACCCATCCTGAGATTAGCTTCAGAGTCTCTCTCTTCACGGTCCGCATGCTGCGTATTAGAGGCTGCTTCGTCACCATCTCACCTGCAGAGAAACAGCAGAGTTAAACGTGAGCTGTTATTACTGTTAACGTGTTAATTCCCCTCTACTTCGGCACAAGGTATTTCTACACTATTCAATTCGACATGTTGGGCTTGAGGGTTAGTGCATGTGCAGGGTGCCGTTCTTTTGTTGTGCGTGTCGTAATGGTGGTTATGCGAAACCTTGCTGTGCACTAAAAGCGTGTCAACTATATAAACGTTGTGTTTATTTTGAGTAACAAGCGCATGCGCAGGACGCTGTTCTGTTGGTGTGTGTCGAAATGGTGGCTATCCGAAACATTGCTGTGCACTAAATAAAGTGTGTCAACTATATAAACGTTGTGTTTGGGTCATGTGCTCCATGCCAGGTGTGCTTGGCTCACCGTTGCTCTGGATGGCAGAAGAGATGTTCTCGCTCAGGCACTTGTAGACGTTGAGCATGTCCAGGTAAATGCGGCCCAGCTGCAAGACGAAGGGGTGACCCACGGCTTTACACGCCCTCACGTTGGTCTTCAAGATGCTGCCTAGCTGACGCACCGTCTCCGGGTCCTTCAGGATGTCCACGTTCTGATTGAAGAGAGACATCATGTACTTTGAGTTGAGGTGCCGTTCTGCTTCAATCTTAACACTGAAGCATAAACCCTTAAAGGCACAGTATGCAAGTTTCGTTGCTAGAGGTCGTTTTTTTCAAAACAATTAATGCGCAGCTTTATGACGCAGTAAATGAGTGTGGAATCATGGGAGTCGTTTTCTTTACCTCCACAGTCAATGGAAAGCAATCTGACGGGGAAGTTTTTCTAACGTTATTGTGGTATGATCAGGGTGGGGTCGAAAGCCTGGGACATTTTACATTGCTCTTGTATTATTGCCTAAAAGCCTCAGTCGGCCGCTAGTGCAACTCCTTTCATTTTTTTGTTTATTTGCGATAAGTTACGTTTAACGTCAAAGCTCCTCCTTTCTATGAACTTAAACTTTGGTACAGTTACATTTGATCAGTTAATGTACACATTTTATTTCATTCTAATGAAATAGCCACAGGTGCTGAATTACTACTCATACAGGTCAGATTATCTGACGAATTAAAATTGTGGGGAACGCAGCGCTGTTTTACTTGGTCACAACAATCATACTAAAATAGAATGACTTGTGCTGCTAAATGACATGCAATTAATTTTTAAATATGTTGTATGGTAGAGAAAATGCTGTATTACTGTCGCTACAAATAAAGGTCTTTCTGATTTCGCTACGTTAGCCACTTGACAAAATAGTGTTGTCTGAGGCATGGTCAATGCAGTAAAATCAAGGAAACAAGAGATTCAAACAATAAGACTAACTGTGCTGAGCTAAATAACGATGACTCGTTTTCTGTCCATAATAGTGTCCAAACAGTTCAAATAACAAGTCTAATAAAAAGCATTTCATATTAAAGCATCTTTGGTGATTCCATGGTTTCTACGGAAATCGAGGGTAGTGCGGATATGACATCATAGACAGGCGACGGAATGATGCGGTCCGTTACACTGGTTAAAATAGCTGATTTCTCTGGATTTAAATATTGTTGGAAACATTTTGGATAATGCAAGTATACAAGTTAACAAAATGTATAACATGGTTTTAGGATATTTTTATCCAAAAATCTTATATATTGTGCCTTTAAAAGTGCAAGAAAAATCTGTTCCCTTTTGGTTTGGAAAGATAAAATCAACACTCAAACTGTGCACTATAATGAGGCTAGAATAATACTGCTTCTCACCTTGGTGGCCTGCTGGATGATGCTGTCCCACACCTGGTTGGGAAGGAGCATGTATTTCTCAATGAGACGCTCCTGGACGGTCTGGTCCGTCTGTGCTCCGATCATGTAGCCCACGGCCTCGTAGAACGTGTGCACCTGCTGCGGCTGCAGGTCACAGATGATGGTGTTGATGTTGTTGAGGATCTCGTCGATGAAGGGCATCACCTCGCCCACCTGCACCTGCACAAAATGCCTCCTGCACTTCTGAGCGATCTTGATAAACGTGTCGCAGGCCATGTCCTGCACGCCATCATGGGTCTCTGAAAGACAGAGAGAGACTTTCCAATTAACATAAACCTTCAGATAAAATGTGCACTTTAGCAAAAAAAAAACATGCATGACCAGACGAAAGGTCAAACACAATGCGTTCCCTTACCATGCATGAACTCAAAGAGTTTGTTGACGACGGTCTTGAGGAACTTCCAGTGAGCCCTGAGGAACCGTGGGTATTGGCCGACGATGTACATGATGTTGGAGGCAATGATGGCCTTGTTGTCTTTCCCTCTTTTCTGTTCACACAGACCCAGCAGATCCTGAGACAGAAATATATGAATTTTACTGACAAACATTTACATAGACAAACACTAGGCATCATACAATTGCTGACTTTGTAAATGGTTCATACACCTGAACGATTCTGGATAAATTGAGAATCACACTTTTTTTTGTGTGGGTCACATTTCTCCCACGATTCTGAACAGACAATTGCAGTCTATTTTAAACCTTTAATAAATCTGCAATGAATCATTTTTTTAAAAACCAGTTTGAATGAATGATTCAATGACTCCCTCATAAAAACTTCACTTGTTTCATTACTGAATGAATCAGCATTTTTTAACAAATCTCTTGAATGAAAGATTTAAAACGACAAATAAACTATTTACAGTCACTTGTCGCCACCTGGTGGTGTAACGATGCTACTTTCAAAATGTGATTTGTTCTTTTAATCGCTTTCGTTGACAACAGTGTTCATATCTGAAATATAAACTTTCATCCAGCACTTATGCGATAATATGAATATTTGTTACACCGAAAAATTATATGGTGTGGTTGAAAAAGGTATAACAAACAGGCAAATCGATGTCATTTAGGAATAAGATCGTGTTGGTGTTGTTTGAATCAAGATAGTGTTTTCTTTTTTTTTTATGATTAATTGTGCAGCTCTATTGGTAACAGAGAAATATTCATACACTACCACTACCTTAAATCGTTCCGAACACAACAAACACACACATTGCTCATTGCTAGGAGACGCATTACAGATTAAACAAACATGGATGTGCAGGAGATGACCACAAAAGTTGTTGCTGCGTTAGAGGTGAGTGCCACAAGTCAGTTTTATCAGTGCTGAGGAGTCAGATATTGAGGCTAGGGCTGGGGCGGTATGGATTTTTTCTAACCGCGGTTGAAAAGCAAGATTTTCCCGCGGTATGGCGGTAAACCGCTTTAAATAGAATGAAAGGAATGAAAGAACACATATTGCAACATGTCTTAATTACAAATATTATACTCCATATTTATGTTTACATAATATAGTGTTATTTTTTATTTAATCTATGTTGATTATATGAAGAGTGAACAGCATGAGTAAGATAGGATCATAAGATGGGTCAGACACGATTTTGACCACTTCATTAAGTTTTGTAGAAAGCCTTTCATTAAATTAAATTTCGTTTTGTATAAATTGTACCTTAATTTTAATCACTGTTTCATTAACTAATTGCCTGGAATTAAGAAATAAGAAGCAAATAGCAGACATATAATCAGGAGGACGTGGAAGCGCGGGTGCGGTCTCTTGCGCGTGAACTGGAGCTCGTCTCATAAAATAACCGAAACTTGGCGTAGGCTGGGCCTAAAGGTCTACTTTTAAACAAAATTCAAAACGAAATGATAACATTTTAGTCTACAGTAGCCTAGTCAGGTAAGGTCAGGTTTGCCGATGTGCGTTATAGGCTATTTACTTATTCATATTTATCCCTGTGCCCCGATCGGAGACGGAGTTCACTGCTGATATTCTGGGGATACAACATAGCCAATATATTAGGGACTTTAGCCTTTAAATATCTTTGATGCATTGGATCAGTGTTCTTTCTAGAACAGCCAAGAGCTTTCTAGCCTCGCGGCAGCAGCACCTCGCATTGCTCATAGACCTTAAAACAGTCAGCGCCGCGGATGCGGTTTCGAAAATTGATCAAAAAACGTTGGTGCGGGTGGATGGCGGACAGATGATGAGTTTTGTGATGCGGTTGCGGATGAAATAATAATAGCCCATCCGCGCATCTCTGATTCGAATGGAATGTTATAATGCGTCATGGAACATTGCGCTCCTCAAATCGCGAAAGGTCGGATTTGCTCCATCTTTTGATGATAAGTTTTGTTTAGAAAACCTTGAATCCATGTAAGCCACAATATCATTAGACATAATCCATGTCATTAGAATCAATGAATCCATGTCATTAGACACAACGTGCACATGTCTAGGCCAAGGATTTTTTTTTTTTTTTTTTTTTGCGGTGATGACAGTGACGAGCTCAGACACGCGGTTGGAGTCACGTGACCGCAGTATTGCGGTAATGCCGTAACCGTCCCAGCCCTAATTGAGGCTAATTTGTTACGCATGTTCTGTTAATTTACTTTTATATAGTTATTGTATTTGTATTGCATTTGCAACACTGCTTTGGTTTCATCATACACTATGATAAGAGTTCTAAAACCAGCTCAAAATATCAAACACTGATTGGACGGAATCATAGTCCGAATCATACACTACACGATTTGCAATCTTTTTTCCATGTAAACATTTCCTGATAAACTCAAACAAACACATGCTGAATAAACAAACACCTTAATGACGGTGACGAGGAATCTCTTCTCGTCCTCCTCATGCATGGCCCCGCTGATGGAGCCGATGGCCCAGCATAGCGTGTTCAGGTTCCTCCAGGACCACTCGGTACCATTCACCTGATTATGAAGCTTCTCGGTCATGATCCGTTCCGTATCAGCATAGTCCAGATGAGTCAAGTAGACTGGATGAGAAAAAGAGATCGTTATTAAGCTTTCTCCAGAAAGATAAGCCGCGTGCTGTTGACAGAAGCTGCATGTGGAATCGCATACTTCCCTACTAGGCGAAAAAAAGTATGAGACAAAACAAGTCTGAATTCACAGCCCTCATTAGGACAAGAGTATGCAAAAAGAACCCGGATGACTTCTGAAGTGTGCATACCATGGACACTTTACTATCCCATGAGGCAACGGGAGAGCATTTGTGAATGGCAGTGAAGTGACACGACTGACGCTGGTAGATCACATGATAATGACAACAACACGCATTCATACTATATAGAACATACTTTTTTAGCGCTCGCAAAGTACGTACTTATTTAAAAGAAGTACCTACTCGAGAGTATGTGATTTCATATGCAGCCCTAGACTTTTTTTTATGCATTATAAGCCCGTCGTGATTACCCAGAGTCTCTCTCATGTTTTTGTAGAGGTTAATGGAGTCTGTGTCCTTCATGAATTCTCTCACCACCTCGCCCTGATCGTTCTCCACCACCAGAACCTCCTCCGGTTTGGCCATGCGACTCACCATCAGCAGACGCACCTGAGACCGGTCAAGAACACAGACGGTTTTTTCTCCTGCTACCAACATTTTGAGGTGGGCTTGCTGTACACTGTGACTGACTGACCTTGGAGAGCACAGGCAGGTACAGGTGTCGGCGGGGCGGCACGTCGAAGTGTTGGCTGGTTGAGAGCATTGGAGAGGTAGAGGTAGAGAAGGGACTCTCTCTGTAGAGCTCGGCGGCCAGGTGGTTCCAGTACTCCAGGCAGATCTTAAAGATCTCCGTCTCCTCCACCTCAGACACCAGCAGCATGTAATGAAGAGCCTGAGCACATGGGATTCAATGCATGAGTGTGTGTGTGTGTGTCACTATCACATCATCTCTATACCTTTCACTGTGTGCGTACCTCCATGAGTGTCTCTCTGAGGTTCAGTCTCTTCTCTATCAGTTGTCCGTGCTCTTTGAGGAAGGTGCAGAGGAACAGACTGAGGTTCTGGATGAAGTTCTGCTCATCGTCTTTCCCATTTGCATACGCCAGACGGATATTTGTGTTCAGTGGAAGCATCTGTCAAGTAGAATAATGAGGGTTTACTTTAAAAAACAAATAGTTGTAGGTTTGTTAGTTTTTGTTTTCATTCTTTGTAACACTCAAGCAGAAACTGCACTGTTCAAAAAAGAATCATAAGTTTAAATTGTGAAATTCAAGGCACATAATACTGCACACGTTTGCATAGACCCCTTTGACATCATCAAGAAGTCGTCCAACCAGATCTAGCAACACGGTTATACACTACCATTCAAACATTTGACTATTTATTTAACCAAAAATAGTACAAAACAGTAATAATGGAACATTATTAAAATGTAAGACGGCTGTTTTGTAATGTAATTTATTCCTGTGTTGGCAAAGCATTATTACTCATATGATTACTCACATTATTAGTGTCATATGATCCTTGAAATCATTCATATTAAATCATTCTAATTTGGTGCACAAGAAACATTTCTGATTATTATCAATGTTGAAAACCGCAAGAACAGCATTTATTTGAAAAAGACATCCTTTGTAACATTATAAATGTCTTTACTGTCACTTTTAATCAATCCTTGCTGAATAAAAGTATTCCTTTCTTTAAAAAAAAAAAAAAAAAATCTTCCTGACCCTGATCATTTGAACACTAGTATATGCATGCGAGTACCTGTTTGAGCTGCATCATGGTGAGGGTGAACAGGTTGACAAACTGCTCCTCGTACTGACTGACACTGACGCCAGCGATCTCTGTCAGACACTTCAGAGTGACGTTCCGGAACATCGGAACATTCAGAAACTGTGGAAGAAGTCGGAACACAAATGATAAACTTTCTGGTACACAAAACATGTGAAAGATCACAAATGTAGGAGCACCAGCTCGGACACAAAGCCTTAAGGCAGAGAGCCCATTAGAACAGCCAGCGCTCCAATCAATTTTCCTCTCTTTCTTACGCACTGGCAAGCTGAACCAATGACAATGCGCCTTTGTGAGAGGAGTGAGCGTTTCACACAATCAAATAATACAATTTTAACAGCAAAAAATGAGATACATTCTTGGGATCTCACATTTATTGTTTTATTTATTTAGCTGCTACATAAGAAACCCCTCGTGTCTTGTTACCTTGTACACCAGTGTGCTGATGAGTTTGGTCTCAAATATGTAGCCCAGAGGAATCCAGTTCAGGAAACGAAGGAGTGTCTCTAATGTGGCGTGGACCAGAGGGGCATTCTGGGAATTTTCCTGAAAAAAACACCCAATGATATCCAAGTTAAAAATGACAGGCCGAAGAATACTGAACTGATCAAAATAACGACTGTCACTACTGTGATATTCTGCTACGTACGTACCATGACAAATTGGCAGAGCTGGAATATTTGGGAAAATTCGTTGCACATACTGCAAGAGGTAAAAGAGAGATGTTGAGTAAATTTACTGTTATTATTTCCCCAACTACACCTACAGCTCTACTGACAAGGTCTGTAACGGTCACATGTGTACCTGTCCTTCAGGTGTTTGGCTTTGACCTGAGTCATCTGGCCGCTGGAGAAGTCAAACACCTCCTCACTGAGGAGCTTCAGGATGATCATGTTGTTCTGACACAGGCTCTCACTGGTGCGACTCGCTCCCACGATGTCACTGATGAACGTGGGCCAGTGCTTCGGCCACTCCTGCTTCAGGATCTACACACAAACAGGATCACAGTGAACCAGACACAGTCACAAAATCACGACAACAAAAATTCCTGAAATGATGCTCACCTGCACCAGGATCATGTTGAGCTTTGCTATGTAAACCCCCTCTTTCTGTAAGAGCAAAAACACGAGTCAGTGACGGGACAAGTACAAATCAGGGTTATTATACCTAACAAGTTTAATATGAGTTTTAAAGTGGTTTCATATTTCATCAAGTTGTTTATTTTATTTAATTAATTAAAATTGACTAATTAATTGAAATAAAAAAACTTAACTGAAAAAAAAAAATAATAATTGAAAAAACTTAAACCTATATTATAGTGATGCACGATATATCGGCCAACATCGGTATCAGCAGATGTATGTACATGTTTAATGTTATCGGCCCAATAAGAAAATTGGCGGATACATTAAAGCCGATTTATAATGTATAATTTCCTTCAGCTGACGGTTCAGATGCGCAATTAAGTTTTGAATTGCTTGAAATATGATTCAAATCACTTGAAAATACAGTTCAGTGCAACATGGTTCAGGTTCCTTTATTTTTACCCGTAGGTATTTGTTTTGTAGTGTCAGAGTTATCCACACATTTTAAAATAAATAATTTCTGTGTCATCTGTGCATTTTGTTCCTCTGATTGATGGCTGCTGGGACAATGCTATTTTTATACTGCTTTGTTCTGCACTTTGGGACTATATACCTTCGCCTAGAAGGAAGAAGCTGAAATTCACTGTGCAGAGGGTGGGCATCATCATTTATGATTGAGCCAGTTATCCGCTGTAACTGTCTGGTGTACAGGAACACTGGGCTAAACTGTGACACACCAATCAGCTTACTAGACCATTTAACAATTTGATTTAGGGAGTTTCTTTTCTTTAAAGATAGATTCCCAAAATATGACACCAAAGAGAAAGATAAAATCGAGTCAATAAAAGCACGGTAGAATAAGACCATCATGGTTTTATCAATATTAAAATAAAACAGTTTCCTCAAACAAAACAAGCGCAGGTGCCCCTTTTTGCAAACAGCTTCACAGCTTTTGAGTCGATAATTGTACCAAGATATTTGTAGGATTGGGTACATTCCATTGTCTGACCTTTAATGGATGTGACTTCATGCATGTGGTCATGTCTTCTAAAATCAATGATCATATCTTTTGTCTCAGATGCGTTTAATTGAAGGTAGGACTCCTCACACCACGTGACAAAGTCGTCGATGACCGGGCCGTGACAGGTCTCATTGTCCTGAAGCATACTAACAATAACAGAATCATCTGCATATTTTAAGATGGTCCTATTTGTATTTTCGTACCTACTCTGACACATGTTTGTGTGAGGATAAACAATAGGGTGAAAGCACACATCCTTGAGGGGAGCCAGTTGAGGAGGGAACTTGGTCTGACAGTGTTACATTTACCTTAACACAAGTCTGTCATGTGTCGGGCAGAAGCCCGGCGTTAAATTGCCTACCGGTTTATATTTGAGGAATTACGGTATTGGTTATTAGCTTTCAAATATAAAGAATTATCGGTATTTTCATATTAGTGCATCCCTACTATTTTATTTCAGTCAATTTGTCAAAGCAACATTTCTCATTTTTGTTTAGTTTAAGTTGAAGTACTACTTCAATTGAAAAACTGAACTAATAAAAAAAAAAGGCAAAAACACATGTAAATGGAAATTTGAAAAAAAAAATATTTATAAAACCATAATAGGACATTATACTTAAACACTGGTGCAATTGGTAGAAGATGAAATATCTGAAATAATGTATTACCTCTACGCTGTTGGCATCAGAGGAAGTCTTGATAATCAGCCCAACGACATACTTCTTAATTCCTGTGAACAGACAGAGCTGTCAGTTTTTTGTGCAGACCTTGCGCAAGGAGTCATTACGTTTTTTATATGATAGTATAGTTATATAATGTGGAGTGGTGTAGAAGATTCTCTATAGCGCAAGGGTCCTGAACACTGACCCTCGAAATCTATTGTCCAGCAGAGTTTAGCCCCAACCTGGATCAAACACACCTGCCTATAACTTCCTGAAGACCTTGATTAGCTTGTTTGACTCAGGTTGGAGTAAAACTCGCAGGAAAGTGGATCTTGAGGGCCAGAGTTGGGATCACCTGACAGAGAGACAAAGATCAGTGTCGCCATACATTCCCTCACCTTCACATTGGTTTCGTGGAAGAATCTTCCAGCGTGTTTTGATCACTGTCTCCAGTATCTGAAGGGCGTAGTACTGCAATACAGATAACAAAAGGATTAAACATCAGTTTAATGTGGCAGAAAAAATTTGACCATTTTTGACCTATGAAAAGAAATTCTTGGGTCAAAAATAGTCTTTGGTGGTGGCGGACAAACACAGTCATCCACACACACACACACACACACATCCCCATGTGAACTGCGAGCCCAGTACTGACAATAAATCCAAAAATGTATATTTAAAAAACCTGTATGTAAAAAGTTGCAAAGGGACGGATTTGAAAAGTTAGTAATATAATGAACAAAGTAACACATTACATAGAAAAAGTGGCAGTTATATAATTTTGCATGTGCACTCCAAGACTTAATGCACAGATTGTTTGTTGTAAAGTATCAGAAAATCAGCAGCGAACAGTACTAGAGTTCACACCATATGCAGACTTGGTTACTGTTCGCAAATGCGCATCCGAGTTCAGAAAACAGCGCTCACATCATCCAAACAAACTGAACTCGGCCGTCAATCAAACCTGTGCGCGCACCAAAAGTGCCACTCTATGGGTGACATTCAGTAGCAGGACTCAATATAGAACAAACATTTGCCTGGCAAAATGTAGAAAGGCATTAATGTTGACATACTTTTGTCTTCATGTTCTGTGAGAACTCCAGTATGGTGTCCACTCTGGTCCAGGCATCTGGGTGGTCCTTCAGGTTGGTGAGAACTTCTTGTGCAAGCCTTTGCTAAAATAACGAAAACCACGTTTGATGCACTGTACGCGTCAGGCAAACACCGAACTACGATCTGAAGTGTTCAGAATTGTCTCGGATTTTGCAAATTAACAAATACCTGAGATCCCACGTCATAGTACATGGAGTTGACGACATTGTCCAGCAGGTTGATGTCTAGCTTCTGACTGAAGTCCAGCAACTGTCGTGCTGTGTGATCCGCCAACATGGTCATGTCTGCCGGCATAGAGCTGCAGGAGACCAGGGAACAAGACGGGCCACATCTTTTAGATATCAAATGTCAAGTGACACCTCTTTGACTCCTCATCCCATTATCAAATTGATAATTTCAATGAATGAAAATGTTTTATATAGATATATATATATATAGTTTTAGCTTCAATTGACTGAACTTGATTAGTTAATTGAAATAAATTTTTATTTTATTTCAGTTAGTGGTCAATGCCATGTTGCTCATTTTCGTTTGTTTAAATTTAAGTACTACTTCAACTACTAAAACTGAACAAAACTCAAAACACAGGTTAAAACAACAAAAGTATTACAATTTTAACTTAAATGAAAAAAACATAAATTCTAAATATTTTTAGAAAAAAATTAAAATAGTATGTTAAATGATGCACTGGTACCAAATAAGTATCAATATTACCTCTACACTACTAGTTGTTTAACCAGTGATTTGTGATATTAAAAGTTAGACGCTAAACCAGTGGCTCACACCACGTGTGTCCACAAAACATGCATTTACACTGAAATACAACCAATAATGACACCGAGTGTAGTTTTGCTGAGATCACTGATGTTAGTTCTCCATGCTAAAGAAGTGCTAACATGGCAGATCAACATATTAACTGTGTGTACAGCTATAAAAATGAAAAAAGTTCAACAATTTGAAATATCTTAATATAGACTCATTCAACTTTTTTGAAAGCAGCCCACTTGAATTCAAGCTGAGCTTCTGCAGCTATGGGCAGCGATAAGGAACAAAACGCGTTTTTGTTTCTGTTTCACAGCAGCAATGTCAGCAAACTAGCACTTCATTCAACTCGGTTATCTTAGTTGTTAATATTTATAACACATAACCATTTCGCCGAACACCTTTAACTTACCTGTTTTAAACAAAACTCCTCTTTTCGCTGAGAAAAACAAAACAAAAGAATGCTAACGTGGTTCGGGAATCTGGAACTGGGTTTGGTGTCGTGGAAAAATGCGTCGCGTCAAAACAAGATTAAGACGTCAGGTAAAAAAAAGGTATGATTGATCTATCTCATTTTAACGATAACGTGTGTACAAATATTCAAAAAGCAATCTGAGTATAAAGCAAGTTCACTTTAAATGCTAACTAGCTGGTTACCTCAATATATAGCCATACACACTACAGTGCAGAGAAAACGGTACATGAAACCCCCCCGAAACACACAATTTCGGTGTTATTTTTAATTATTGTCTTCAGTAATTGATTCCGGGTCCTCTTTCAGTCAGCAGCTCGTGTTAGTTCATCTGTCTCTCTGTATGACGGTTTACAGCTCGCTTTAACAACTCAGTCCGTTTTATAACAACAGCATCAAAGCAATCGTTAGTTTATTATTTTGTCTATTGCATAAAAAACGTTGTTTTATATCAAATATCTGCGAGAGACTGTGACCCAGCTCCTCTCCAGTCTCATGCATCACACGCAAGACCGGTTGAAACCGGTTCAGACTGGCATATTCCATCTCGGTTTAGTTTTCAGCCCGTAGCGCCGCGTAAAATTCGGACTGTGGACACGCCCTCCGCTGCAGCTGATTGGCTGGAGAAAGAGCAGGGCGGACACCTTGCTCGCATGTGATTGGCTAGATTTGCGGTCCGTCAGGATTGACCCCTCCCAGCGTGTATTTTGCCCTTGGTCTCATGTATGAGGCGGGTTTTGCATCACAGCGTGAGCGTGAGGTGGGCTGGACCGCGTGGAGCATGGAAAATTACTGAGATGTTGCCCGTGATCTACAAACAGTAACTGACCATGCTGTGCGGTTTTAGGCTGTGGCTCATGTTTGAAATGCTCTATATGCTCGTATTTATAGTTAAGAAGTAAAAAAACAAACAGATAAATATACAATTTTTAATAATAAAGTTTATTTTCACATATTAAGTTTCATTTTCGCCCATTAATAATCACACACATGCAAACACAGTCATTTAATTTGTAACATATTCAATAATTTAGTGTTTTGGACCCTTTGTTAAATATATTTGACTAGGGGACACATATTTCCACATGTATGCTACATTCATTACTGCTTACTGAGTGAATGTCTTGTAAACATGTCCAGGTCACATTCTGCCCCATATAAACAATAAGAAATTATACATTTATCAAATTAAGCTCATCGTTTAGATTTGTGGCATGATTATTTTCAAGATAATTCAGCAAATTCTCATTACTATAATGCATATATTATATTTTTGAGGGTTTTTCTTTTGTTTTGCGCTAAATCTCTTTGTTGTCAATGGTGATTCGCAGTACTATTGTTGTTGTTTTTTGTTAAAATTGCAATGTTTTTTATCATTATTTAATGTATTTAAATACTCCCATGATGTATAATTACCTAATAAAAAATAAAAATTATATATATATATATATATATATACACTTTTTATAGTTTAATTAATAAATTTTTATTTTACATATTATTCTTTTTATTTTATTTTAAGGTTAAATGTGAACTGGACATGTTCTTAACATAGATTCAATCTATTATACATGTATCCAACAACATTTCGCTATGGAGGTTTGCTCAGTTCAAAAACACATCAAATACCCAGAAGCAAATGACATATCTTAGGAAAATACCAGTCTTCTCCACTAGGGTAATTTCTGTTTCTCATCACTTTTCTGATCTTTTAATTTTTCTTAGTGAATTAACTAATTAACACTACCTGTTCTGCTCCTGTTGCTATGTTGACTGCTGTTACTTATGCTATCTCTTCTGCTCTGGCTGTGCTTACTGATGATGTCATCGTCCTTACAACGTTCATCCTGTTCATCATCATCATCAAAATCCAACTCGTTACCATGTGAGTGTCTTTCATCATTGCCCTTTTCCTCATCACTGTCATGATACACATTGAGTTTCTCATCCTCATCTCTGTCCATGTGTCCTCCCTCCATGTCATGGTCATACTCCTCATAATCATCTGGATAATCATCGAGAAGAGAATCCCGCGAGTTTGGAAGGTCCTCGTGATCTTCGGGTCTGCTTTTACTATGGAAAAATGAATGAAAACAATTCAGAGACTCTGAGAAAGATAATAATTCCTTTAAATATGCTCTTAAAACGTATCACAGAATGGGCTTTATGTCGAACATCAATGAACAAACAGGAAAACAGGTCTCATTGCATCCGCTTGTGGGAGAAAGTGTTAACGGCAGTACGAACTGATGGTGATATCTATGGACATTTAAGATATTCAGATATCAGCCTGCATATGTGATGGACATCGGTTATGCTCATCTTTGCTCACGATCCTTATATCTTGAGTAAAACAGCTCTATATATAACAAAGCACGTACAACAAAGGCTCGAAGTGATGCAAATGTTTTACAGAATACGGAAGTTTATTGCACAATCCTGTGCGTCACACCTCGTACCTGTGTGTGAGTGATATCACAACTGTCATACCTGTATGTGGGTGGAGTCTGGCTGCCAGAGTGGGCGGGGCTTGGAGTCTGTCTGTGTGTCGAGGCTTTAGGAGCTTTACTGCTGATGAAGGACTCACTCAGACCACATCCATGCAAAGTGGCCGAATAGAGCTTTTCTGCTGCTCTCTTAGCATTCATCTAAAAGAAAGAGAAATCTCATCATTATCATTTTCATCAACATAATTTGTAGATATCTTTGAGATGCTTGTCCTCTCACTTAATATTTAACAATATTAGTGATCTGACTGTACTGAACTGATCTGAGCTGGACGATGGCATCATTTTTTGCAGAACTGCTTTATAGATTAAATGAACTAATTTAATGTTTGATGATCTTTACAACGGAACTGAATCAACACTGAACTGACTTCA
Source organism: Siphateles boraxobius (assembly GCF_051911475.1). Lineage (NCBI taxonomy): Eukaryota > Metazoa > Chordata > Actinopteri > Cypriniformes > Leuciscidae > Siphateles > Siphateles boraxobius. The sequence goes on along the minus strand of NW_027508908.1, from coordinate 1,129,741 downwards.
GCTGAACAACAGCCAAAATGCATCCTTTACCAGTTTATCTCTGTAAAGCTGCTTTGAAACCATCTGTATTGTATAAAGCGCTATATAAATAAAGGTGACTTGACTTATAGAGCTGCACAAAACATTTCCAAAAAAATTCTTAGTAATTTTTTTATGTAAATCTTTTTTTATATATATATATAATCAAATAAAAAAGAATCTGCACAAAATTTTTTAAAAAGGAAACTTTTTCTTAGTAAAAAAAATTAGATGTAAAAAAAAAATGATACCGCTCTCACCTGTGCAACCTGCTCCAGTAGCAGAGGTCTTCCCTTCACTCTTTCCTGGATTCCTCTCATCTCTTGCTGGAACTCTCTCTGTCTCTGGAGATCTTGTTTCCTGTTCCCATGTGCACATGTACAGTATATAAGCATTTATATGAATAAATGCACATTTCAAGTCTTGAAAAGTGAAGCCGAAGCCAAAGCCCCATGGTGGCTGGCCGCAGTATAGGTCTTAAACCCCACCCTCTCCATGTAATTCAATTCGAGACCAACTAAAAAAAATCCAATTACATTTCTAATATTTTTCCCCCAAAGATTCTGGACAGTATTTTTTTCCAAAGGTTTCTGTCAATTTGGGTAGTTTTCCTCATGCAGACGTATGTTCAAGTGGTCAATCAGTATGGGGACATAAATACATAATTCTGAGCAAACTCTGTTTTGAAATCGGTTGCACTTTATTTTACAGTGCATGCACTTACATGTACTTACCTAAGAAAGTACTTGGTAATATAAGGTAGCTACATGGGTTAAGGTTAGGTTAAGGGTTGGTTCCTAGTTAATTGGAATATTATACCCAGTTATTGCAATTATTATAATAAGTACCTAGTATGTACATGGGGAACAGGACTGTAAAATAAAGTGCTACCATTTAAATGAATCATTTGATACAATGTACTTGTACACTGAAATAAATACCTGAATGTAATTACAGCTGCGTTTACCTGAACTCTTTTAGTTTGGATGGGCAGGTCTGGGCCAGGGCCACATGTGGGTCGTTTGCCTGGGCTCGCTTTGTGATCACTTTTTGCAGTCTCTTCTCTCTTTGTTTTTGCTTCTCCTTCCATTTCTCCTCTTCGTCTTCGGTCTGCTTTCTTTGCTCGAGGACTTTTCTACTCGTAGGAGTAAAGAGCTGTCAGAACTGAACTTTTGAAGGAGGGACTCCACTTATGGGATGACGGCGCTATGGTAAGGGACAGGGTTTGGGCTAAATGCTGCCTTCAAGTCACGACACAATGACTGTATTTTTTTCAACATGTACACACATCTGTGCCACTATAATGTAATACTTCATAGTGGGAAACTCCGACTTTGAGTGCCAAATTAAGTGGCAAACAAGTTGGAGGTGTCAATTAATTGGACATTGTAAATAGTTCGGTACTACTGATAAAGAATTGCACTAAATCTTGCTAGAAAGTACTACTTATTTACCTGGATTATGAATTGATGAGCTTGCATGACAAAACTACACGTTCTCTCATACCCTCTGCATTTCCATCATATCATTTGCGCTTCATTTTGGCTAAATTACTCTTATTATTATTTATTTATTTAATTTTTTGCCATATGCCAGCAATAGAGTCCGACAGTGGCCGTCCACTTTTTCAGCAGCCTTGGTTCCAGAAGCATTTCTCCAATAGGGATTTAAAAAAAGTCCTCCTGACTTCTACACTTTGGACCAAAATCAATCGTATTGAACCTCCCAGGAGGACTTGAAAGCAGCGAAAGGATTCAGGGGCAAGTCTTTTACTGTTCATGGGGTTGTTACAGGAGACACACTGGGAGGGAAAGTCAAATTCCAGCTTTGGAATTCCAAAAAGCCGGAGACACAGGATTCCACTTGGAAAGCTCTAGCAGGATTCGGGTTTAAAGCAGGGTTGGGCATCACAGTTACCTCACGGCTTCTTGCCGTTTCTTGGCTGCATCCGTGATCTTAGCGGTCAAGCACTCCTGACTTCCGGACAGCGAGGAGCAACGGGATGAGGAAGGCGAGCGGGCGCGTGGGCTGACAAACGGCCAGCGTGACAGTTTCGGACTCTGTATCTCTGCTTCCATTTCTGCCACGATGCGTTCCTTGTGCGAGGCGATGTCAGCCGTGCGCAGCTGGAAGGGTTCGCATGCCGTCACGGGCCGCACTTCTCTGCTCTTCTCCAGCTGCTTACGAAACCTCCTGTAGCTGGCATCAAAATCTGGTACTTCAGTGTTGATTTTGGGTTGGTGGGCCGGTTCGTCGTCCTGGACTGCTTTCGGCGCCTGTTTCTCGCTGAGATGCCGTGCTAGCATGCTAGGAGGCATGGATGCGTTGTGAAGTAGTTCTCTCGCCCGCATCTGCATCTTTATGGCCCTGTAGAGCTCATCCTCTTTCTGCTGCTCACCCGACGCTGCTTCCCTCACCGCCCGCGGGACAGGTTTAGCTTTAAACGGGCACTTTTTCCTCTCCTCTTTGTCATGCTTGAGCATCTGCTCACGGAGCTTGGCCTCTTTCCGCTCTTTCTTCAGGCGCTCGCGCTCCAGGAAGCTGAAGGGTTTCTGCGAGGTGTGTAGACGTTTCTGCTCATTGTCCCGATGGAGCCGCCGGCGCTCCTCGTCGCGCTCCTGCTGTTCCTCGTAGAGCGCGAGACGCACATGCGCAGGCACCGGACTGGCACGAAACTTTCTCTGGCACTCGGTAAGCTCGTCTAACTGGCGTCGGAGATCCTCGTTCTCTCGTTCGATCTCAGAGCGGGATTTTACGCCCTTCTTGCGCAGTTCAACTTCACGAAGGGTCATCTGGAAAGGCTTGGGAACCGTGACTCTGGGATGCGAATAATCGTCTGCGTTTTGCTTGCGTTTGTGTAACCGTTGACCTCTAATCCTTCTTTTGGGTTTGCAGTCAGTCTGGCAGTCAGCGGCCAAGCTCTGCAGGGATGATGAAAACGGCTGCCATTGAGGCGGAGAAAGATTTTTTACACTGAAGTCATGCCACATGTTCTTAATGTGCTCTTTGGGCGAGACAAGAAGGCTTTTCTCTGTGTTGCCGTCTCTTTGGCCGTTTTCATCAACGCACTCTTCATTAGAAAGGTCAGAGGAGTCTGAAGTCCTCCGCAGCTCTAGAGCAGACTGGGCTTTTTTCAGACCACCGGTTATATCTGGGGAACTGTATAAAAAAAATCTGAATAATTTTCTCATTTTCATTCTGTTAATAAGCTGAAGGAATGTTCTGCGTTTTACACTACTGTTCAAACGTTTGGGGTAAGTAAGGTTGTTTTTTTTTTCAAAGAAAGCAATACAGTACTTTTATTCAGCAAGGAATGGGATGCATTGAATTGATTAAAAATAACAGAAAAGACATTTATAATGTTAGAAAAGATTTATATTACAAATTAATGCTGTTCTTTTGAACTTTCTATTCATCAAAAAAAAGAAATGTATTACAGTTTCCACAAAAATGTGAAGCAGCACTTAATAATTTATAGGAATGAATTACATTTTACAATACACTGTCCGGTCAACAAAAAAAAAGTCGCTGTTTCGATTTAAATAGACAAATGCTTAAATCGTCAATAATTGTATCCCTTAAAACTCATCTTTAATCACCAAAATCTTGTGTAACTCTATGTAACTCTACACCCTTGCCTCATTTAGTATATGTGGTTCTATGAATATGCAAATGAGCCCCGCCTCCACTCACTCACAGCAGCTCGCATGTTGATCTGATTGGTTACAAGTTAGTTTGTGATGTCAGAAACACCAGCGATTTCAAACCGAGTTTTTGAGAGTGTCTTTTGTTCACTGCAGTTTTTTAAGCAGAAAATACTCAGCAATGGTGTTGACTTATGAATTTGCACATGGTTTGTCTTAAAGCATATTAAACATATAGACATATAAACAACATTAAAAGCTTGATTTTCACCACAGGGGGACTTAAGAGTCTATGACTAGATCATTATTGCAGTGATAATCATGATTATTATGTTTCTCTTGAGGTTTCTCATCAATTTTTGGTCAAGATCTTGTATTGACAATGCAAGAGTCCAGCACTCTGTAAAGTCTCCTCCAGCACATCCCAAATACTTTCAATGAATTTAAGATCCTGGACTCAGAGATGCCGAATCATGTGTGAAAATGATTCACAATCATTCTTTCTGATCCTGATGAATCTAGACATCATCATCCTGGAATATGGTCATGATGTTTCTTCTGTTTCTTCCTACATGGTTGTTTAAGAAATAAAAAGCTACACACTCCACCAATTAGGGTTAGAATAACTATTGCCAAACATTGTAGAAACATAATAATCACTGCAATAGTATTTGCCCATTTAAATACAAACAGCGACTTTTTGGGGGGCCAGGCAGTGTACATCACAATAGAAAATTGATATTCTAAATTGTAATAATATTTTACAATATTACTGTTTTTTTTTAGTCTTGGTGAGCAGAAGAGACTTCGAAAAATTATTCGGACCCCAACTTTTGAAGGGTATTTTATGTACCCAGAATTAATTTAGTTTGTAAAAGCAAACAACTACAAATGTATTTATGAAAAGATGTATAAACTCACAGATTGACCCGATCAGTGTTGTCCGGATCGCTCAGCCCTTTGAGGTCCAGTTTCTTGCGATACATGAGTTCGAGTTCAGCCATGGTTTGGAGATGAGCCGTCTTCAGCTGCTCTAGTTTACGGTAGTACTCCTGGTTTGAGAAGTACAACTCCCTGAGGTCAATGTGATCGCCCGTTACACGGTAGTCTTTGATCAGCAGAGCATTGCTGTCTTTAGGAGGAGGATCATCAGCCAACAGCTCCGATCCAGAGTCATACTCCGTCTATTTAGATACAAACAATGACAACAGGCTGATTTGCTTACATACGTTTTCTCACTGAAGTCCATATAGCAGGTTAAGAATACATGTAAATACATACCTATTGCATTGATATTTTGGGCAAAAAATACTTTTTGGTTGGCCTACTATATGCCTTGCTCTTACATAGAGTTAATGTAAGTATATCTCGCCAATTCTTAGTACAATTCTTTAAGATTTTGATCCTTTATGCTTTGAAATCAATGAGTGTAGGTTGAGATTCAAATGTTTTCATACGTCAGACTTTTTCATGAAATTCTTGTCTGAAAAACAGTTGTGTGTGGTCAGTATAATTATGTGTGTGTGTGTGTGTGTGTGTGTGTGTGTGTGTGTGTGTGTGTGTGTGTGTGTGTGTGTGTGTGTGTGTGTAAGCTGTTAATCTGCAGGTCTGTCGTCTTTAGGGCCAGATGGCAGATTGTTCTTCATTCATACATTATATTGTCTCACAGTTCTTCACCATATTTGAGAAGAAACCTATAGCATATTACAATGTGTAGCTACATTAGGACATGTATGCAGGCTTTATTGCAAAATAAAATAAATAAAACGTTTACTTGTAAATAATTGTAACCTTTGATGTTTATTTATTTAGAATACTTCTACAAGTAAACAATCATAACAACCACATCAGTCAGTTGATTTTTGCTACTGATGAGTTACTTACAAAATTAGCATAGCATGCTTATTGAACCTCGATACAACTAAAGGTTAATCTTTCATCTTCATCATTAGTGAGATGTTTAACCACCCCTAGTCTGTTACACAACTATTACTTTCAACATTCATTGTGTACGTTAAATCATGTTTAAACCCAAACGATGGATATTGCCAGGAAGACATTGACTGAAAATCTCTGAATTACCGTGTTTCGCTTTGTGAAATAACTCTAATATATGTTATGCAATATTGGCCCTAAAGCAAAACCCAAAATATAATTAAAAGTACTTTCTTTCATACTTTAGTCAATAATAGATGCAGTTCAGTATGTTTTAGTCACCTCTTTCTCATAGTGCCTGTTGTCCAGCGCTCGCTCCCTCTCATACTGAGCTAACGGGACTTTAGTGTGCGGGTCCACCGGCGTCTTCAGACAGGACGACACCAGGACATTATTTCGGTGGGACTTCTCCATATCGGTCTCTCTTCCCAGACTGGTAATGTTAGATTTAACAATCTAATTTAACGAGTAAAGACTGACTGCTTCTCTGACTGTAACAGGCGCGCGTCTCCTTGACGACCGCGTAGCGTCGGGAAGCCGCAGTGACGTCGCTGAGCCGCGGGAGCGCGCATCTATAAAAACAGTTTATTTCTGAGGCTTCAAAAACTAAGTATAAGATTGAATTATACGTCTATTTACTAACATGTATCTAAAAATGCAGATGGTATTTTCCATTACTAATGTACAAATTAATTTCCAGTTTATTTTTAAGCAATATAAGCAACAAAAAAAAATGTTTTGGTCTGTTCCAGCTCAACGGTTCTGACTCTCATGACTTTTTTAACCCTTAATTAAATGCATGAATGTTTCACCAATCATTTTTACATATTCGGGGTTTTTTTTTGGACCTGGATCTATACCTGTCGCGGTCATATAAAACTCTCCTGATATTAGAGTAACAATTACAGAAGAATAAAATAAAGCATATTTTGTTACCTTTTGATGTCTGTATGGGTTCAGTTTGAGCAGATGTTTTATACCACATCACTGTCCTCGTCAGAGCTCATTTCCCAGTACATTCAGCATCTGGCTTATATTCACGATCTCAAACATATTCCCAAAACATTTTCATCATCTCCAAAATCAAATATTTTGATCGATGACAGCTTCTTCACCAGATCTATCAAGTGACAGTAATATTTGATTGTGTTCAGTACTTGCTCTGCAGTAAATCGCTGAGCCATTTCAAGTTTTGCTGATGATTCTTCCTATTCATTTGTTTTCTGCCTGGAGTGATTATGAGTGAAACGTCACTTCATCATTATGTATCAGACATCGCCATCTTGAAGAATAAAGGTGAATTGCACTTATTCAGTCATCAAAGATTTAACTGTTGTGCAGAAAAAAATATACTTATGCTGTTACACCTCAGGTTGTTAGTGACCCTATACAATTTTTACAAAAAAATAATAATAATGGGAAAACATGAATATTTTTTTCTTTATAGGTTTTTGTCTAACTTAAAAAAAATGAATGAAGAGGAGGGTAACTAAAGACCTGAGGTATGAGTTTAAATTTTAAGCAAAATCGTAGTATGTCAAATATTGACAATGTTAGTTGTAAAAACAATACCATTTTTATTAATACAATTTGTTCAACAACCAAAAGCGTAATTAGTTATGCCTAAAAACGTTAGCATGCAATTTTATGGCATGATTTCATCCCATTAATAGAATGTAACGTTCCTTTAAATTGACACCAAGGAAATTACACCATTTACAGAACAATATTGAATTTTTAATCAATCTGAACACAATTTGGATCATTGCCGCAGGTGCATTCAACAACACTGATACCATAAGTTGTTGGTCTTCTTTTTAGTTGATAGAAAATACAAGTTATCACTCAATTTAATTTAGGTGACCCAGTGTCCCATTCTGGTGTATTTTTTGTGTGCTACAATACTGGGTTTTAACTCCGAAGGTTGATTAGAAATAAGGATGGTCAGCTGTTGATCGGAGACTTTCTCAGGCCTCACAGCAGAGCCCTGTCTCTAATCTTATTAGCTAATCTGCTTATGTGATCAAACTTCCTGACATGCAGTAATGCACTGGCCCCGACAACCAACCACAATGAAAATAAATTATTATATGCACCACATATCAAAGACAAAAACCCCCAAGAAAAACCAGTTACCGTGTCAAAAAACAAGCTTTATTAAATTACTCCAGGTAACAGCTACAGACAGCGACAGATCAGTTGGTTTTAACAGGGTTCTTGCGTGGACTTGGATCTTCCTTCACTAGACACATTCACTTTATCGTGTGTTCACCTGCAGAACAAATGACACGTCATTAATGTTTGAGCATTTATAGTCAACATCAGCACTAATTATGGTCCTTTAAGGCAAGACACTACAGAAGCGCATTGTTTTTCATGCACTGGTCAATTTTCAGTTTTTGTGGTATTTGGTTTTTTATAACTTGTTTTAGACTAGAAAGAAACCCCATTTTATTGCACTTTATCTATTTGAGCCTTTAATTTTGATAACAATACTTTTTTTTTTAAAGGCCGTTTTCTAAAAATTGAGTTTTTTCTCCTTCACCGAGCAAGACATCTCCACTTCAGCAGCACTTACATACACCAAACTTTACACTTTTATTGTTATTTATATTCTGAAGGTTCGTCGTATGTCATTTATTCCTAAAAAAATGTTTCTTTTTCTTCTGGCTGTGGACAGTATTTTCTGATTCATGGATTGAAAAAGTAGAAATCCAAAATCCCATCTGTACAAACTTTTGACTAGTATGTGAACAAAATGAAACAGGAATTTTGAACCTTGCTTTATCCAATGTTGTGCACATTTATGCACATTAGTATACATATGTAATTCAATAGTATATCATCTGCAAATTTAAACAACAATTTTTTTTCTTGTAATAAACAGAAAACTTGTAATACACTTTTTTTTTTGCAATTCTTAAATGTAAATCAATCAACCAGGGAAGTATGATGATATATATTAGTTTTTTTTCTCTATACACTTGTCCTGTCATCTTTTACTCACCCTCATGTTGTTCGTCTACTGAACACAAAAAAAGTTATTATGAACAATGTTGAACGTTCCTCATTGACTTCCATAGTATTTTTTTGCTACCATCCCATACAAAAAAGAAATATATTTAAAATATATTTTCAGAATATATTTTTGGTATATATGCAAATATTTTAAATTGGCCCAATAAATATATTTTGATTAAATATATGTAAACATATTTTTATTTTTTATATATTTTAGTTAAATATGTGATTATATTTGTATCTCAATTTATTTACTAACAACATATATGTTCATATGTTTTAACTTTTGCAAATGGTTTCATTTGAATATTTTTTACAGAATTGAATAGAGTTATTTAATAGTGTGTGTGCAGTGTTAGACACTGAGTTCTATCTATTGTTTAAGTGTACTTCACTGTTGGAGTCTCACTGTTATACTTGCATCATAAATATTGTGCATATTTTCAATATTTAAATGACTTCAGGAAAGATGTCAATAAAACAACAATAAATCTAATAATTGCACGTAGTGTTAGGTACGTGCCACCTAATATGGCCTAATGGTCCTAGGAAAGCAACTATCTGTCATTTTACATTGCAGTCATTTAAATGTAAGTACAGTATTTATTATAGTGGTGTGTCATAATACAGTAGTGAAATATGGTAGCCTACTGTTGTGTATAGGGGAAAAGGTAGAGGAATTACTATGATCAAAATACATTTTCGACCCTTCTTTAGCAAGCTAAACATTTTGTCAAGAAAGAAATTCATACAGGTTAAGAACAACCAAGTAATGTTCATTTTTGGGTGAACTGTCCCTTTAAGAACTCATTAGACATAAATCACTCACGAGATCATCAATCTTGAGGATGCTGCGGACCGTTTCGGTGGCCAGGGTGAGTGCGCTGACAGAGACCAGCAGAGGCTGAACCACCAGCTCCTCCAGGATGTTAGAGATCCCACCCTGAGAGACCAAAACACATGTTAGCCATTCATTTTCTGATTGCCATTACAGCTTTCAGTCCATAGATGGCACTATTGAGCGTGTGCTTGAGAGCCACACCTTGCGGACGTTAATCCCGGCTGTCTTCTCTCCCTGAGCGTGTCTGTTGCGCAGCTCCGTGACGGTGGAGATGGGATTAAGACCAGCGTTCTCTGCCAGAGTGGAGGGAATGACCTCGAGGGCGTCGGCGTACGCGCGCACACAGTACGCCTCCATGCCGGCCAGACTGCGGGAATATTCTGCCAATCTCAGAGCCAGCTCAATCTCTGGAGCTCCACCGCCAGCAATCAGATATCTGCAGATCCACAGGGAGAAGAGTTAGCAAACAGCTTCTGCTGACTCGAAAGTTGTGTCTCAAATTAAGCACTTATGCACTATGCATTTGACCGTGTAGTGCATGAATTTCAAAAGGTTATTTTGCCATGATAGCCCCTCCACTACATAATTAAATCTGCAAAAGTTCAGTAACACTTTACAATAAGGTTTGATTTGTTTACGTTAGCAAACATACACAATCAACAATACTTCTACAGCACTTATTAATCTTAGTTAATCTCGACACTTATCAATACATTTTTCTATCTGTTAACATGAGTTTATGCACTGTGAACGAACATGAAGACTTCTAATAAGTAACATTAACAAAGGTTATTAAATACTGTAAAAATATATTGCTAGTTAGTTACTGCATTTTTTAATTTGACCTCATTGAAACGTTCTAACTTTTAATCAAATTTTATTACAATAAGACAACAGTTACCAATCAAATGAAATCTGTCAGTATTAACAAAATCTTAACAGAACCTTCATATGAAGTAGCATTTAGATGCAATATAAAATGTTTAATGCAGCTCAGAGATTACACGGCATAAATAATGCTGAGATTGTTTTTTGTTTTTAAATTGAGTAAAATGAAGTAATAATTTGAATATGAAACTAAAACTGCCAGTGTTGAGAAATGCATAAAACCATCTTGCGATCAGTTACCTCTTCTTGACCAGACAGCGGATGACGCAGAGGGCATCGTGGATGGACCGTTCCGCCTCCTCAATCACCAGTTTGTTGGAACCACGGACGACAATACTGACTGTCTTTCCGGGATTTACACAACCTGTGATCTACAAACACAAACAACACACTGCTGTCATTATCCAGCACGGAAGAGAACGAAAACATCGGAATCTCTGCAATGAGTACGTGTGTATAGATAAATGTTTAACTAAATATGAATTCTGTTTCTCATCCTGTATGCATGAAAAAAAAAACATGTTCAGCTGGAGATGAACGTAGATGCATCAATGCTAGGTGGGTTATAGGGATCGTTTGACCGATGGTTGACCGTCTCAACATTAACCGATCAAAGTTGTCGGTAGTCTATTAAAAAAAAAGTGATCTCTGAATTAAGCTATTATGGACAGTGGACTAAACGCTACTACAGTTAGCCATCTACTCCCAAGATATTTTTGTGTGAAGTGAACAAATCCCTCACACTCAATTTTTCATAACTCGCCTGTTTGTACTTAATAAACCAATAAAAACATTTGGCGCAAGGTCACAGCGTTTGGGTTCGCGCGCTCACAAGGTTTGCGAAAAGTAAAGGCTACAGGGCAATGTGTGTGTGTGTGTGTGTGTGTGTGTGTGTGTGTGTGTGTGTGTGTGTGTGTGTGTGCGCGCGCGCGGGAGACAAAGAGAGATGCGACAGTTGCGTTAATTGCAGGCGCGGCTCCAAATGGCTGTTATTTCAAATAGCGTGGCATATTTTAAACTAATCGGTTAACCGGTTTCAACCGGCTAATGAGGCTCGGTGGTTGGTCAAGAAATTTTTTAGTTTTCGCCATGCCTAGTGGGTTACCTTCACTAGTTTGCCGGATCCGTCCAGGCTAACCTCTTCTGCTAGCTCAGCGGTTCCCAGCATCTCTGGAGTGAACTGGTCAATATGAGCTATAGGTTTGGTGCCAATAGTCTGATGGGAAAGAAGAGGCATGTCCACTTCAGATATCAGACACAGATTTACACTAAAAAGCATTTGGTTACAGCTAATTTAAGGTGATTTAGTTACACTGTACTTACTCATAAGTACTGAGCAATATTAATGAACTAAATAGGGTTTTGTTTAGGGTTAGTTTTATGTAATTACGCACAAGTTACTGTTATTACTAAAGAAAGTACACGTGATGACGTGTAACTACATCACCTTAAAATAAAGTGTTAGCAAGCATTTAATGGTTTCACGACAGTGCTGGGTCTGCTGGTCATACCTTGCAGATGAATTCAATTTCCTCTCTCTCAATGTCTTTGATCACCATGATCTTCATCTTATTCAGGAAGTGAAGGGCCAGATCACTCAAGGCATCTCTGAAAGACGGTGAGTAAACGACAGAATTTTCATTTTGAAGTGAACTATTCCTTTAAATGCCCTAATTGTTCTAAGGTCTAATCCTGGTTTAATCTAAACCCTGTCTGTGAAACCAGGCCTAAGTTTAGTGTATTCTTCCCAGTATAATACAGTGCGTCTACAGATATAAACAAGTTAAATTTAAGACCTTTTTAATGCCACTTTGAATGAAATTTAAGACCAAACCTGTGATGGAAATACACATTATATTACATACGTATGTAATATTTAACCTTAGTAATTGAAGTAATTTAATATTAACTACTTGATTTTAGTTCAATAAACAATGTAACATTTGCAATCTTGAGAATATTCAGCAAAATAGCTCCTGTCATGTTATGTTACTTAACTATATCATATGTTATAATTCATAAAAGTCAACATTTTTAATTTTTACCTCAGTTTGTTTCTTCTGTGAGTTTTTTATGTGTGCTGTTATGCTCATCTGTTTTGATTTCTCACTATAAAATCTCTCACAGAGACAGGCAGCGCGAGTCTCAACGGTGCTACCAGAAATACATCATCATTATCAATTGCTGTTTATGTAATAAAATCAGAATCATTCTCGTGATTCGATGCTTCACTGGTTAGTTGACGGACATTGTGTCCGTCAGAATTTTAGCGGTAATGTGACCAGAAATATTTAAGACCCATCGAATCTGAATTTAAGACATTTTGATACTTTTTAAGGCCTTTTATTAGTAAAACTTTTTTTAAGACAATAAGACTTTTTAAGGAGCCACCCTGTAAAATTCTCCCCATATTTTGATTGTTGAATTATTCCCTCTGGACATCATTTTCGGCCACTACAGTGTATAGCAAGGTTAGTGTTTCAGGGTTCCTGTCAGCGACTGTGTGATGGAGGTTTGTGGTGATTTTGTACCTCAGGATGGATTTCTGGATGAGCAACACAGTGCAGCCAGCTTTCTTAATCTGTTTGATCAGGTTGAGGATGTAAGATCTCTCCTCACGGAGCACACGGTCCATCTGAGCGTAGTCCGACACCACAATCTGATTGTCCATCTGTCCCAACAAAAGCATCACACAAAAGCATTAAAACAATAACTACGATCTCGACCAATGCATGCTTGAAACATTTCACTTTTTAGCAAGTTCTTTAATTTAAAATGCATTTGCATATGACCACGTACATCAGTTTTGGGAGGAGACAGGCAGAACTGGATGAGGCCGATTTTGGCCTTCTCCACACGGGACACCGCAGTGCTCACCCTCTGAGTCAACACCAGACCATCCACAAGCTCGCAGTCATCAATGGTTCCTCTGCAAACACAAACACACCCATGAAATTGCTTCTGCATAGAGAAACTTCTAGGCGTGCAACAGATCATAGTTTATCCATCATAGAGTGAAAGTTTATCTTTTGGACGTGTTTTGTCTTGCCAGTTTACACATTCAAACGATTTTAAATGCGGAAGATGAGGTGAAAATAGGGACTCACAGGAGAGTCGAAGCGAGTGCACGCAGATACCCCTTTTCCACCAAAAAAGAACGGGTTCGGAACTGGTGCTGGTTCAAAGTTGGTTCGGAGTTGGTTCAACTTGCGAACCTCCTCAGAACCTGTTTGTTTTTCCACTTATAGAGCGCCCAGCGAACGACGTCGTTACGTCACTGTGTACGTCGCTTTACGTCTCAGCTAGAAACGCTTGCAAGTACTGTACAACATTACTTTGGGATTATCTCTAACTCGTGAACCAAGAAGGCTTTAAAAACAATTGAAATATGTAAGTCTTTTAATCTTTTCCTTTGATATGTAATCTTTTCTGATTAGTTATGTACACCTGTCTTGTCTTTTTTTTTCTCTCCGTTTATTTGTTCTATTTTGTGACTGTTTTCTTCTTTGCTTACATAATGTTTTCAATAAAAAATAAAATAAAAAAAAGCTAGAAACGCTTGCGCCAACTTCAAGCATAATAATTACAATGGCGGACTACATCGTGTTTCTGCAAATGTTTCTCCTGGCTTTGCGGTCAGAAAAGATGTTTAGGACACATCTAAACCCGCCTCCAGCCCCCGACATAAGCATGACGTGGTAAAAGAACGGTTCTCTGGTTCTAGTCCAGCAAAGAGTTGGTGCCGCTTTGGAACCAGTTTTCCTGGCCGAGAACCGGTTCTTTGGCTGTCGAAACACAAAGAACTGGTTCGCGCGCAGGCACCGGCTCCGAACCGGCTCTCAAAACGCTTTGGTGGAAAAGGGGTAAGAGAGAGAGAGAGAGAGAGTGTGAGAGAGAGAGAGAGAGAGAGAGAGAGAGAGAGAGAGCGAGCGAGAGAGAGAGAATTGATTCCTCTTTCGCGTTTCCTTGCCCTTGAATGGACACATAAACGCAAAATTATTTAATTACGTCTTGGCAAGTATTCTCTCTGTTATGTCATAAGTGAACAGTTGATAAAGAAACCAGATGTTCATTCGGTCTTAAATAGAAGCAGAATATTCCTGCAGTTTTCCGCGTCAATGTTAATAAAATAACAACACACAGCTTTAACAAAGATGAAGCTATATTTAATTTCTATAGTGAACAAATAGTGTTATTTTACATTTAGGCCTAATTATTAATTTCTGTACCTGAATACTACTGTTAGACTTTGTAACTTTGTTATTTAGTATTCATCTCTTCTTGTAATTTGTGTATTTGTTCTTATTTTATTACTGACCGTTTCTTGGTCTAACAATGTTTGAACTTTATCAGTTAGGCTAGTAGTCTTTGATGAAGTACTTCAAGTGAGCTTTAATTAATAAATGAAAAGCAAAGTTACATTTACACCCCCCCCTCCCCCATTATATAGATTTTTTTTATTTATTTTTTGCTGATCTGAAAAATGATCCTATCTGTGGCTCAAAAACCATAATCCGCACTGTGAGTTTTGTGATATGTTGCTCCACTAGAAACTTTTTTTTTTTATCAACCTGAAAACTGTATGTAATCTGCAAACATATGAAATGGAATAAAGACTGGGGAATATTTGCAATACTTTCAACAACACATCCCTTTCCGTGTGCCTTCATTCTCAAAGTGTATCTGCCCGGTTTTAAACTTATACTGCGTCTCACCCGAGTTTCTTGACAATGTGGATGTTGCGGAGGTCGACGCTCGTGGCGGTGGCGGGGTCGATGACCTTCATGACGGCGTCGACGCTCATGGGCGCGAGCAGGCTGGAGTACTGAGACACCACCTTAGAGCAGAGCGAGGTGGTGGCGCTGTTCAGGAGCGTCTCTTTGTCACTGAGCAGCACCGGCTGACTGATGGAGGTCAAGATCTCCACACCTTTATCCACGGCCTTCTGGAAGGACTCAGAAATGATGGTCGGGTGGATTCCTGGCAGGATAAACAGACCATTTTTTGTTATCATAAATAAACACCACTACTACAGTATAATGAAGGTCAAAGGACACCCCAAAATGGCTTTTAAAGTTCCCCTGTGGTGAAAATCAAGTTTTTAATGTTGTTTATGTGTCTATGTGGTGTTTTTAATATGCTTTAAGACAAACTATGTGTAAATTCATAAGTCAACACCATTGCTGAGTGTTTTCTGCTTAAAACTGCAGTGAACCAAAGACAGTCTCAAAAACTCGGTTTGTAATCGCTGGTGTTTCTGATGTCACACACTATCTTGTAACCAATCAGATCAATGTGTGATCGTCAACGAGTGGATCTCTGAGCTGGAGTGAGTGAGTGGAGGCGGAGATCGTTTGCATATTCATAGAACAACACATATACTTAATGAGGCAAGGGTGTAGAGTGACATTTAAGATATGTTAAGGTAAAACGTTTAAATTTGTCACTTTGGTGATCAAAGATGAGATTTAAGGGATAAAATGATTGACTACAGAGGGACTAAAGCTCTGTCCACTGTATGACATCATGCATCAGTGTTATAATCCATGTAATTTTATGTCCAACATGTTGCATGTATAAAAAAAGCACACTTATTGTAACTAAAGCTTACCTTTCTGTAGCAGTTTAGAGCAAGCATCAAGAAGAGCTCCAGCGATCACCACCACTGATGTAGTGCCGTCACCAGCCTCAATATCCTGAGCTTTAGACAGCTCCACCATCTGAAACGCGCGCAAATATATCCCATGATACTCCAGACGTGACCTCTGACATGCAATAATTTGGGTGGGAATCAGAGGTTCAATTCAAAATCTGTATGTGCTGCACTGTTGATGTCCCCCTTTTTTTGGAATAATAACATAACATCGCCATTTAGAAGATTTGTTTTATTAAAAATTGGTAGAAAATAGAATCGCAATTCATGTTTGAATTTCCCCCAAAACCCTCAGCAAATAAATCTGCAGTGAGTAATCTGAACCATATCTATCTAAAACAAAAACTTTCATTCAGCACCTTCAGGTTATAGAAATGAATGAAGGATGTACCATTTTGGCGGCAGGATGAAGCACCTGCATCTGTTTGAGGATTGTGGCTCCATCATTGGTGATGGTCACGTCTCCCTTCCCATCCTGAATCTGCAGAGAACAAAAACATTCATTCAGTGCACAGAAAACACAGTTATTGATATACAGCCAAGTTAAGTGAAGCATAAAACTTTCATATTATATGATGAGATTTATATCAATGAAAAACAGTACCATTTTGTCCATGCCCTTAGGGCCCAGACTTGTTCTGATGGCATCTGCGACAGCTGTCAATCAAAAGACAAGATCAACAATTAATCATTAGGCTATACCTGATGGCATATTTAAATGGGAAATCTATGAAGAATTATAAGTCTTATATACAAGATTATATATATATATATATATATATATATATATATATATAAGCATACATTTAAAATATAAATTTTAAAAAACAAATACATATATATATATATGTGTGTGTGTGTATGTATATATAATGTATTTACGTTTCTAAAATAAATATTTTAAAAGTATGCTTAATTTTATATATATATATATATTCCACCACACATATATAAATGAATATGGTAACTAAAATGCGCATGATTAAAAAAGAGAATTATATAGTTTCTTTTTTTAATATTGTACATATATATCATATACACATACATAATTATATATATATATATATACATATATATATATATATATATATACACACACACACACACACACTAATTTCTAGAAACAATGAAGACTTTCTTAATGAATGAAATGTGTGTGACGTCTTTTATTTGAACGAAAATACCAATATTTAGCCTTTGATAATATTCATACGTACATATTCTTGAATACTCATTTAGTGTCCATGACTGTAAAGTCGTCATGTTCTGTCAAAATGAAGACCACACCTTATATATGGACCCCAGTGTGTGTGTGTGTGTGTGCGTGTGTGTGTGTGTTATTCTGATTATGATGACCATACATGGCGACATTTACCTCATCTAATGCTTTTAAACAAGGTCACGTTTGCAGAAATGAAAGCGTTTGTGCAGATATTGGCATGTTTATAACGGTACACGACTTTCCCTGACTCATGCTTCCACCGCACATCATGAGGTGCAGAAACAACATCATAAAACAAATCCCTGTCAGTGTTTCTGACAGATCTAATGCGAATATCCTCACCTTTCCCGGCGCTGATGTTGCTGTAGCGGATCTGCGCGGGTTTGTCCCGGTCCACATACGCACCTCCTTTGTTTTTAAACCCGCCTGGAAACGATCCGACTTCAGGCATGATGGCTAATATTTATGCTGTTTTAATCCGCGGAATTCACAGACGCAGATGGACGTGTCCCGGTGTCTCTAAACCGTCTCTGCGGTTCGGATGGGTTCAGATAACGGTCGGCTCGGATTCCTCAAACAGAACCTTCCAGATCCACCGGTCGCGACGGTAGCAGAGAAAGGACCCCGAGCGTGACAGTGCGGCGCGTGAGGATGACGTTCAGGGGTGTCTTAAAACATGCCCCGCGGAGATGCAATAAGTAAATCTGCTGTAGTGGGTCTGCAACGCCCCCTTATACAAATGTCAGAGTATTTTGTGTATAGTAATTTTGTGATATATGAATCGCGCGGTTTCTATGCTTTAGGATGAAATGAGTTTAATATAAAGCGCGTAGTTCAGTGACACAACGTTCATAAACGCATGTGGTATTGTGCGCGTTCACGCGTGGAAGCAGCACCGGTTCAACTTCACTGTTTTCCTGAGGATTGAAGTGATCCAGTGAAGGTAAGCACCAGGATGAGCATGTTTAGAGAGGGGTCATTATAACACAAGTGTTGTTAGCAATATAATTCATGTGTGGTGCAACTGATGCAAGCTTTTATAATACGTCTATTTTTATTTTAAAAAATCGATAATATTCCAAAATATTTGTCCTTATACCAAGATGATGTTTTTGCTCCCATCCTTGTCCTTTCAACTTCCACTTTATGTATTAGTAAACATGCAGCACATCTAATAAAATCATCGTAAAAATACATTTATGGAAATGCAAGGTAGCATTTTGTCTTTATTAAAAATTATTAAACACAAAAAGAACATTAATGACATGATGTAGTTGAGCGAAGCGTTAGAGAGACTTTGTCTCTCAAAATAAATAACAACTAGGACAATTTATTTTTTATGCATTTATTTTTCTTAAATGTTCAGAGTGCATTTTGGGTGTGTTGCAATATAAATGACTGAAAAAGAAAAAAATCTGTTTTTAATAATAAAAAGAAAAATATTTTTAAGATTAACTATAATGTTTCCATAATGTTTATTAATTGTTTTGGACAGACGCTACATCATTTAATGTGTTAAATTATGCGTATAATGATCAAGGAGCTGCTTAAAATTTTTGAAACTATGATCCTCAATAAAGAGGTTGTTTGTTTGTTATAAAAACAGAATGTACATTTTTTTTTTAAATATCATTTTGGTAATAAAAGCACACTTTAAGCACCTTGTGCAAACCCTGTACACTGTAAAAAATGCTTCTCTTACTTAGTATTTCGTTTCCAGTCCAAAATATCAAACAATTCTTAAATCAAGATACATTTACTAAATGAGTAAAGTGACATAAGATATTAGGTCTCGTTTTCTGGGGAAATAACAAAAAGTTAAGTACATTTTTGCTTAAAACAAGCAAAATGATCTGCCAATGGGATAAGAACAATAATCTGGTTCCTGTTTGAATTAAGATTATGTTTCTTACCCCATTGGCAGATAATTTAGCTTGTTTTAAGCAAAAACTCACTTATTTTTTTGTTATTTCCCCAGAAAACAAGACATAATAATATCTTGTGGCATTTTACTACTTTAGTAAAAAGACTTTAGTAGACAAAACAACAGGACTGGAAACAAGACAAAAATACTAAGTAAGAAAAGCATTTTTGCAGTGTACATAAATAAAGCAATGAAACATGCGTCATGATCATGTCCTGTTTTTCCGTTGTTCCCCTCACCTCAGTATGCTGTCCCTGAAAGAGAAGGACCGTCCCGTGGCGAGGAAGCTGTTGAGCGCCGGCTGCTGTGTGAGATGTGTCCTGCGCTTCTGCTGTGTGGGAAGCGGCTCCGCTTACAGACGCTCATACGAGGTCTTTCACAAAAATAAAAATAAAATAAATTCACATTCACACTGTTTATGTATCAGGCACTAAGGAGCATTTCTGTCTGTAGGACATGCACAAGGAGCTTCTGGCCTTCGTCAGTGAGGAAAACCGCCCGCAGTCCCATGATGCCTCTGGTGAGGGCAGGACAGACGACCCGCCCAGTAAACGCATGAGAGTGGATGAGGATTGCGTTGCGCCGGCCGAGCCGGACTCTGACATTTGTCCCGTCTGTTTGGGAGTCCTGCAGGACTTCTGTCATCCCGCTTTTGCTAAACAGGTGTCTTTTTATTATCATTTCGGTAATACCTACAAAGAATCCCATCACACAGAACGTTTCCAATACAAATTCAAATGTCTCACATACAGTCGTGATGTCTGGAGGGGATATTTGTTTTTAATGGCTCTACAAGTTCAATTAAACTATCAAAAATATGAGGTAGATATTTAGTTGTTTAAACATAAATATGAGGGAAGAACAAAACTCTAAACTTAGTTAATGTATTTATCTGACAAAATTATTTGGCAAAGAAAAGGCAAACTACAGCTACGGGTTTTATTTTACCACGCAACGAAATGCATAGATAAACAAAATGATTACAGGAAAAAAAAATCATACTGTACATTGACTCACCACAACATAATCAGTTATTGATATTTTGTTGGTTCTCTCTTGTTTTTGCATGTTCATAATTTATTTGTATGACAGCCTGGCCAATGTTATGTCTGCACAATTCAGCAAGTTTCATTGCGTTATCACAAATAAAACAATTGGTAACTACACAATATTTTTACAAAACCGTTAACACATTTTTATATGTGAATAAAGGGTGAAGACGGCAATTTCCCTAGACTGGACATCACTTTTTGACCACTACTGTATATATATATATATATATATATATATATACTAATAATAAACAAAAAATGTATTCTTCATGCAAAAATATATTCTGGCAACACTTCACCTTTCTTTTGGTAACGTTAGTTAACATGAACTAACAATAAACAACACTTCGTAAGCATTTACTAATCTTCGTAGCTAATGTTAATCTCAACAATTACTAAAACATTTTTAAGATGAAAAGTTGCATCTGTGAAAATGAAGGCACTGTGAAAAACCACAAACGGGAACATTTTTATTAACTAACATTAGCAAAGGTTAATAAATGCTGTGGAAATGTATTGCTTGTTGTTAGTTAAAGCATTAACTAGTGATATCTTATTGTAAGCTTTATGGCATGTTTTTATACCTGTTCATCCACAGGTGTCAGATGCGGTGAAAAAGCAGCAGTTTGAGTTTGACAGTCTAGTGCTGACCGTTTCTCTTCCGGCTCAGCTGTCCGTCAGAGAGGTGAGTCCTGCCACCGCACAATCAGATGACCCGTTTATCATCTGCTTTCATGATAGAAATCTGGACAAAATGTGTTTCTCTGTGCATTTTTAAAGCATTCCTGCTGGTTGCATGTCAGAAAGGAAGTCAGGTATGTAAGCAGCACACATTTCCCATCATTCCTAGCAACCGCACCTGTTCTCCTCTGTCCTGGGCTGTGTTTAACTCCACTTTTGTGTTTCCAGGGAGAAGAGCATGTGTTTAGGGAAAGATGATGTCATCCAGGTGAAGGACGCGTTCAAGTGGGCCGTACAGGGAAAGATTGGCCAGGAACTGGGAGCTGCTGTCCTGGCCAATGTGAGTCGTCCTCCTGCTGGGTAACTGCTGGGTAACTGCTGGCTTCCTGAGGATTGGCTGTTATTTAATCTCTGATCTTCGTTCTGTGATCCGCAGAGTCCGTGTGAAGTGAGCGTCGGGTTTATACACCCAGAAACCGAGGAGGACTGTCATTTCTTGTAAGCAATGACCAAAAGTGTTTGATGGTTTTTCATGCACTGCATTAACGTTTGTGGTTGACCTTGACTGATGCTGGCGATACTGCAACTTGCTTAACAATTTTGAATATGGAATTAGAGTATTTACATATTACATTTACGCATTTAGCAGATGCTTTTATGCGTAAATAAACGCATAAATGTAAATATAATTGTCATTTCTGATTAACAAGTATTTGTCTTTCTTTGGGCAGAGCGAACACCTGTCCAGACTGTTTCAAACCCACCAAAAACAAAGCGGTAAGCTTTGAGGATTGCAGTCCTCAATCAGCGTTCCCGTTTCTCTCCGCTATCCTTTAAACAGGACCTATTATGCACTTTTTCTAAGTCTTGGTTTTGGTTTTGGGCTCTACTACAATAGGTTTTCATGCTTGAATGTTCAAAAACACATTATTTTTCACATATTCTCCATTGTTGCAGCTCCTCTCTTCCCAGTCTGTCAGTAACGCTCGGTTTAGTTCCTGTCTCTATGAAGCCCCTCCTTCTGAAAAGCACACTGTGCTCTCATTGGTCGGCTGGATCAGTGTGCTGTGATTGGTCAAGCGCATTGAGTGTGTTTGGGAAATGTCACGTCCCTTACCATAACCACGAGTTTAACACACTACTAACTAACTCAACTAGGCGTTATTTAGCGTATGCCTTTGGCGGGAATTATTTAAATGAGGAATATTGTGACGTGTTTGTTCCCGAAAGCAAACTCAAGACTACAATGGAGGCGTTTCAGGGAGTTCAGAAACAGTGACACTGATATAGAGAATAACTTTGTGTGTTGTGACTTTTCAGACCTTTTTCATGCTCAAACAGCAACATCACACACTAAAGAAAGATGAACATGTAAAAAAGCATAATAGGTCCTGTTTAAAATTTTTTTTTTTAAAGTGCCTGTTTGAAATCTAAAAGCGGTGTATTTGAATTCCTCTGTGTCTCTGTCCCTCAGTCCATCTTCACCAGGATGGCGGTGGTTAAGGCCCTGGAGAAGATCTCTGATGAGAAGTTCAGTAGGTCAGTGTCTTTGGTGTTCATGCTGGCATGAGACAGTTTTTGGTCCTTCCCTTTAAATGTTGGATGTGTGGTGTGCAGGAATTATCCATGTCCACCGAAGAAACCAAGCACTAGATGTTCAGCGCTGGACACCTCATGTCTCCACACGTCTGTCTTTATAGCAGGTACGTCCAAATACTTTCCAAACATCGGATGTATGTGTTGTTAGTAGGAGTGTCAATTGAATTGTCCATTTTAGTGTGATTTATATTTATATTAGGGGTGCACAATTAATCGTGCTTAAACCGATTTGGATTATTGCAATTATGAAATCGCAAAGGCTGGGATTATTTTTTATGCGCAGCTTGTCACTGATGTACGGCTCTGTAAACGCTGCTCCTTCTGAAAGCACTGAGTTTGAGGCACTTATAACGTGCATTTGAAAAAGCAACACGCGTAAACATCTTTCCAAACATGAGAAGCATTTATGAATAATAATAATAATTATTATTAACAATAATAAATGCATAAATAATAATAAATAAATCAAAGCTTCTATTTATTCAGCTACAGCGATAGGGATTTTCTGGAATGATGTGTGTTGTGGTACTTCTGCTGCGGGGCATATTTGGTGTGTGTGTGTGAGTGTGAGTGTGAGATGCCCTCTGGTGTTCAGATGGAGCAGCATTTACTACCGATCAGCCGCTTCACTGACAAGCTGCACATAAAATAATCGTAGGCTTTGCTAAATCGCATGCGGTTTCATTGCGATTAATCGTGCAGCCCTAAATTATATATATAAGGTTGGTACAATTTAAATAAAAATACAGTTATATTGGGAAATATTATTATAATTTGATATAACTCTGTGAATATAGGTTAAAATGTAATTTATTCCTGTGATCAAAGCTGAATTTTCAGCATCATTACTCCAGTCTTCAGTGTCACATGATCCTTCAGAAATCATTACATTTCTGAGTATTATCAGTGTTGAAAACAGTTAAACTGCTTCATATTATTATTGATAAAAAAAAACCTTCACGATTCTTTGATGAATAGAAAGTTAAAAAGAACAACATTTGTTTTAAATGTATTTTTTTGTAACATCATAAATGCTTTTATTGTCACTTTTAATGAATTGAATGCATCCTTGCTGAATAAAAGTATTATTTTCTTTCAGAAAAAACTAAAAAATCTTACCGTCTCCGCAGGTCGGTACAATAAGTTTTCCCGGGAGCTCCCGCAGACGCCGTGGGTGATCGACGGAGAGAGGCGGATGGACGGATCCGTGGAGGAGCTGATCGCCGCTCCGCTCCTGTCCTCCTTCAGAGCTGATGGTGAGTGTGAGTGAGTGTGTGTGTGTCTAATCACTTCACCGGATATTCAGCTAGATCCCAAATTGTAGGCGACGTATATGATGCACAGGTGTTCAGATTGATTCAGACCTGCAATGTTTACCGGTGAGTCTTTTTTCGTGTCTCGTCCGCCTAGGTTTCAACTTCTCATCTTCAGGACGAGAAGACGTGGATGTGAGGACTCTGGGAAACGGTAAAACACACACTAATTTTGCCTTATATGTGACACAATTGAGGTTTGTGTCGAAGCGGTCATGTATCAGTTTTAATTTAGGTGTTGTTTCTCAGGTCGACCATTCGCTCTGGAGCTTCTGAACCCACATCGAACCAAATTCAGCCGAACTGAGATCAAACAACTACAGGAGGTGTAGATTTACTGTCTTCAGGAATCTGAGTCAATGTGTAGTATCAGTAATAGTCATGATTACTCGTGCATTTATACTTGCACAGCATTAAAGTCTTTTGAAACCGTTTTTTACTGTTCTGTCCTATCACAGTGTGTCAATTCCTGATATTTTTGAAAGTATCAGTGGTCCTGAATTAAGATTTTTTATTGTCGGTCAAATGCATATTGCTGATAAAAATGTCAAACTCTTTTTCATAACTGGTTTAATATCATTTCTGGGAATAAGAATGGAAAATGTGAATTTTGATTTCTGTTCTCCTGTCCTGCAGACGATCAACCAGTCGTCTGACAAAATTAGAGTACGACACCTACAGATTGTTACCAGGTGAGTGTGTGTGTGCTTATGTGTGAGTGTATATATATTTGTGTGTGTGTGTGTGTGTGTTGTTTATATGCACAAAATATATGAAGATATATAAAAGATATGAAATCGATTAAATTCCGGTTTCCAATCAATATCGATGCATTTGGATACAGGTGAAACTCGAAAAATTAGAATATCGTGCAAAAGTTATAATTTTGATGATTATGAAAATTTTCTGAAAAAGTCTCAGGAAATTTGAATATTACATGAAATAAACAAAAAAAAGGATTTTAAATACAGAAATGTCGGCCCTCTGAAAAGTATCATGCATATGTATATAGTTATATATACTAAATATATTAGTTTCACCTTTTAATTTGAATTACATGAACTGTTGCACGATATTCAAATTTTTCGAGTTTCATCTGTATATATCATGTACAGTACATGGGCAATTTTTCTCGAGGAAATCATCTCTGTGAGAATACTGTAAACTATACAGGAAACCCCATACTATAATATTGAATGATAAAATGAACAACTGATTGATTATTCTGATTTAAGAATCAATATCGGTTCACCAAAATAAGAATCGAGAAATCAACCTTCTTAATCCAGCCCTAGTAATTTCGAGTGCATTTCTTCAGGGAAGCGACAAGCCGCATGAAAGAGGGCGAGGAGGAGAAGACCAAAACCTACAGCGCCCTCATCTGGACTCAGAAAGCCATCGACGACACGGATCTGGACTTCCTGAGAAACATCAAGGTCTTTCTGTGCTGTGTGATGTGTTTGAGCAGGAGGCTTGAGAAGAGATGTGCTGATGAGTGTGTGTGTGTGTGTGTGTGTGTTTAGGATCTGAAGATCGCTCAGAAGACTCCGCTGAGAGTCCTGCATCGCCGGCCGCTGGCGGTCCGACAGAGACACGTCCACTCCATGAGTGCCGTTCACCTGGACACACACCACTTCACCTTGAAGCTGTGCACACAGGCCGGCACGTATCCTTCACAAACACACATTGACATCTGTAGTTCTCATGTGTGAGATAATGACAATAACTAAACAAACATCGACACTAATGCTTCAAAGATTTTTAAGTCTCTTCTGCTCACCAAGACTGATAAAAAAAAAAAATACAGATGCACCGATATGAACATTTTGGCCGATACCGATAAATCTTTATATATGAAAACCGATAACCGATAGATTGGCTGATAAATCTTTGAGAGCTTGATTACAAAAAGTAAGTCTCACCATTAATAACCATGTCCCAAGCACACAATTATAATATTCTCTTTATAATTTTATGTAGCTTATATGACAGACTTGTGCTGCACATGTTGCATTAACTGTATTTTCCTTTTTTGAAGTGATTCCAATCATATTTCAAGCCATTCAAAACCATCATGGGGAACACAGTGCAAATCTAGAAGAAAATACATTATTTGCCGGCTTTAATATATCAGACAAATTTTCTTATCAGGCTGATAACATTAAAAATGAACATATATTGGCCGATACCGATATGGTGCCCGGTGTGTCGTACATCCCTAGTAAAAACAGTAATATTGAGAAATATCATTAATAGTCTTCTTCAGTGTACTTTAAACTGTCGTGGTTTCCCTTCACGGACATCACTGCAGTTACATTAAAGAGTTTGTGCACGGAGACTTCGGCCGCACTAAACCCAACCTCTGTGACCTCATGAAAACTGACGCTGATATTCTGGAGCTGGACGTGGAGGTGCGTTTCATTAAATATGCAATATCACGAGTCACCGCTCATGTGGTTTAGATGCACGTTATCTCTAATATTCCTCCATGTCTGTGTGTTTCAGTCCGTAGACATCGACTGGCCTCCTGCTATTCCGGATTGACATTCG
Source organism: Siphateles boraxobius (assembly GCF_051911475.1). Taxonomy (NCBI): domain Eukaryota; kingdom Metazoa; phylum Chordata; class Actinopteri; order Cypriniformes; family Leuciscidae; genus Siphateles; species Siphateles boraxobius. The sequence goes on along the minus strand of NW_027508908.1, from coordinate 1,103,400 downwards.
GGATTTTGAGAAAAGTTTTTGTTTGTCAGGACTATATATTTCTGTCATACGGTTCTTTCTTAGTTTGATAATCATTTGGTTGAATTAAAGCAAATCCTTATGCACTGTACTATATGTATTTTCCTTAAATAAACAGCCTAATTTTGTTTGGTATTGTCATGTTCCTGTTTTAGTCTGTATTTAAATGAGTAATTTTAATCATTTATGCTTCTCTTAAAAAATAATTAACTATTATCAGCGGATAAAAATTATATATGTATATAAGTTATAATACACTAACACACACACAAGTATAGAGATAATGCAGCATTAAAACATCACAACTTAAATACAGAAAGAAATACCACATGGACCTACTGGGAAATTTGAACATTTTAATATAACTTAAAATAAATACTACCAAATGGCAATGCAAGTCCTCTACATGGCACTTGCCCTAATGTTTTGGTATGAAACAAAACAGGCAAACGACTAAAGGAAAGGTATAAAAAATAATGAGGGAGAGAGAGCACTTAATAAACGCGGCCGACAGCGTCCTTCATCCCAAAATACGAAAATAAATACAACTAAATTACATCTATAGTACAAAAATACGCTGAAACCAACCAAAAACAAAAAAACTCCGTAATCGGAACAACATTAGAAAACCTAATGAGGATTTCTCGTCAGCCTGACCGAATGCGTCACAGCGTGAAAATAACTGAAACTTCAACGAACAAATCACTCACACTCATATCATTCGCTGTGAAGAACCGCAACAAACACCGGCAGTTTCCAAAACGTTCACTGAATTGGGTACAAACAGGATGGGATAGAAACCATAGCAACTCGTCGTTCCTCCAATGATTTTGTCTCATTTCAGGAAATATTTTTTCAATTCATATTTTGTCACACACGATCACCGTCACGCGTCTGTCGTCACAAACAGAAGGCATTGCATATGTACATCACACAGAGAAGGGCTCCGGGGTCAAGGGTCATTCACACTGGTATTGCATGGCTCAGTTGCACATATAATGAGTCTGTGTTCTGACTTGGTATTGATTCCAAACGCAGACATCACACGTCCATAAGATTTCCACAGCTATGGAGACAGCTCTCGATGAAAAAAATAATAATAACGCAACGACGACGGTAAAAAGAGAGCGAGAGGTTTGTATTTACATCATCTGGAATAGTCCAACATTAGGTTTTTCTCTCTCTGTGGTGAGAAGTGAGGGTCAGTGGTTGATCGGTCTCTCTCTGTGCTGGTGAGAGAGACACACACACCTGTTGCTCTGTACAGTAAAGGGGAAACGCCGCCCAAAAGGAGTCTTCACACGTTTGTCCTCGATGCTTCTCGGTTTTGGGGCGCGCAGGAGGTTTAAAACGGCCTGTTTCTGCATGTCAGAGGTGAGCAGTGAAGGACAAAGTGATCTAAAAAATCACATTTGGGCAGATTTCACCCCGTCGGTGGGTAGATATATGGGTGAATCTCATGAAAACATGCGCAGCTCATGTTACACCCCGAAAATCAAAATACAAAAATAAAAAAATTAAGTCTAAGGGTAAGTTTTTTTGTTTTTTGTTGACTTTTATGTTGTTGTTTTTTGCATTGGGACATTATTTGTATGGTAATTATGCACTCGCAAAATCAAATCAGATGCAACAAAAATGCATCCAAATGTTTTACTTTGCAGTTTTTTGTAATTCCCATTACTTTAGTTGATTTTATTATTAGGGTAATTATGGATTTTTCATTCATTTTTTACTGCACTACCATCAAAATATTTTCATATTTTTATTTGAATTAGCAGAGTCAGTAAAATAACTGCCAACAACATTTTACAATTTTTGTTAACAGTAGTTAATGCATTAGTTAACATGAACTAACTGAGCAAATTTTTTTTTACAACATTTAATAATATTTGTAAATGTTAGTTAATAAAAACACAATTGTTCATTGTTTGTTCATGTTAGTTCACAGTGCATTAACTACTGTTAACAAATACAACTTTAAATTTGAAAAATGTATTGACATTAAGACTGATAAATGCTGTAGAATTGTTAAACATTTTTAGTTCATGGTAACCAATGCAGTTAATATTTAAAAATTAAACCTTATTTTAAAGTGTTAAAATATTATTACACTATAATTCTGTATTAAAATAATGAGAATGAGATTTCTTCGCATAACGGTAATAAGAATCGTGGAGGAAACTCATGAAAATAACGTCACAATGCAAAACATCTAAGTGATGCTAAAATATGCTTAATTTTCTTCATGCAAAATATCATTTTTTTGTCTTCAAGATTTTGCAGTGAAATATGACGCAGACATGTTCTTGACAGGTTTCATGAGATTCACACTTGTGCTCTGAATTGCCTGAGAGACCTTACAGTAACGGCAGTTTGTTGTATGGTTGAGTGTTTGAACTGAAACCTTCATATCAGAGCGTGAGGATAAAAACTAAAAAGAAATACAAATATTAACACTAGTATGCTATGACACATCCCCCCCCCTCTTCTTAGATTTCATTTTTACAGAAAGCATGAACGAGGAACAAGACTCTTCAACGCCTTAGACAGAGGGTGTGTGTGTGTGTGTGTGTGTTAAAAATCAGGAACAAACTTACATTTGTGAGCCTCACAGGAACAGATCTACTGCTGCGTCTATAACCCCAACTACATGTCTGTCTGTCTGTCTGTCTGTCTGATGAGATCCACACACATAAGGCAACATTTTTGGTTTGTTCCCCACAACGGCTCTTTTAAACAAGTGCAAAAAAAAAAAGAAAGAAATGCTGGAGGTCTTCAACAATACTGATCATATTTCCCAAAAAACACTGTCCATGATCTGTAAACAACAAGCTGAAAGTGTACAAGACTTTTTAAATGTGGGTCGACTAGCTCAAGTCTCACCCAACTGTGCAAAACCCCTTTTAAGTCCCACATGAAATAAAAAACGAACAGAAAGCAACAAAAACGTCTCGCTATGACTATCGGTAATTAAACGGAGGGGGAGAGAGAGGGGGGGCTCTTTCTAGCATGGCTACGCAGGGCTCCTTAAACGGCCGTTTTTGATGACATCACTCCCGCCCGCTGGCCGAATACGAGAATTGTGGGAAATGTGGTCTCCGTTCGCTATCGGCCGAGTCCATCCCGTCCTCGTCAACTGCAGGAGAGCAACAGAGAGAGACGTTACACACTTGAATTTTCCACCTCGCTCCGAATGGAAGCGATAAGCGCCATGCAGATTTTCACAGTGATACGCTTGATGGAAAAACACGACTTTCATTGTGTACCGAATGTAACTTCCTCTTTCCTGTGCCGCAAGGAGCCGGTCTACAGGAAAAGAGCGAGAGAGAGAGAGGGGTTGGGAAAACACTCACACTTCTCTGGAGGGGTGATGGTGATGGTCTGCGCCGTGAACTCCTCGTCGAAATACCTGGTGTCCGTTTCAGATGATACCTGTGGCATGAACGGCGGGACCAGCTGGACGAGAGAGCAGATTATTATACATAAATCATGTATGAATGAATAGAAAGTTCAAAAGAACAGCATTGATTTGAAATAGAAGTAATTTGCAACTTTGTAAAATGTCTTTTACTTTCACTTTTTATCAATTTAATGGATTCTTGCTGAGTAAAAGGGTTACACTTTATTTGAAGGTGTCATTGTTACAGAGTAATTATACATGCATGTACCGAGTAATATTAACTAACTAACTACATGTACTAACTATAGGGTCAGGGTAGATGCATAATTTACTATTATTACTATGGTACACTGTAAAATAAAGTGATGCCAATAAAAGTATTAATTTCTTTTAAAGAAATCTTTTGAATGGTAGGAAACAAGTCACTTTCTGCTTTTAAACCCTGTAATATGTTGCGAATGCACTTGTACCTTTTTGTCATAGACGTCCTGCCAGTCCAGCGACGTGAAGAAACTGTGTCTCATGATTTCCTTCGCATCATCTGGACCTCCCCCGAGCCTACGGAGAATAAACCGCAGATTAATATTCATGCAGGTCTCACGTGATACAGATTAAGCATGGTGTGCTCATGTTTAAACGATGATGATTTTACCTCTGAATGCCAATAATTGTTAGTAGAAACCTTCCAAAAACAAACGTAAGTTCACACACTGACCTCTTATTGGGGTCTTTGATGAGTAATCCAGACAGTAAAGACTTGGCGTCTGCAGAGAGGGTTCTGGGAAACTTGATCTCCTCCATCAGAATCAGTTCAAACAGCTTCTCGTGGTCCTGAAGAAAGACGCACGTCAGCATATACACGAGCAATCACGTGTTGTATGTTGTTACGGTTACAGTGAGTCGTACTGTACCTGATTATAAAAGGGAAGGCGTCCACACATCATCTCATACATGACGACTCCAAGACCCCACCAGTCCACCGCTCGCCCGTAGTCATTGTCCTCCAGTACCTGATCAATAACATCACATGATCAATACCATCACATGATCGATCGGACAAACAACCACACCTCATCCTTAAATAGTCTTCTGTTCAAATGCCTGATCAATAATGGGGGAAAACACTTTAATATTACAAGATACTTTAATATCTCCAGTCCCCTGAACACTTGTGTCAAGCGGGGAAACAATTAAAGTGACTGGATTAACTATAATAATCATTGTAATTTATCTTCCCAGACATAGTCCATATTCAATAACATACCCGATTAACAGTCATATCAAAATATGATAGAATACAGCAACAAAAATCACATTCATATCTTCCAATCTTATTTATAAAGATCTGAAATGTATTAATGTGTTTTTGATCGATTATTAATGAAGTATATTAGTCACCAATAACGGATCAATATTCCTTTAATATCTTTCAGATCTTCATTAATCATTAAATTAGCCTCAAACAACCAATCAAAAACACATTAATATATTTCAGATCTTCATAAATAATTATATCAGCCTCAACATCAGATCAAAAACATCTTCCAATTCTTCATTGATAATTATATTTGCCTCCAATAACCAATCAAAAACTCATTCATATCTTCCAATTCTTTATTAATAATAAATATTAGCCTCCAATAATCGATCAAAAACATTAATATAAGATCTTCATTAATAATTATATTAGCATCCAAAAAACATCTTCCAATTCTTCAATAATAATTATATTAGCCTCAATAATCGATCAAAAAAAAAATCACATTAATATCTCCCAATTCTTCAATAATTATATAAGCCTCAATAATCAAACAAAACTCACATTAATATCTCCCAATTCTTCAATAATAATTATATTAGCCACCAATAATCGATCAAAAACTCAATATATTTATTAGCAATTAATTAGCCTTCAATAACAGATCAAAAACTCATTAATATCTTCCAATTCTTCGTCAATAATCACATTGTGCTCCAATACCTGCGCAAAAATCAAGTATGGGCATTATCCTAATATCTGATCCATGACCAGTCATATTATCCTCAGATTCCTGATCAATAATCAAGCGATACTACTCTCCAATGGCTGATCCAGAAACAATTATATAATCTTTCAAAACTTAATCATGTCAAATTGCCTGAAAGCACTTGATTAATTACTATTGGCAGTGATTTGAAATCATTATTGATCATTTCTGAGCTCATCCGACCCAGATAAATGACTCAAATGATGGAAAAACAGCCTGACATATGATTACATCATACAGTTATGATTACGACATCAGCTTCAGAATGAGTCATCGCTGTTACAGCATCCATATGCATAATGCTGTACTCTTCTTTCATTAATAAAGTGGAGCTTGAAAACGTCCAGCAGGTCACGGTTACGATTCCTGTCTGATCACTCTATTTTTACCCATGAGCTGCTCAGTCTTGTCTACAGCCTGCCGTTTAGGTCTATTTTCTGCACGGACGTTAAAAACACAGCTAAGAGGTATAATGCCAAGCCAGGCTGGAGTGAATATGGTGAAGAGCTTCATGCTGAGGCTAGAAGAGCTCTTAAAGTCCCTGGGTTGAGTCAGGCACACATAAACATGGGCCATTTTTTGAATATAAAAAAGATGGGAAATGCACATTTTAAATATGCACTAGGTTTCATCAAGAGGAATGAAAACACAGTGAAGTCTGACTCATTGCCAGGAAACTGCTCAATAATAACCCAAATGATTTCTGGAAAGAAATCAGTATAAATTAATAACTGTAAAACATCTTTACCAACTAATATTGATGGTGTAAGCGGTTCAGAGGAAATTACTCAGTTGTGGGAAAGACATCATCACGAGCTGGGCTATATTGATACAGTCATGGTCAGAATTAATGGCACCCCTGGTAAATATGATCAAAACTGGCTGCAAAAAATAAATCTGCATCGTTTATCCTTTTGATCTTTCATTCAAAAAATTGCCAAAAATCTAACCTTTCATTGAAGTAAAAGAATTGAAAGTGGAGGGGAAAATCACATTATGAAAAAGGTTTTTCTCCAAAAAACCTTGGCCACAATTATTGGAACCCTTTTTTAAATACTTTTTGCAATCTCCTTTTTTTAAGATAACAGCTCTGGGTTTTCTCCTATAAAGTCTGATGAGTTTGGAGAACACCTGACAGGAGATCAGAGACCATTCCTCCATAGTACAGAATCTCTCCAGATCCTGCAGATTCCCAGATCCATGTTTGTGCTTCTCTTCAGTTCACTCAACTCATCAGGTCAGGGAACTGGGACGGTCATGGCAGAAGCTTCATTTTCTGCTCCGTTACACATTTTTCTGTTGATTTTGATATTTGTTTTGGATCGTTGTCCAGATGGAAGATCCAAACATGGCCCATTATAAGATTTCTAGCAGAAGCCGTCAGGTTTTGATTTTTTATCTGTTGATATTTGATAGAATCCACGATGCCATGTATCTGAACAAGAAGTCCAGGACCTCCAGCAGAAAAATATGCCCACAACATTAAAGATCCAACGGTACATTAAATTGTACACATGGGGTACTTTTTATCCTTGTGTGCGCAAACCGATCTAGGGTGTTTGCTGCCAAAAAGCTCTTTTTTTTTGTTTCATCCGACCACAGAACCCTGTGCCGTTTAAAGTTCCAGTCATTCTGACAACGGAATATGCTGGAGTTTGTTTTTGGACGAGCGAGGAGGATTTTTCTTGAATCCCTCCCAAACAACATGTGGTGATGTAGGGGTTGTTTGATTTTTGACAAAGCTGGCCAAATAAATACAATGGATAATTACCGACCTATAGCTCTGGCCAGTATTTTATCCAAGGTCATTGAGAGAAAATTACTGAATAAGTTAGAGGAGTTTGTTCTGACCTCTGACAACCAGGTTGGTTTTAAACCTAAACATGGCACAAATATGTATATCTTTGCTCTAAAGGAGATTTTAGATTTGTATAACAGGCATAATTCCACAATTTTTATGCGTTTTATGGATGCCTCTAAAGCCTTTGATCGTGTAAATCAAGTTACACAACAGAGGAGTTCCCAAATTTCTAGTTTTTGCGGTATGCTCATCAATCAATGTATGTGAAATGGGGTAAAACTCTGTCTGCTTATTTCAATGCATGCAATGGAGTAAGACAGGGAAGCATTTTGTCTCCCTTTCTTTTTAATGTTTATATGGATGATTTATCGAAGCTGCTAAACGGGCTGTGGAACAGGTTGTATGGTTGGTAACACGATCATCAACCACTTGATGTACGCGGACGATTTGGTGATTTATTGTCCATATAGTGCGAGCCTTCAACAGTTGCTGAGGGTTTGCTCTCAATATTGCTCATACTTTGACATTATATGCAATGCAAAGAAGAGTAATATTATGATTGTTCGGAGTAGGGAGGACAGGAAACTGTCATTTCCTGAATTCTCTCTGTCTGGCAGTCTTCTTAAAGTTTGTGATGAGGTTAAATACTTAGGACACTATATAACCGATGACCTGTCTGATGATAGGAACAGTCACAGACAGTGTCGTAGGATGTATGCACAAGCTAATATGTTGCTTCACAAATTTAGTATGTACTCAGGGTCTGTGAAGACTACACTTTTTAAAGCATTCTGTACCCCTATGTATACCGAGACGTATGTGTGGGTTATCGGACTCTGTAAATGGTATAATTTTAACTGTGACGAACCCAACACTAAATTCAGTCAGGTTTTTCTCCAGTATGTCGTACCATTGCCGTTTTAGCCTATGTGTAAATATGGATTTTGTATTTGTATGTTTTATTGTTTGTGTTTTTTGGACCACATGTGTCCTGAATAAAGCTTTGATGATGATGATGATATTGTATTTCTGTCAACAGATCCTCCTATATATTACACAATGCACCTTTAAAGAGATAAAACAATACGTTTGTGTCCCGAACCTCAGGGGCCAGATACTCTGGAGTCCCGCAGAAGGTCTTCATGGTAGCAGCGTCTGTGATGCCCTCCTTACACAAGCCGAAATCAGTGATCTTTATGTGCCCGTCCTTATCCAACATCAAGTTTTCCAGCTGGAAAAACACACACAAGTGGTTTGGTTATATCTTAGTTCAGCTGATAATGCTGAGGTTTACAGGATGAAAATTAGTCTGCGTTTTGTTCACCTTTAGGTCACGATAAACAATCTTGGCAGAGTGCAAGTAATCCAACGCAGAAACTATCTCGGCGCCATAGAAACGGGTTCTGTCCTCCGAAAACACACGTTCTCTCGACAAATGAAAAAACAACTGCAACAACAATAAATAAATCAAAACCAGAATTCACAAACACAAGTGTGCATCACATTGACATACATGGAGAATAAACATTTGAAATAGAGCAAGAAAGATGACAATTTAAAAGAAAAAAGCCTGAAGGTAGAAGATTTTTAAAATAACTTTTGAAAATCTTCAAAAGCAAGTTCAGACATTGAAGAGAAAGTTCAAAATGAGGTTTATAGGGTTGGAAGGAAATTGAGTTTTAAAAAGTGGGAAAGACAAAAGTTGAAAAACACTACAATTTTGAAAGAGAACTAAGAAAAATTATTTGGAAAATGTTCGGGAAGATATTTGAAAGCTGGTAAGAAAATTGTTTGAATGTTTGAAAAAGTTCAAAGATTAGAGGGAAAGTTCAAAAGAAGGTTTACAAGAATGATCCAAAAGAAGATAAGAAGGTCATAAGTTTGACAGAAAGAACAAAAGTTTGAAAATGTTCCAAAGGGAGTTTAAAATTTGGAGGGAAAGATAAAAAGAAAATCCAAAAGTTCAAAGGCTAGAGAGAAAGTTCCAAAAGAAAAGTTCAAAGGCAGTTCACTTTTGAACTTTCTCTCTAGCCTCTGAAGTTGTGGGAAAAAAAAAAATGTAAAAGCACTTTTAAAATAACTGAAAATATTTACCTCTCCTCCATTCACATACTCCATAACAAAACATAAACGATCCTTCGTCTGAAATGAGTACTTCAGCGACTGCAGGCAAGACAAAACAATTAATAACTCATCTTGTGTGTGTCAATTACAATTAATAACATGAGGATTGTTTATTTTTAAATGTCTAAGGAGAGTGTGATTATATATATATACACATATTATGGCATCACTCACAGTTAGAAACGGATGCCTAGTGTTCTTCAGAACTCTGCTCTCCGTGAGCGTGTGCGCCACTTCATCCTGAGAGAGAGAGAGCGAGAGTGAGAGAGAGAGAGATGTTGTTGATTTCAGCTGACGCCTATCACTTCTCAGTTCAGTTTGTTCTCAGAGCACCAGGTTTCGTACCTTGGCAATAATAACCTCCTTTTTCAGGATCTTCATTGCATAATATGTGCCGCTGGCTTTCTCTCGCACTAGAATCACCTTCCCGAACGTGCCTTTCCCCAGCAGCTTCAGATAGTCAAAGTCATTCATTGTCTGTCCAAGAAGAGAGAGAGGGTTAGTTTGAGCACATGAACGTGGATCCACCAGCGCGGCACCATCTCTAACCTTTCGTTTGTGATGACTGGTTGACGTGTCCATCTCCTCCTCGTTGACGTTCTCGATCTGAGAGATGGGGCTACACAGGATTCCTTCCTCTTCCTGTTTGGCCAGCTTGTCTGCCACCATCTGAATGGCCTCGACCCACTCATCCCTTGTTAGCAAGGAAGCAAATGAGCGGTCAGTCGTGATAAACGCCATATATTGGCCAGGCCCATTAATCAGCTGATTTCTGACTATACTGAGATCAACTGTGACCGTTGGAAGATTATATGAAGAAGTGTTGGTTTCCTACATTGCAAATATTTTTAACATCCTTATAACAAGATCAATTTCCTTGAGAAAATGAGATTAGCATCGTTTTCAGAGAATCACTTTGAATTCATTTGACTTTTCAAATGCAATTTTATTGGTAAATAGTTATTTTTTTAAGATAATAACAGTTTTAATTTTTTGGATGAACTATACCTTTACGTCTTCATTCGCTTGAGTTTGGGGTCGTTAAGATTTTTTAATTGTTTTTGTAAGAAGTCTTATCACCAAAGCTGCATTTATTTGATTAAAAACACAGTAAAAACAGTAATATTGTGTAATATTATTACGGTTTAAAATAGCCGTTTTCTATTTGAATATAATGTTAAAATGTAATTTATTCCTGTGATCAAAGCTGAATTTTCAGCATCATTACTCCAGTCTTCAGTGTCACATGATCTTTCAGAAATCATGCTAATATTAGGATTTGATGCTCAAGAAACATTTCTGATGATTATGAGTAGCTATGTTTCCTAATAATTTAATTCGACTTGTGCACATTTGCAAATAGAGCACCGTTTTCATCCCATGTGTCCAAAATGGACACTTCCTGGGAGATCGGCGCTAAATATCTGTAATAAAAATGGAAGTTGCTGCAGTCAGGCTCTTTTATCCTCCATCATATTTGACTTGCGACTCAGGCGGAGAGCGCAGACGAAAAGTAATAAACGCTGTCATGTTATCTTGCTTTCGTAAGGAAAGCAATCACGTGTCATTATAACAAATAATTTTGATGACAGACTTTGTCTCAGGCTTTTCAGAACGATCAAACCAACATTTGAGATGCTGTGATGTGATTGGTCCGCAGTTTAGTCCTGTTATCCAATCACATCCTCGGTTGATGTATCAGATAATTTTTTTTTAATCATCCTTAATTGAGCGCATACGTTTTTTATGCACATTTTTAAAATGTATGAGCATCATGGCACTTTCATACAGAATTTTTTTTATGCGATATCCCAAAATGCACAAAAATAGGTGGATAGAAACGCACACATATTGAAAACAGTTGTGTTGCTTCATATTTTCGTGTAAACCGTGATACATTTTTTTCAGGATTCTTTGATAAACAGAACGTTTATTTGAAATAGAAATCTTTTAACATATAAATGCCTTTATTTTCAATTTTTATCAATTCAATGCATCCTTGCTGAATAATAGTATTCATTTCTTTCAACAACAACAATAAAAAAAAAGAAGAAACCCCAAACTTTTGAGTGTTAGTGCCTGTTAAATGTGATGTGGTATTGTACCTCTCGTCGGGCGAGTCCACATGGAAGGTGCGCTCGATCACAGTGGTCCACTGCAGACACCTGATGATGAAGGTGTTGGGCTTCGGCCTCTCCGTCTTCATCAGCTGACACTCTGACCAGAGACAGGAGGAAAGATGTTTACATGTGGAATGATGACGTTATCGTCTCAAAACACAGACTCATGTCACGTTGATGACATCAGCACGTGACGCTCTTCCTTGAATCAGTTTGCTTCGAATGAACTGAGTCATGGATCTGGAGAACAGTAAATTGATCTTGAAGGGTTTGCCAGAAACATGACACACTGATATCACAGATTAAAAATAGCAACAAACGTAAAAAAATGAACTAGCTAGATAGCTAAATAAACAAGTTAATGAATTAATAAAAAATGTATAGATTTTTTGTTGGAAATTAATCAAGAGATTAATCACATATTATTTTATTCTGACAGAATACACAAAATGACAACTAAAAGTAAATACTTTCAAGGTAATATTACACATCTTTATAATATTTTTATTTATCACCGTATAAATGGGTCATTATATATTATATTTATTTCATATTTTAAAAGGGCGCCCCTAGCAAGCGGATCCTCGTGTTAAACATTTGAAAACACCAGCACTAGCAAATGCATGGTCTAAAAGACATAAAACATTTTGATTTCATTTAAATAAGTTTGATAATGAGAGAGACTCACTGGCGACAGAGAAGTTGTTGAGTGGATACGCCAAATCAGCATCTTGCGGCTTCTCTTTATAACCAATAAACGAGCCATCCGTCTTTAACAGGAAGTACCGCGGTCTCCAGTTCTTAATGTATTCACCTGTCGAGCCAATAAAAATCATCAAGCGTGCCCACATACACATATATTTTACATAATGTACGACTGCAATGTATTTCTCACCTCTCTTTTGCACCCATCCCTCTTTCACTACGTTCTGGTCGTTCATTTTGGGCCTGAGGTCAGAGTTCAAGGGTGAGTCCAGTGCTCGACTTCCTGCTCGTGGATCTGTCCTGTTCCCTCACTCCCGTCTCGCTCTGCCCTCCTGTTCTCTCACACTCTTCCTCTGACTTTCTCTGCCACGTTGTGATGTAACGTCTCAGCCTCCTCCTCCTCCTTCACTTTCACTCTCTCTCTCGCGACCCTTCAGACACTCCAACGGTGACTCAGCCTGGAAGGAAACAACAAAATAGAGAAAACACACACACACACACACACACAAGGGTCATTCTCTTCCGCTTCTCCCCCTCTCCCACACACACACACTTCCATGTGAAATAAAGTCATTGTTAAGAGCAGGGAAACATTTCCCGCCCCTTCCCGTGGCCTTCTCTTCCTCTCTCACACTGGATGCTGATGCGATACGTGCTTCTCTGAATCGTGATGCTTTAGAACTTTAGAATTAATCTTGGAGCCAGCTCAGAAATGTCACAACCAATAAAATAACCCTATAATGAACCCACTGACATTAGAGTCAACAATGAAACCTCAGAATCTGTCTTAGAACCCTCTGAGAATCAATGTAAGAAATTTTGAATTTTATAAGTAAACTTACTGTAGAACCCCATAGTAAATACATTACCTCAGAATGAATGTTAGAATCATCTCAGAATTATCTGTTGAACCTTGGAATGATAAAATAAATATTAGAACCCAATTAGGAATAGATATAATCACAATTTGAATTTTACAATAAATAGAACTCGCATTCAAATAGAGTCAACATTAAAACAATCTGAGATACCACTTAAAAACTATGATTCTAATATAGAATCTTACATCCTTCAAATAAACTATATCATTTTATAATCTTGGAAATTCACCTGTCAATTATCTTTTTTTTTTTTGCATTTTTTTTTGCATCATCTTGGAACTGAACATAGAACCTTTAAAATCAACCTTAAAATCTCAGAATCACAATTTCAACCTCAGAATCAACCATGGATTTATACAATTAATCTTAAAATCAACATCATAACCATAGAATCTTATAACCCTCAAAGAACCAACCTAAGAACATGCAGAATTTTACAATCAGTTTCAGAAAGCCATAATGAATAATAGGACATTTTAATCAAAATCCGATCCTCTAATTTATTTTATCATTCTGAGGTTCAACAGTTGATTCTAAGATTGAACTCGACTGTTGAACCTGAGTGATCAAATAAATTAGAAGGACACTATTTGAAATGGAAACCATTGAATCAAACTAGAACTAGACAATTCTATAATATGACAATACAATTAGAATTTTACATTAAACAGAACTCACTTTCAGGAAAGAATCAACTGTAAAATCATCTTAGAATCAAACTAAACTATAAACCAGTCATTTCACTTTATAACCTTGGAACTTCCAAACCAACATTGCAACTGAAGGTACTTTTACAAGTAAAGCTTTTTCTTTGTGTGTTTTATGTACTGACGACAACGTTGTCAAAAACGTTCCCTACTAAAAACATAAGCAGGATCTCATTCCTAAATGACCACGATTGTCCTGTGTCTAATAAACCTTTGATAAAATCACAGTGAACATTAAAAACAGCATTGGTGCTTCAGCTGATTCAGAAAGACAGAATTTATAAATGGGTATGAAACGGCTACAAAAACAGTATTTTCATTACATTGATTATTTCAATTACATCGTTACACCAGTAGGTGGCGACAAGTGACTGTTAAAATGTATGTATAATATGAATCATTCATTCAAGAGATTTGTTCAAAAATGCTGATTCATCCAGTAATTAAACAAGTGAAGTCTTTATGAGTGAGTCATTGAATCATTTATTCAACCCAATTTTTTTTTTTTTTTTTTAATTAAACAATTTTAAATAGATTGCATCCATTAATATTTTGTCAGAACCTCTAGTAAATTACATGTTATTTTGTTTTGTTTTCGGTTTAGAGTCGAGGGAGAATCATGATCTTTATTTGAAACAAGAAAATCTATTTATTCAAAATCGTGCAGCTCTATCACTTTGTAAAGAAACACTACGCGTCAATAGACCGAACACATAACAAGCATGCGCATGATGTCACCATTTCCACATTATCACTTTTTTTGTGTATTTTACATGGAAATGATAATGGTATAGTTTTCAAAAACGTGCATTTGGAAACCCGTTTTCAAAAGTTTGCATTTTCAGGTTAACCAAACGCTGTTGTTGTGTAAATGAACGGTCAAAAAACAAATATAAAGTTTTCAGGTTTTGGTTGAAACGCGTCCTAAAAATCAAACATAAAGTCCCCCTGTGGTGAAAAATCAAGCTTTTAATGTCTATGTGGTGTTTTTAATATGCTTTAAGACAAACCATGTGTAATTCATAAGTCAACACCATTGCGGAGTATTTTCTCTCAAAAACACTAAATCGCTGGTGTTTCCGACATCACAAACTACCTTGTAACCAATCAGATCAACGGGTGATAGATCATCAACGAGTGGATCTCTGAGCTGGTGTGAGTGAGTGGAGGCGGGGCTCATTTGCATATTCATAGAACCACATATTCTAAATGAGGCAAGGGTGTAGCTGTAGAGTTTCATTAAAGCTATTTTAAGGCATGAAGAAATTTCTTTTTGGGGAAAAGAACGTTTAAATATCATTTAGGTGATCAAAGATGAGTTTTAAGGGATGAAATTATTGACTACAGGGGGACTTTAAAATCTTAGAACTTTATACTTTTTTTTTTAAAATTTAGCATCACTTTAGAATCAAACATAAAACCGTCAAAATCTCAGAATCGCGTTTACAAACTCGGAATCAGCCGTATAATCAACATATGGACCTTCGAATCAACCTCAGAATCTCAGACAATAAATCTTCAAACATTACAACCAATCCTTACAATGTCTCACACTTCTGTTTGTTCTCATCTACACCTCAGCTAATCTACAAGAAAGTAAATCTGACGCATATGGGAACACAGGCACCACACACTCTTTTTGGATTTCAACATCTCTGCGTAGTTGATGCTGTAAACTCATGCACTTCCCATAATCCTCCATAAACTCGCCTTTATTAAATCACACTGTACCATAAAGAAACAGGCGCAGCATCATCAGCCAAAGTAACTTTACACATCCATTCAGGATGCCAAGAACAGAATAATTCACACATGAAACTAAACGCATGAAGTTCAGACATGATGCAGGTTTAAAAATAGAATTTGCATTCATCTCCTAAACTACATTTAAAATGATTTTTCTATCAAGGTTTTGATGTTCTCTGAGGTTTTAATCACTAAAATACTTTCCTTGCACCCAAAATAGTTTAAGGCTATACTGCTTGATCATTATTTTCAAAAAAGTGGTACTACATTTTCAAGGTAATGAATATTCTTTACAAACAAATTATTCTGCATTCAAAATATCAAGCATAAAAAGGTCAAATGTGATATTTTTAATGACTGAGTGGCCCTATGTTTTATGTTTTTATTGTCACATGACAACAAAATGGCTTCCTTTGATCACATCACATAAATTTAGTTTTCTTCCAAATATTACATTTTGAAAGAAAACAGAAGTGATTCAGAAGTGATAATAAAATATCACAAATAAAAAATCCTATGGCTTTTTTGCATTTCACCTATTTTAATTCTAATCTCACACACACAAAAAACATCAAACGCCTTTAAAATCTGAAAATAAAACCATATTCTTCATAGAAGAGACTCGTTTTGATATGCATTTAAATGCAATCAATGCCTAATTCACGTTGTTAGGAAAAAGGAGAGGTCTAAACAACAGAAGCCATCCAAACCAATGTCAACAAAAACAATGGCGGACACGGTTGGGCATCTCACACACACACACACACACACGGTCTTGTAAGCAATTAACATGACGAACCATAATAAACACAATGAAGCATCTACTTTTGTGTCATATTGAGCTGCTGTTATATAATCCATATCGGCATGATAATAAATACAGCAGACTGACAGCCCGCCTCGAACAAGAACAAGCGTGCATATGCACATATATGAGTGTGTGTGCACACAAACAATGCTGTGTGATAACAATACAAACCCACAAGCATTTAGGCTGGAGGATGAGAAATGTGCGCGCTCTTGTTTTCCATTTGGCCGAAATGCGTAAAATGGTGGACGCGCATCAATAATAACACGCAGGGTGCAGTTTAAATGCGCTTGTAATAGAATATCTGAGTTATTCATATCAAAACAGTGCGCGATATATGAAGAAGCGCTTCGTGTGTCCAGCAGCATCACGGGTAAGTTAACGTTAAGGCCGAGGAAACATCCCCGCCCGGCGGCCAGTGATGCTCCAGCGCAGATGCTCGGCCTGGCCCGTGATGCTGCTCGGTGATGGAGGAAAAATAAACAACACGAAGCACGCAATACCTGGCAGACGCTCCGCCAGACGGTGGGATCGGTTCCGCGCCAGCCCGGTAAGAGACAAACCCAAACCCGCAAGCAGATGATGCTGCCGCCGCTGGTCGGTCATGAGGAAAACGGAGGCACACGCGCTCGTGAAGTGGCCATCATGTTCATTACACCGGTGAACTGAATGACCCTGGATGAATGGCGTAACCCGATGCAGAAAGCGCGGTGACGGCGCACCCCGTCTCCAGCACTCGAATTTGCCCGAATCCTAGCACGGCGAAGGCCTGCTTCTTAATATTCATGAGATAAGCGTCGCCATTGGATGGTTAGCAGGGAACGTCAGCGATAACTCATGAATATTCAGATTATAAGCCTTCCGCATTGGAAGAATACTAAACAACTTTGGCGAGAGCTGAATTCAGGATATTCATGAAATTCATGAAATTCAGGATATTATTTACAATATCTTATTAAAATGTTATGCATATTACTATAAACAATACTATGGAAGCCGCTGTTTCTGCCGCAGAATTAAACAATTAAAAAAAGATTGTAATTCTGAGAAAAAAATGTATTTTTTCCCCCTCAGAATTGGACTTTATAACTCAAAATTCAATCCACATTTATTATTTGTATAGCGCTTTTCAGAATACCCATCGTTTCAAAGCAGCTTTACAGAAAATGCACGAGTCCACATTGCAATTTAGAGTGATCTGTTATCAGAGGTAACTGTCTAAGTTATGTATTTCAGAAATGTATGTATACAAATTACACAGTTAGCTAAAAATGTATTTTAAACAATGTAATAATTTAAGGCAGAAACAATAATGAGCTCATTGAAGTAATGAATACTTGTTTGGTTGTTAACAAATGATTATGCCATTTAGAAAGATGTAGCATTGGTGCATGTTAATTCAGCAATTGCGAGGTTATATCAGGCAATTCTGAGAAAATAATCAAAATTGCAAAGAAAAAAAAAGTCTGTGAGAGAAAAAGTCAGAATTGCCAAGTGAAGTCACCTTTATTTATATAGCGCTTTTTACAATACAGATTGTTTTAAAGCATCTTTACAGTGATAACAGGAAAACAGTGTCATATAGAAATATAGAAATAGCAAAGGTGCAATAAAAAAAGGAAAAGGAAAATATACATGATAAATGAATATGATAAACATGAGACATAAATAAAATGGGTTGTAGCCAGAACATTTTGTTTTATGCAAAAGAAACACGTTTAAAATACGAATTATTGTATAATACATAATAATACTGTATAATACTTTTTCTACCCCATGGCCATTGAAATATAAAGGAACACAAGCTTAGGAAAGGTACAGCTCATTAATATTAAAAGGCCAGGATTTCGTCATTGAAGTGTTACTGTCGGTGCTAATTAATATTCAGAACCAAAACCTTTGCCATTGGGTGGTTGGAAAGCAACGTCAGCCTGAGCTTATCATCAATGAGCTGAGCCTTCGCAATAGTAGGGTTAGTATTTTTTTTGGTCTCTAGCACCAGCCATTCAGCCGCTGCCAGTGGGACGGAGGAGGAAACCTCTCGACGTCACACCGGGACCCGTTTTTACCGGACACTGCCCCCCCCCCCCCCCCCTCTCCCTCCCTCCCTCCCTCCCTCCTCCTCTTCTTCTTCCTGGCTTTGTCGTTCTTCAGGCTTTTGTTGGTCTCGCTACATATGCTTGATAAACGCCTTATGTAGCCTACCGAAAAGAGACCTCATATAAACAGACTGCACCAGAACTCACTTATTATACACCCAAATGATGAAGACAATAATAAATGCACAAACAATGAGTTTCCCAGCCTCTTTCCCGGGACAGAGTGAATATTTGGGACCCTTTGTCATTATTTAATTAATGCATAATATACAGTAAACAAAGGACACGGACGAATATTAATAATATTATTGAGACTAAAACTACTCTTTGAATAATCGATTGAAGTCACAAACTTGGGTATTGATTTCCATCAACTATTCCATACATCTTTTGCTTTGAACTACACGTGTAGTGCATAGTTTATGAGGACTTCACATCTAAAGTTACAGGATGTCTCCCTCTAGTGTTCAACACATAAATCTGAAGCCCCATGATTAAAGAGAAAGTTCAAGTCTGCTTTTCCAAAAACAGAAACTCCAGAAACTTTTATTGTTTGTTTCAATAATAATAGTTTGCACGTTTATATTCAAATTTTAAAAATACGTTTAAATGATATTCAATTATTAAAATCACTCCAAATTGGTATTGTTATTATTAATAATATAAGCTTAGTACTGAAATTCATATCCTGACTTTGAGAGTTTATTCACAATCATAGATGTATCAGTTATGTTACAAAGGATTTTAAGATATATTGGTATAGTCTCTGAAGTTATTGAAAAACTACCACACATTGTTTATTTCCAGGTATTCTACCAGTAATTGCAATATAAATTATAAAAGTACATGCAAACATATTGTTATAGTATTCCTTTCCAAAGGATAATTCTGTCAAACTTAAAGTCCCCTGTAGTCAATAATTTTAATTTAACCGCTATAACGGATCTTTGTGCCTAAATGACATATTTAAGCGATTTTGAATTACTAAAAAAAAATCTACATGCCTTAAAATAGCTTGAATGTAACTCGACACTCTTGCCTCATTTCGTATACGTGGTTCTATGAATATGCAAATGAGCCCCGCCTCCACTCACTCCAGATCCACTCGTTGACGATCACACGTTGATCTGATTGGTTACAAGGTAGTTTGTGACGTCAGAAACACCAGCGATTTCAAACCGTGTTTTTGAGACTGTCTTTGGTTCACTGCAGTTTTAAGTAGAAAAGATTCAAGATTCAAAGGTTTTTATTTGTCACATACTCATACAAGATGTGCAGTGAAATGTTTTTGTGACATACTGTACTTCTGTGCTCAATTGAATAATAAAAAATAAAAAATACAATAATACAATACAATGAAGTTATAGGGAAAGTTATAATTAAGTTACTATTAAGTTATAATTAAATTATGGTTATGGCTATTTTACATGTGCAATAGTATTGCAGTCAATGTGCAATGGTTAGAAAATAAAGAATATTATTTTATCTATAAGTTAAAACTAGACAGGCAGATGAACAAATGTTAAAGTTCAGTGGCTGGGTTAAAAATGTTGAAAGTGTATTAAAAGTTAAAATAGTTCAGAGTGCAGAGTTCAAGGCTCTGATTGCCACAGGGAAAAAACTTTTCCTCATCCTCTCTGTGCGTGTTTTATGAAAGCGCAGGCGTCTGCCTGACCTGAGGGTTACAAACAGTTTATTGCAAGGGTCATGGGGGTCCTTGAAAATCCTCCTGGCCCTGTTAGTACAGCCTGTGATGTATAAGTCATGCAGAGGAGGGAGTGTGATGCCCATGGTCCGCTCAGCGGTCCTCACCACCCTCTGCAGAGATCGCCGGTCCCCACAGGAGCTGTTACCATAAAATACTCAGCAATGGTGTTGACTTATGAATTTGTACATGGTTTGTCTTAAAGCATTTTAAAAACACCACATAGTAGACATATAAACAACATTAAAAGCCTGATTTTCACCACAGGGGGACTTTAACTGCTCTTAATCCGTTTGCTAGCAGTTGCATTTGTTCGCTTCCAGACCAGACAGCTTGTTAAATTACAGACCAAGAGCTTCTAAAAGACAGTAGACAATAAAAGGTCAGATATGAGGAATACTTTTAGCTGTGTTGCTAAGTGTCATAAGTAAGCAATTACTTATTAATTGTAGTTAAGGCTTATTAATTGTACTCAATTGTAATTTGGTAGGCAACACTGTCTAGAGCGAACGCGAGCGCCTCGCTTATTATAAGTCCATTCAACATATCTGCATCATTTTTTGACATGACGTGCCACAACTATTTGAGGCTGTTCACACTGGACACATCAAATTAAACTTTATAAACCGCAACATTTGTCTTTCTGAACGACTGCATGATGATTTTGTATTTGTACAGCAACGTAGTGTTCGGCCCAGATCCGGCCCACATCTGTTACGCGTCGAATCCACATGTACCCGATGTGGCCCGGATCTGAGCCGACACTATGTTGCTGTCTGGGGTTGCAATGCAATGCGCCGTTCACTTTGACGTGTTCATGACCTGTTTAATCTTTATCACCTTTAAGTCATGGGCGTTTATAGTCCAGCGAAAGGACCAGTCTGTCCATTTTTTTCTTCCAAATTAAAAGCCAGTTGAAAAACAGGGGGTGATGCGAATTATTCCAGCCCACTCACACTTTCAGCGGACCACCCATCATCCACGTTCTGCATCCAACACTATTCTAGATTAGAGTGAATATCAGCCCAATGGAGACTTTAGACAGGCACCGTTAAACTAGACCCAGAATACATCAGATCCTGATCTGTCTAGAATGGATATCAGTGTCTCTGGCCTGTGTCAGATTTCTGTGCTCAGGTAACAGATGTCCATTTCCCTTCACGGGACGCTGAGTTTCAGACATGCGAAGTGCAAATGAATCTACACGCTGACTGAAAACAAGCAGGTAAGCGACCCGCGTTTGTCTTTCAAACCAGATTTCGCATTTGAATGTGTGATTTGGTTGTGACCTGTAAACAAGACTCTCAGAATTGACTCTCTCTACAAAAATGGCAAGAATCACGGAATGACTATAAACTTTTTCTGGAGATCCGTTTTATTATTCTATTTTTTGAGCTTTATAACAGTGTTCATCATCAACATTTTGTTTTGAATGCTATCCTGTAATAAAACAACAGTTCAATTGGTCTCCCTGCCTGACTAGCTGACTACCCAAAACCTCTCTGAATCAGGTTGGGAGACGAGCAAACCAGCTTAGGCTTGGATAAGCTGTTTTACCTCTTATGGTTTAAAATGCAAGGCATTGTGTTCCCTATATAGGCTCCATTATATTTATGTGTGTTTGGCATTAATGAGCATGTAAGATTCAACGGAAAACCAGTTTTTATGTGCAGGATATGGCCGGGTCAGGAATTGCTCTGAGGTTACATGAGTTTAAGGAAAGTCAGGACACCAAACATCAACCAGCACATGTGTAAGTATTAGGGGTGTAACAATATATCGTGCCACAATTTATCGCAATAAAAAAATGCAACAATATGTATCGTGAATAGTTCACCCCCCCCCCCCCCCCCCCCCCCCAAAAAAATTACTGTGTGAGAAAAATATTCAAGTTTTCAGAGTTTTAGTGTCGGTACTACATTAAACTACAATATATAATGTTGAATATAATGTATAATGATGCAATGGGGGAATATTTGTGGGTCCTGATAATACCAAATGTCTTATGTTACCTGACCAGTAAAAAGTGTCCAACATTATTTGAAATATATCTAGTCAGTGTAAAAGTGCAAGAATATTCGTCTAAAATTATTCCGTATTTTCAGCTCGAAAGCGAGGCTCCGGTGGGAAGAACCCCAGAAGTAAAGATAAACAACAATGCCTTGTCCGAAACACCTGCCGCGATTTACACTATAGAGATCGCTAAGACATGTGACCAACTGGGCGGCAACGTCATCAGAACGCAAAGAATTATGGGTATGTTTGGCCCGTTTACATGGGCTGGAATAGCAGGCTAGTGTTCTGGCCTATTTTTTTACGTTCTATGGTTCTGGCATGAAAAAAAAAATAGCGTGAAAACAGAATATAATCCTACAAAATGCAGCGGGCTAAAGAAAACATTGTCGGACCATACCAGAAAACTGTCGTCCGTTCAAAAGTATGCTAATGTTTTAAGCACCACACTCCTCGCTCTCTCTCATCTATCTGCATGCAGTCAGAATTCATGTCAAGATTGCAATGCATGCTGGAGTGTGTGTGTGTGTGTGTGAGAGAGAGAGAGAGAGAGAGAGAGAGAGAGAGAGACACGCGATCGAACTGTGTGTTTGCGAGTTTGTGTGTGTGTGAGAGAGAGACGCGATCGAACTGTGTGCGTGTGTTAGAGAGAGAGAGACGCGATCGAACTGTGTGCGTGCGTGTGTGTGTGTGTGTGAGAGAGAGAGAGAGAGAGAGACGCGATCGAACTGTGTGTGTGTGTGTGTGTGTGAGAGAGAGAGAGAGAGAGAGAGAGAGAGACGCGATCGAACTGTGTGCGTGCGTGTGTGTGTGAGAGAGAGAGAGACGCGATCGAACTGTGTGTGTGTGTGTGTGTGTGTGTGAGAGAGAGAGAGAGAGAGAGAGAGAGACGCGATCGAACTGTGTGTGTGTGTGTGTGAGAGAGAGAGAGAGAGAGAGAGAGAGAGAGAGAGAGAGAGACGCGATCGAACTGTGTGTGTGTGTGAGAGAGAGAGAGAGAGAGAGAGAGACGCGATCGAACTGTGTGTGTGTGTGTGTGTGTGTGTGAGAGAGAGAGAGAGAGAGAGAGAGAGAGAGAGAGAGAGAGAGAGAGAGAGAGACGCGATCGAACTGTGTGTGTGTGTGAGAGAGAGAGAGAGAGAGAGAGACGCGATCGAACTGTGTGTGTGTGTGTGTGTGTGTGTGAGAGAGAGAGAGAGAGAGAGAGACGCGATCGAACTGTGTGTGTGTGTGTGTGTGTGTGTGTGTGAGAGAGAGAGAGAGAGAGAGAGAGAGAGAGAGACGCGATCGAACTGTGTGTGTGTGTGTGTGTGTGTGTGTGTGTGTGTGTGTGAGAGAGAGAGAGAGGCGCGGGCGCGAATCGCGCGATCGAACAGTGGAAACATAAAAACATACTCCGTTATTTCGTTCATAGAGGTTATCATTAAAACTGCAAAGTGTTTACTTGTATCTGTGTAACTTACACTCGCAATAAAACACAACATTGCGCTTTTGTCACACAACTCAAGCTGTAACCTACAACTGTCACCCAACCAAACACATACAGTTTTAAAAGCAACATATTTATCCAACCCCATTTCAAAAAAGTTTGTCATCTTTTGGACATTAATCATATTGCATTGGTTTTCATTTCTTTTCTTCAGAGCAGTTACATATTCTACATTGATTAAAAAAGAAAATCAAATGTGTTTTTAATGGTAGTATTATTTTATACGAAAATCAATTATTTACCATTCAGATGAGAATAAAGTTAGGGTTCATTAAAATTAAGGAAAACAAATATATTGATTCGTTCTTAAAGGATAATTCAGGTATTTAGCACTTTGAGTCTATTTTCTAGTTAGTTTTGGATGAACTAAGTTAGAGTGATGGATTTTGACGATAGGTCCTGTCTCGACTTTTTGAATCTTTTAGAATCGCCTCTGACCGCTTCAGAGTGGCAGTCTACGAGCATAAACAAACATGTCCTTAAAACAACCCTTAACGTTCGTTTTCAAAACTGTGCAAGAAGGACTATTGCAGTTTACAACACAGCAGGTAGACGGCATCTTGAACACTGCGTTCTTCCCTCCATGCAATCAAGTCTGGCGCCTTCTGTTTGTGCCGCGGATTCCCAAAATGCTTTGCGTTCACCACTGGTAAAACGTCACGATGACGTCAAATTAGCAATCTCTATTGGATGTTAATACCCAATATAGGATATGTATATAGTTCGTTCCTGCTTCTTGTTTTACTTTCTGAAAAAATGTAAATGAATTTCACTGTATATAGTCTAAAGTATGAAAGAAATGTATGTACATTTTTAGAATAACTAATTTCTACATTAAACACAACAATACGCCATCGCATTCGCCGCTCTCCTATGATTAAAGGCAACACTTCCGGTTTTCTTCCCACCGGAGCCCCGCTTTCGATTTCAAAATAACGGCTGCGTGAAATAAGCGTACACACATTGATTTGATGCATGTTGGTGTGTTTTACTGTGTGCATCATGTTAGTTTGATCCGGTTCCTCTGTTCACTGTTTCACCAGCGCTCGTCGTCAGGGCCGAGATGTTCTGGGACTGTATCCCGGTCAGATCGCGAGAGTTCACACCGTCAGCTCACATCTGCACAGGTCAGAGTGCAGACACATTTACATAGTTACAAAGAGAAATCAACTTTGCATCCTTTAATATTTGAATACATTAAAATGTTTAAATTTTCTCAAACTTGCTGAGAAAACGTGTTTATGTGCATACTGATATACTGACAGTAGTTTTTTTTGTCAATGCTCAGATACCTTCCACCCAATGCCAGCACGTTACGCCACATGCAACATACATTTGGATTTCAAATTAGCGATGTTTTATAAATAAATCATCACTATAGAGTGCTACGCGGATGATATATTTTGTAGGTCAAAACTCGGAAATTATGCATTTTGGCACTTGTGGTTCTATCTTGAAGTCAATTAGAAGTCAATCACGTTTTGTGTGCGCACACATTCGAAGAACGCGCCCAGAAAGCGGCGTCTCAGACAGCACACAAATACTAAACTGAGCTCTCTTTCACACAAAATTATGTCAATAATGTAAGATTTTTATCCACTTGGCTACACCAAACTTAACAGATTTCTCTTCCTCAGATCGACACCGAAGACTCGAGACCTGCTACGTAATGAATCTAGAGCAGATCAGCATTATCAGAGAAGAAACTTCGATCTGCTGAGCCTACAGGCCTCACTTCTGTCCGGTCACAGCGGACAACACACACCCCTGAGCGCCTCTCAGCTGTCTATAGGTCTGTGTTAGAGAAGATTCATCTGATATCTTCAGTGTCTTCACTTGCATGTAAACCTCTGTAGAGGAATGAAACCAAATACTTTAAACTCTTTTCTTCAGAGTCCTTAATAGAAGATTATGATTAAATCCCATTTTCTTGATATTTGGCAACACTCACCTTATAGTCTTACAAAAGAATCTGTCTCTTAAGCTCTTGAACTTGGTCTCCCACCCTGGATAATCAGGAGTGGTGTTGTTGGAAGGCTTATTTCTTCATCATTTTTTTTTTCTCTGGCACCTTACAAAATCACGATTAGCAAATACAAAGGTTGTGTAGATGTAGACACAGTCTGAACAACTGCAGACTAGTTGTCCTTCACACATTAGGATGTTCTTGACCTGTAGGGAATGAATGTAAACGTGGTTCCACATTCATGTAAACATCACATTGAACTGGAATATGAAATTACATTGGATTAAAAACAGCAGTGAATATTCTGAATCTATAAATGCGTAGTCATTAGCATGTATGTTCACATATTTCACGCAATACTAATGGATTAGCATTGTGCCATAATGTGAAAAGAATCATTCATGACTCACATAATGACTTCATCACCAGATCAAAACAGTCATATAGCGTTACCGGTTTCATATGTACGAATGATTTTTATCAGTAACGGTAGATGTAAAGATTATTCATTGCATTACAAAGGCCGGTTCACATTGTAGCTTACTATGTATATTAGTGCGATAACTATAGCGTCCACGTGAACAGACAATAACGTTCTGTGACAGCAGCGCGCAATTTAAAGTTAGGTGGATTCTGATTGGTTGGTATATTGTTTATTACCGTTCATCAGCTGAAAGAAGCGCTATATGTCGTTCCTCTGCGTCGCTGTCGTTAACTTATAGCCGTGGTGTCGAGTTAGAGCTATTTAATTATATTTTATTTAGAGCTGTTTGTTATCGTCGCATATTTCTTCACCTTTAGTAATCTCAACTAAATGTTTTCAGTTGCGTAAGAAAACGTGAGTGGTATTTGTCATATACTGTATGTTCTTCTTCTTTGTGGAACATGAAGGAAGAATTTTGAAGAATGTCAACAATTTGAAACAGGGTTAATCTAGGTAACTAAAACTAAACATAACAAACATTTACTTAACTTGAAATAAAATGCATGTTAACTGAAATAAACTAAAATAGCTACTAAAAACTTAAACTTATTTTATTGCAGAATTGCCAAGGTTACATTTCTTTACTTTTCTTTTTTTTTTTGGTTTAACCTGATGTTATAACTCTAAAACAACCAAAAATAAAGACATATTTACAAAAAAACGAATATAAAAGGATAACTAAAACTTTAACTACAATATTTTTTAAAAACAAATTCACAATGTTAATGAAACTAGAATAGTATCTCTATGATACTAAAATCACACTGATTTGAAAGCTGCATAATATTTTGCATGAATGGTTTAATTTTAGTTAATACTAAGTTGATTTTTCTTCAGACAAAAATTTTAAAAAGTTAATTTTTTAATGCGTTTTTTTTTTAGCTATAGCCTGTAGTCACTATGAACAGCTTTAAGGAAAACTCTCCTTTTGTGTACCATATAATAAAATAGTAGCATATATTTGGAAAACATGATGCTGGGTAAATAACGGTATTTTATTTTTGGGATGAATTATTTCATTAACAAATAGTTTGTTTTCACAGACACTGATAGATGGAAAGCTACTGTTAAATCTGGTGGGGCTTTTATGCTTATGAAAAAAACATGCCATAAAATCACTGTACCTGCAAGTGTGGCGATCTCCATCAACATGACAAGCCAACAATGCACGCATAACACATGAAATGCTCTGAAACATAAGAATTTAAGCTGCTTAGAGCGGATGAAATGACAAAACGACTCTGACAAAAACATGCCATTATAAAGGGCAGTCTGTGAACTTTATGATGATGTTTTTACACAGGCACTGATGTCCAGAAGTTCACGCTGAGTTCACATCCAGCCCCACTGGAGACACATCACATTGGAGATGATCAGCACCTCTATCTGACCCAAAACACATGAAGCTGCTATCAAAACCATAATCAAAACCTTTGGATGGAGGAAAAAATCTTCCTGGTGGAATGTGATCACACAATGACATCAGATCTGTCAGAACCGTCATGTAAAACATGCGTTTAAGTCACCGGCACGCAACCAGAACCTGAAAGCCACAAAGATTACTTCATGCACGTCTTCAATGATCAGCCTTAAAACAGTGAAAGCAAATCCTGGGATGTTTTAACCCAATTTTGGGTCAAATATGGACAAAAATTGGATATTGGATTAAAAATGCAATTCAAAAATGTAACCCAACGGCTGGGTTTGTCCATATTTGACCCAAAATTGGGTTAAAACAACCCAGCATTTTTTAGAGTGACACAGTATCAGAATAAAATGTGAATGATATAAAAGAATTTTGTTTTGTGTGATTACGTAAAGGTGACTAATCTGTGCTGTTGTTTGTTTAGATTTACTTCGAAGTACATTAGAATAGCATAATCTCAATCATACGTTTGTTAAATACAGTAACTCACTGTAAAAAATTATATGATCAGTAAGTCATGACAACATATGTTTTTACATTGCTTATCAAAATAAGTCAAGCAATTTTCAACTTTTTTTGTCATACAAGATTCTACTAATTTTTAAGTCAGTTTAACGTGATTTAAGTTGAAATTACTTAAAGAACCAAATTGATTGTACTTAAAATTATTGCAGCAACTTTTTTTTTTTTTTTACAGTGTATGTACATTTTTAAATATCCCAATGCAATTCATTAGATGATCAAACAAATGAGGATTAACAAGTGAGCAATAATCTCCACCTGCATTTGAACCTTTATTTGAAAAAAGACATTGTGTGGGAAACATATCTAATCATATTTAACTGTTAGATATCAGATAATCACAACAGTGAGAGAAAGACGTCCTTGTTGGCATGTGTGTTGATATCTAAATGTCTGAGTCATGCTGACATTAATTTTTTCTTCTGAACTCTCTTCACTTCCTGTAAAATGACCCCTCGCTATTAGAGACACTGAACAATTCACGTTTCAGACTATTGTCAGACGGCTCCAGCCTTCTCTGATATTCGATACTTGCGTCATATCTCGTGATCATGTTCCTCAACTGTAGGTTCATTGTTCGTTGTTCTCTCACCAGATTTGACATGGTGTGATGAAGGTGTGTGTGATACCGAACCTGGATCATTTCTACATAGGTCAATATATTTAAGCAATTTAATAACCGATCCAACTGAATATAAAGTGGAGCCAAAAGTATTTGGACACTTAAGTCACTCAAAATGTGGGAATGTCAATGCAGATAAAAGTGTCATTTATTTTAAAGAAGCACAAGCACATTTTTCAAGGAAAACACTCACAGTGGGGCCAAAAAGTATTTAGTCAGCCATTGATTGTGCAATTTCTCCTACTTAGTATGATGAGAGAGGTCTGTAATTTTCATCATAGGTACACTTCAACTATGAGAGACAAAATGAGTGACCCTGGATCACAAAACCAGTCTTAAGTTGCACGGGTATATTTGTGGGACTAGTCAACAATACATTGTATGGGTCAAAATTATCAGTTTTTCTTTTATGCCAAAAATCATTAGGATATTAAGTAAAGACCATGTTCCATGAAGATATTTAGTAAATTTCCTACCGTAAATGTATAAAACATTTATTTTTGTGAGTGAATGCTGCACAATCGCGAACATAAATTGACAACTTTAAAGGCGATTTTCTCAATGTTTGGATTTTTCTGCACCCTCAGATTCCAGATTTTCAAATAGTTGTATCTCGGCCAAATATTGTCCTAACCTAACAATCCATACATCAATGGAAAGCTTATTTATTCAGCTTTCATGTGATGTATAAGTCTAAAAAAATGACCCATAAGACTGGTTTTGTCATCCAGGGTCACATGAGAAAAAAAAAAGAAAATCCAGGAAATCACATTGTAGGATTTTTAAGGAATTTATTTGTAAATTATGGCGTAAAATAAGTATTTGGTCAATAACAAAAGTTCAACTCAATACTTTGTAACATAACCTTTGTTGGCAATGACAGAGGTCAAACGTTTCCTGTAAGTCTTCACCAGGTTTGCACACACTGTAGTTGGTATTTTGGCCCATTCCTCCATGCAGATCTCCTCTAGAGCAGTGATGTTTCGGGGCTGTCGCTGGACAACACAGACTTTCAACTCCCTCCACAAATTTTCTATGGGGTTGAGGTCTGGAGACTGGCTAGGCCACTCCAGGACCTTGAAATGCTTTTTACGGAGCCACTCCTTCGTTGCCCGGGCGGTGTGTTTGGGATCATTGCCATGCTGGAAGACCCAGCCACGTTTCGTCTTCAAGGCTCTCACTGATGGAAGGAGGTTTTGGCTTAAAATCTCACGATGCATGGCCCCGTTCATTCGTCCCTTAACACGGATCAGTTTTCCTGTCCCCTTTGCAGAAAAACAGCCCCAAAGCATGATGTTTCCTCCCCCATGCTTCACAGTAGGTATGGTGTTCTTGGGATGCAACTCTGCATTCTTCTTGCTCCAAACACGACGAGTTGAGTTTTTACCAAAAAGTTATATTTTGGTTTCATCTGACCACATGATATTCTCCCAATCCTCATCTGGATCATCCATATGCTCTCTGGCAAACTTCAGACGGGCCTGGACATGTACTGGCTGAAGCAGGGGGACACCCCTGGCACTGCAGGATTTGAATCCCTCTCGGCGTAGTGTGTTACTGATGGTAGCCTTTGTTACTTTGGTCCCAGCTCTCTGCAGGTCATTCATCAGGTCCCTCCGTGTAGTTCTGGGATTTTTCCTCACCGTTCTCATGATCATTTTGACCCCACGGGATGAGATCTTGCGTGGAGCCTCAGATCGAGGGAGATTATCAATGGTCTTGTATGTCTTCCATTTTCTTACAATTGCTCCCACAGTTGATTTTTTCACACCAAGCTGCTTGCCTATTGTAGATTCACTCTTCACAGCCTGGTGCAGGTCTACAATTTTCTTCCTGTCCCTCGACAGCTCTTTGGTCTTGGCCATGGTTGAGTTTGGAGTGTGACTGTTTGAGGCTGTGGACAGGTGTCTTTTATACAGATAACGGGTTCAAACAGGTGCCATTATTACAGGTAACGAGTGGAGGACAGAAGAGCTCCTTAAAGAATAAGTTACAGGTCTGTGAGTGCCAGAAATCTTGCTGGTTTGTGGGTGACCAAATACTTACAGTATTTTCCGCCATAATTTACAAATAAATTCTTTAAAAATCCTACAATGTGATTCCCTGGATTTTTTTCTTCTCATTGTGTCTCTCATAGTTGAAGTGTACCTATGATGAAAATTACAGACCTCTCTCATCATTCTAAGTAGGAGAACTTGCACAATCAGTGGCTGACTAAATACTTTTTGATCCCACTGTATATATATATAAATATAGGGGTTGTAAAGGTTCAAATTATTCACGGTTCGGTTTGTATCACGGTTTCATAGGGTCACGGTTTTGCTACGGTTTGGTATGTGCTATGTTCAGGGTATAAGGACTGTCAAATAAAAATAAAGAAAATAAGAACAAATAATCTAACTACAAGCAACAGTACAAATAAATACAACAGAGCAAAGATACAAATGAAATAAACAGTGCTTTTCAGGTTATTTAGGTATCTAATAGTTGTGTTCAGGTACAGAAATTAAATAAAGTAATCAAATGTAAAACTTCATTGGATATCTTAACTGTATAAATTAAATAAAGATTAATTAATATTAAAATTGCAAAAGCTATTCATTCAAGAGCAGTGAGTGATTTTGCTTGTCTTTTGTTGTTTGGTTAACATTAAAAACCCAGACCGTATCAGGAATATTAGGCTGCTGTCACTTTAAGAGCGAATGCACAGATCTAATATACTGATACTGTACACATGCATTTACTTTCTCAACTCTTTACGTTCACTTAAGACAGAACATAACCTACTGTGATTGCTAGGATACTCGCACACTGATCACACAAGTCCTCATATGTGTGTGTGTGTGTGTATATATATATATATATATATATATATATATATATATACACATATGCATTGAAAACAAGTGGTATTTTTAAAAGAAATATAGCACAAGTACAATTTTCAATTCAAAATAAAGTTTGTAAGATCTCAAAATATAAAACAAAAATTTTGTACAATATAATTAAAATAAACTGCTAATATGGTGACCTTTATACATTCACAATAACATGAGCTCAGACCAGCTGGTTAAAAATAACAAAGCAAGTGGCAAGTGAGACTTGGCGTGATATTTCGTATCTAATGCAGTGTTAGTTGTCGATGGTTTAAGGGTCCAGATACTTTTTGGACTACTTTGTACAGTTTAAAATACTTTTCACTTAAAAAATATATTTTTGGGACATTTACATGGTCTGCATATACATGCATTTCACACAACTGAACAAAGATTGACAGTCTTTCAGACAAAGAATCATAGTATTGTGTATTTGAATACTCCAGACAAAACTGCTCTGTAACAACAGAAGATGCATCTGTTAATGTAATCCAACCACAGGTGTGTGTGATACCAGTCCACCCACCATACATGTCTGGACTTTCCCAGTTCATTACCCCTACAGTACATTTTAGTGAATTAGAAAAGATAAATTCATTTATGCTTGTCATCTTTCTGACATCATATTTAAGAGTTTTGACTACGTTTCTTTTGAATAGCATCTTTATACGTATTTTATTATGTTTATACTTTTTGTTATTTAAAATAGTTAAATAAATTCAGTTTTTTACAGGTTTCATTCTTGTAAGTACAAAAATATGGACTGTGAATAATGTGTTAAGTTTAAGTTAAATTTAAGTTATTTTAAGCCATTATAGACATTTTTGCATTGATATTGAACCTACAACATTTAACACTGAAACATTTTTAATATCATGGCAAAAAACATGTAATGCAAAAAGTTTTGTGGGTTAATTCTTTTTTTCAATTCAAATTGTTGTACAGCACACCAAAACTGAGTGATGCTACCAAAATAAACTTTAATATAAATCCATTAAAATGTGTTTTTGTTTTTCATATATATAACATTTTAGATGGGATCATTTTATGGATTTATTTGTAATTCATTCATTTTGTTTTATTCATTTTTAATTTGAATTCAATTGTATGAATTAAACAGCTCATAAACATACTTTATAATATTTTAGTAATTGAAATAACCCATTAAACATGAATGTATTATGCAATCAATTAAGACATTTTCTCCTTATATAGAACCTTTTTGGCATGAAGGGTTCTTTAAAATTGAGTCAAGAACCCAAGAGTTCTATTTAGAACCCAATTGAACTGAAATTGTTTATTAAGAGTGAAGGTTGAAATAGGGTATTAGGGTTCGTGATGATAAACATTAATAATACACTTTAACTGGAGGTTTATATAATGGTAGCAGCTCTGATACTTTGGACCTGAATAATTAAAATGTGATTTCTTGGGTTCAATTATAACCTTTTGTAAATTAAAAAGTAAAATAAAAATAATGAAATTGAAATCGCTTATTTATTTGCAGGGCCGCAGGTCAAAGGCTGAAGGAACATGTGTGTATATAGCACAACAAAGATCTCATAATCACATGGTCACCGTTTAACAATAGTTGAAATGGTGAGAGGAAAAAGTGACGAGGCAAAACCTGACTCACCTCACACTACATCACACACTGCATTTCAAAATTATGAAGCAATACATGCCATTTGTCTTTGGAATCCAAGTAATGTAGTGGTTTTTCAACAGGTTAAGTGAGTTTTCAAAGCAGTGAGCTCATCACGCCAGTTTAGTATAAAAACCCCACACTCATGCATTCAGTACACAGCGGACGGTGGAAACACACACCAGACTGAAGCAAGAGTGAAGACTAGATCTACATCTACAACAGACAATAGACTCTCTGGTAAAAATCAATTCTGAACTCTCTTTACGATTAAATGCTTTACCAGCAAATATTGCTCTCATTTATCTGCTAGGCTATAAAAATGCTTCATGTTTTATAACTACTGTATGTTAAAATATGCAACAGTAATAATAAGCCAATTTGGTTGTAGAAAATTTAATGCAAAGTGTTTAGTTGCATGAGCGTCACTCTAGTCTAGACCAACCAGTTGCCTTGCTGAAGAGCAGAATTATTTAAAAAACAATATTTAAATAGCCAAATGGGATTGAACAACCAAGCTTGAAATATTGTCAGAAAAATGGCACAAACGGTTCCTTAAGGGGCATATTTTTACCTTATCTACCCCTAAATAATACAGTCCGCATTATACCTTAAAGCAGTAATAAGTATGTACCTTTGAGGATACCGCCTAAGGGGACATTTTTTGCAAATTTTTTCTGATTGTTCGGTTCCTTCATTGCAAGCATTTGATTGACAGTTAAACTGCAGAGTAGGATTGTTTCTTTGGACTAATTCATTGTTGTGCGTTTACCCTCCAGATATCAGAGATGAAGAGCGTTCTCCCAGTGAAGATGTTGTCGGCGTTGGCTCTGGTTCTGCTGGTGTTCAGTGCGACTGAGGGCCGGATTCTCAGTAAATGTGAGCTGAAGACTGAACTCGAGGCGGGTCTGGGAGGAAATCAGGGAGGAAGTGGGCCTGGATATGTCACTTCTGGGGTTGAAGACGTGACCGAAGGTGTTGTTGAAAATGGGACTGGAAGTTTGCCTGGAAATGGGACTGCGCCTGGAAATGCAACTGTAGACTTGGGCCTCGTCGCCAATAGTAAGTTTATGAGGGTAAACACTTTGAGTTGAATTCTAGCAATGGTACAAATGTAAGCAAAGGGTGTTTCTGTCTCTCTTTCAGTCGTCTGTTCTGTTGAGCGTGTTTCAAAGTTCAACACCAACCTGGTCACCGCCATCGGATCTCCAGCAGATTCCCGTCCCAGACCAGCACAACGACCCAATGAAAGACCAGGGGGAAGACCTGGTCAGGGCCGTCCCGGTGGAAGAGGAAAGAGATCCCCCGGTGGGGGGCGAGACAGGAATCCACCTAGCTTGTTTGGCGAAAGTTCAGAGGAGGATTCCAGCGAAAACTTTGCCACAAAACTGTTTGGGATCTTCCAGCTGAGCGATCGCTTGGCGTGCGATTCCGGATCCGGACAGAGTCTGAACATCTGCCGCATGAACTGCAGTGGTGAGTCACATGATACCTTCTTTCTCATGAGAAAACGTATGATTTCGCATGATTTGAACAAAAACGCATACTTTTTTTCAAAAGTCTCCCTGTGGTGAAAATCAAGATTTTAATGTTGTTGACTACATAGGGACTTTAAAAATAAGCATGACGCTTCACCCCTAAACCTAACGTAGATTAGGGAATAAGCAGATTGTATGAAAACATACAGATTAGATTGTACAAATTCATAGAAATTAGCCACCAGTTCGCAAAAAAATTTAAATAGTGAAATAGGAAATTGTGTTGATAGATTCTATACAGAAATTAGCATAAGCTGCTTTTCCAAACCGTTCTCTTTGCTTAACCGTTCTATTCTGTGCCGATCCGGTCCAGCCGGTACGGATATGGTTTCATGCACTGTGAAGCTGATAACAGAGCTATTTGTAAGTAATACAAATGCGTCAGTCATTGCATTGGTGAAGCAAGAGTTTACAGACAATATGAGATGTAAGCAACTACGTTATTGAGGATGATCAGATATTCCTTTTCATTTTTTAATTAAAATATATTTAAATTATTAACTTGCATTAACTTCGCTCAAATAGCACGCTTGGCCATCTACAGAGAAACCGGTAGCCAAGCAACAGACAAGAAGTGACCAATCATGAGTGGCGACATCATGCATTCTATCATTCCGGAATGAGAATTCCAGGTCGAGAACAGTTTGTAACCAAGCTCAGGTGGAAATATAACTGGAACTTTTCCTTACCGTATCGGCCCGATAGTGGAAAAGCGGCTAGCCTGTAGTTTCATCACAATTTCAGAGAGTCAAATTTGAGTGACGTCTCATGTGACTGGTCACAAATGTAATTGAAAACCGGATTGTAGAAAAAGGTAAAAATGCAAATTCATTCAATACAAACAATACACCAAAACCTAAAATAGTTACGAATTGCTGTAAGCTTGTGTTGATTGACCCAATATACACAATGGCACAGCCCCGTCGCAATTTCAGAATCATAGTACATTAACTTTGAGTGACGTCTCATAAATTTTGTCTTCTAAAGCTCTGATTGATGATGACATCAGGGATGACATCACCTGTCTGAAGACCCTGTTGGACAGCGTGACCAATGCGTAAGTTGTCAACTTCTCACATCTACAAATCAGTAGTCAATTATAACAGATGCAGGGTTTTGCTATTCACAGGATCACAGTCTAGGCTCCCTTTAGTAGTCACCACTCATTTGGATGACTTAGCTCAACTTTAGAGCATTGCCAAGGTCGCTGTTGCTTCAAATCTGCAAAATGAATTTGAATAGCAATGCATTTTAATTGCAAATTGCCAAATGTTTTCATTCTAATATAACTAAAATAAACTAAACAATTGTATTTTTCTCCCGATTACCCAATATCTAAATAATTGAACAAGTAATCGAAGCATGTTCAAAATGAGTAATATTCCTGGTCCGGTTTTCTTACAGCGCTGCTCCAGTCTTCGCTCCTCGGCCCAAAAAGAAGTAAGTCAAACAATTGAAAGATTGCACGAGTCAAGAGAAATACTGATTATAAATATATTTATATTTTACTCAATACTTGAAAGCTTTGAAGGTAAATAAAAATACATTTAGCTTAAATATCGTGTGTGTGTGTGTGTGTGTGTGTGTGTGTGTGTGTGTGTGTGTGTGTGTGTGTGTGTGTGTGTGTGTGTGTGTGTGTGTGTGTGTGTGTGTGTGTGTGTGTGTGTGTGTGTGTGTGTACAAAATATCTATTTCTGGTAAATGCAAAACATTTTTTTTATTATATATTGGGCAAAATAAATAAATAAATGTATGATGAAAAATAAGTACCTAAAACAATATATTTGGACCTTTTGGTTATTTTGAAATATGTATCAAAACCTATATCTGAAAATAATATAACATTTGGTTTCAAATATTTATAAGAGTATCTCATTAAGCAACATGATAAAGTCAAACTGAACTGGAGTCAATTGTTAGTCACATAGGTTAGAAGGCAATCGCTTATGTAAATTACATAAACTGGGTGCTCCTGTGTTTACAGTAGCATTCTACAACATTAAGATAAGCTACAGCAATAAGGCATACAAGATGCAAAGCTTGTTTTACAAGTTTGTTTTTATTGTCTTTCAGGAAGCACATGCTGTGTGTGAAGGAGTGCCGCAATGTCAATCCTTTGCAGTACTTTGCTGAGTGTGTCTAACGCGTTTGTTAATCTGCTGGGAAAAGCCTTTCACAGAGGAACTGCTATGTTCTCAGACTTCTACATGTCTTGTATTTCATTCTCTTCAGTTGCACTTGTCAAAATGCGCATGGAAAATGTTCTCAAAATAGCTACAATTTAGTTGCTTCTACATGTACAATAGTATACCTCAGAATGCAAATAAAACAATATTCATAAAACGAGTTCCTTGTCTAAGTCTGTCTTCACAATAAAAACATCAATAAATCAAAGTTTGCATGAGTGAAAGGTTGAAAGCCTTTCTGGAATGATTATTTGTGTCCTAGCCCTAACAATGTTGCAATTTTTGTTCAGTAAACCTCACACAGATACAGAGTTTTACACAAACGTTTTGTTCATCACGTAGCAAGTGTATATCATCCAAAGAGTCAGGATTTAGCTGGTTTTACATGGTCTAGTTAACTTGTGGATGTCGCAACTACACCATCTTTCTCTATTATTTCTTTACAGCATTTAACTCCCTAATTTTTTGGAGGGTGCAAAATATATAATTTCGTGTTGCCTTTATGTTCTTTTGTCTGACTTGAGCACCTGCCTCAAGCTTCATGATGACTCACAATAAAAAATAAACTCTATTTAACCAAATCCATTGTGCAACGCCCGTTCCTCCCATTAGCAGAGACATATTACATTACATATATTACATAAGCAAATTAGTGGCATTGATCATGTTAACTGCTTTGTACACAGTGTGCTCTTTGGATTCAGGCAGCATTACAGTCAGTCCGTCAGGCCATCGGGCAGTCCTTAATTGTCGAGCCCTGAAATCTGACCTCTGACCTGTAATGCTGCCTAAATCATAATCATACACTTTTCGTTCGTTGTCCAGAGGAGAACTGGCCCCGACTGAGCCTGGGTTCTTCTCCATTCTCTCACCTGAGTGAGTTTTGGTTCTTTGGCTTTTGGCTTGCTTAGTTCGGGACATTTAATATTCAACAAATTTTATTAACCTGACACCATAATATGAGAACTGAACTGAGCTGGATGATGACATCACTGTCTTCTCCAGAGCGGCTATATATAAATGAACTAAATTAACATATTTTTTACTAAAAAAAATTAACCATCACTGAACAGTGAGAAACAAACTTTGTTCTATTATTTTCCTGTTATCTCTGTAAAGCTGCTTTAAAACAATCTGTATTGTAAAAAGCGCTATATAAATAAAGGTGACTTGACTTGGATCGTTCTCAAATACAGTGTTGCCAAGTCCACGGACTACTTTTAAATTGTTGCTGCAGGTTTATTTTTATTTTTGTGGCTCGATTTCCCCAAAATAACCCACCCCCGAACATACAATTTCGGCAGTGAATTCGGGCCCTGACAGGGGAAATCATTGGGCTGTATATGATTTGGGCTGTTTTTATGCAGACCTGGCAACCCTGCTCAGATCAGAGCTGAATAACACAGTCATCAGGTGCAATTACATCAATTCTGAGTTTATATAATCAAACAACATATTTAAAGGAGGAATTGCATACAAGAAATATGATAAATAATAGTTGAAATTGTGCTTACAAAATTGTTTATTCTTTCATCTCGTTTACTGTTTGTCCTGTGCCACGTGGAATTCATATTTACATGCTGGGGAACAACAGGAAAAAGGTCTAAGCAAACCTTTTCCCCACAGTATTTGTGTACTGTTTGAATACACTCAAATAACCCTCACAGCGCAGCTCAGAGATTTGGATTGAGATACTGACTGAAATGGTGACAATTTCCACCTAAAGTTTGTCATACTGAACCAGTAAAGCATCTGAAGTTAAAAAATAAAGCTTTTATAAAACAGTTAGCTTATTTTATCTTAAACACAAGTGTTTGAAATGTAATGATCAGCATGCCATAAGCAAAGTTGCATGGAAAAAGAGACAAATATATCTAAGTTTCCTGAGAACAAACTCTGGATTACGAAACCCATCTGGTGTAGGTGCAGAAGATCATGTATGATTTAAAACTTTTAAATGATTTTAAATTTAATGATCCTTTAATTAGACCAAAACCTTCAGAGTTCAGATCCACCCAAACAAAACAGAGTACAGATTCAGGGCTT
Source organism: Siphateles boraxobius (assembly GCF_051911475.1). Taxonomy (NCBI): domain Eukaryota; kingdom Metazoa; phylum Chordata; class Actinopteri; order Cypriniformes; family Leuciscidae; genus Siphateles; species Siphateles boraxobius. The sequence continues at coordinate 1,064,446 of NW_027508908.1, read as the reverse complement.
TAGAGAGACACACTGTCCTCTATTGTATGAGATGTGACTCTGAAGATCAGATGAATGACCAAACTGCAGCATTCATCTATTTGAATGGGAAATGCTGTGTGTGTGTGTGTGTGTGTGTGTGTGTGTGTGTGTGTGTGTGTGTGTGTGTGTGTGTGTGTGTGTGTGTGTGTGTGTGTGTGTGTGTGTGTGTGTGTGTGTGTGTGTGTGTGTGTGTGTGTGTGTGTGTGTGTGTGTGTGTCATAATCCAAAGACAAACAGCTCAAAAGCTCAAGCTTCAAAACTCCACTGAAATCACAGGGCGAAAAGAGTGCAAACAAATAAATAAAAATGACAAAGCTGGCAACCTGAACACCCTGGCGAGCATTTGGGATTTTCTTCCAATCTGTTTAAGAATGACATCACAGTAATACGATCTCCTCGTGATGATGGGATGGACCAACCGCACAGGTGGAGGTCACTCGAACATATATAAGATGGACAACAGAACAGAAAAACACTGAAATTTGAGAAGATCCTTCAACAAGCATCATTTCAACAGAACCTCTGGTAAGACGCTTGACAATTCGGTTCTTCATGATACTTAATTGCATATTTTTTGCTCAAATCAATCATTAGATGGTCCCAGCTGATTATTGTTAAAAAAAATCGCTGTGAGTGATTTTGGTGATAATATAAAATATGTATTTATTTAAAATATTAATATATATATATATATATATATATATATATATATATATATATATATATATATATATATATATATATTGAAAAAAATATATCTAATGCGTTTAACCTCCAGATATCAGAGATGAAGAGCGTTCTCCCAGTGAAGATGTTGTCGGCGTTGGCTCTGGTTCTGCTGGTGTTCAGTGCGACTGAGGGCCGGATTCTCAGTAAATGTGAGCTGAAGACTGAACTCGAGGCGGCTCAGATTCAGCTGACTGAAGCCATGGGAGACAAAATGACCGTGGATGATCTCATCGCTAGACGTAAGTCATTTTTCTTTCACCTTGTCTCTCTATCTTCAGAATGCCAAACTGCCATGTTTTATGTCAATTATGTCTTTCTTTCTACCTTTCTGTGGCAGTTGTCTGCAAGGCCAACAGCTCAGCCTTCAACACCAGCTCTGTCAAAGCCATCAGGGTCAATGATAAGGAGAATAAACCAGCTCAAGCTCCACCTCTAGCTAAATCTGGAAGCCCACGCAAGCCTCACGCACAAGACCCCACTAAAGGACCACAGGGGTCCGGCCATGAGATCAAGCCTCACGCACAAGACCCCACTAAAGGACCACAGGGGTCCGGCCATGAGATCAAGCCTCACGCACAGGCCCCCACTAAAGGACTACAGGGGTCCGGCCATGTGACCAAGCCTCCACACCTGAATGTTTCTGCCAAAGTTTTCGGGCAGCTGTACGGCCTGTTTCAGCTCAGTGATCAGCTGGCCTGTGATTCCGGCATGAACGCATCGCTCAATGTCTGCAACATGAGCTGTTCTGGTGAGTTTAAGGCCCTGTTTACACCTTTAAGATGTGTTTTGGTCGATCGGATCAAGTAGACGAGGGAGACTCATTCTCGTTCACACCTGGTGTTTTAATCCGTCTCTTTTGTCCACTTTCAAACCCTTCTGTCCTGATTTCTTCGAGGGGAGGTCTATGGGCGGGTATTGGGTAAATGTGTGTGATTTCAGATCTTTCAAACTAATGGATGAAATAAGCTCTCGCAATTTACATATGAACGCGACCGGAGAGACTGAAACACACGGAGATCATCAGCTTTAGTTTCTGCTCTGACAGACGCAAGATCAGCCGAACGCTGCGAGTGTGTGTTAGAAATCAGGAATGATGAGAGAACATTGTGCTTGATATGTTTTTCATCTTCAAACCAAACTTGAGTCTCCAGCCGACAAAGTTTAAATCCCGTCTGGCTAGAGCTCTTCCCATAATGTTCACGCATTAGATCAGTAGACGGAGAGGAGACGGTCTTTTGTGGCTGTTTGAACACATTCGATCACATGAGTGTTTACACTACGAAAGCAATCCGGTCGAATGCGTTTTCAACTTCCTCTGGAAGTGCTTGAAAGTGGACCAGCTCAAAACTTTTTAAACCCCGTTTACACCTTTATTGTCGTCCACTTGTGATCCGATCGACCATCCAAGTGCATCTTAATACCAGGAGTAAACAGAGCCAAAGTGGAAAAAACTGCATATAAAATGTAGCACTTAAGATCTGCATTTATCATGAACCACATTGTGTTTTTAATTTCTGCATGAATACTGTGAGTGTTTAAAAATCATTATTTTTCTTTTATTGCACAAAAGCTTTGACTGATGATGACATCAGCAATGACATCGTCTGCCTGAAGACCCTGATGAACAGCATGTAAGTTCACACAAGCTCAAACACAGGCCTGCTTTAGTTACCAATGGTGTTTAAAATATGAATTCAAAGCAGGCATTTCTTCGTTAGTTTGGTATGATAAGAATCGCATAATAAAAAAAAAATTAACACAAATTTTCAAAGAACTGAAACTGTAAATATTACGCGTGTTATTTCTTAAAGGAACATGCCGACTTTTTGGGACTTTAGCTTATTCACCATATACCCCAGAGTTAGATAAGTCCATACATACCATTTTCATCTCCGTGCGTCCCGTAAAGCCTAATTTATACTTCTGCGTCGAACTTACGCCGTAGCTACGCCGTAGGCTGTGCGTAGCTCGCGTACCCTTCGGCGTACCCTGACGTGCACCTCTCCAAAAATGTAACAACGCGTCAATTCTACGCGGACGCAAGCGCTGTGATTGGTCTGCCAGAACCCCTCCCTCGGGTTTCACATGCTCCCTCTGCGTGCGTCAACGCGGACAACGACGCAGAAGTATAAATTAAAACCAATGCGTAGTCTACGGCGTAGAGGCTCCGGCGTATGTCCGACGCAGAAGTATAAATCAGCCTTAACTCTGTTTGACGCAACAATAGCGCAACACGGACTCTCTGCTCCTCACCATGGGCATTCTCAGGCACTGCGAGCAAATCACTCCGCCCAAAGTAGCAGTGCTTCGCCTTCTGAGAATATAGTTCCGGTTAAAATACGTATACGGTTAAAAGATGTCTGTCTCATATGACCTTGTGATTTGTACACACTGTGACTATACAAATCACAACATAGGAAAATGTTGACGTTGTTTTGTCACTTATTGGGAGCAGTATGACAGCTGAAGCCATTTACTTCCATCTTTATGCTAAGCTAGGCTAGCGATGGGTGTGTCAGACAGAGTTACGGGACGCACGGAGATTAAAAGGGTATGTATGGACTTATCTAACTCTGGGGGATACGGTGAATAAGCTAAAGTCCAAAAAAGTCGGTGTGTTCCTTTAACAGGAAACCTAAACCCAAAGAGAAGCCCACTGATGTAAATAAGATGTAATTTTATAGTTTTATTAGCTCAAGTTTAGTTGTACAAATCATGTGAAATCATAAATTTAGTTATTGTAGTTAAATGCATTGCCATATCAGCTTCACAGGCTATTAAATAGCAGATACATATTCAGCATTCAACAATATAATATAAAAAATACAAAATAATTACTACAAAACTATAAAATTCAACAATACAGAATAGTACAAAATAAAAAAGCATTTGAGGCTTGAACAATATAATCAGGCCTGAATGTTCAATGTGTGATTGTCTTTGGTGTGTTACAGTTTGGAGACGCTGATGGTGAAGGAGTGTCACTCCGTCGTTCCCTCAAAGTACTTTGCAGACTGTGCTTAAAAAAACTCGCTCTAGCTTCCTCCTACTGCATCACTTACACACACAGCAGTCTGATGGTTTCCATACCTCTGGTAATGAGGTCAATATGATGGTGGCGGTATCTGTGTGAGTTTAATAAATGTCTAATGACTTTAAAAGAGGGAGGTTGTGCATTAACACACTTTAGTTTATTGCTGTAATACTGTGAATGTTTACATTCTGTCTAAATATTTATTACTGTGCCTAATATCATTGTGTTGCTGCTGAGAGCTTTTAAATACTGTCACTTTATCATAAACAATAAAATCTAAAACTGGAGTTCTTTTTTTTCTTATTACATTAAATCAAAAAGCTTAAAATAACTGGATTTGTCAAGTGTTGGCTTCATCATCACCAGCTTTTTCTGTGTCTGAAATCTATTGCAATCTGCATTCTATGCATTTATGTTAGATTATAAATATTATTGTTCTATGCATTTAAAAATATGAGATGTGGGGGAAAAAAATCTATTTTATTTTATCTACCTTCGCATTTACTCATAAAACCTTTGCACTTCTCCAAGAAACTCGCAAAGAACTCAAAAGCTATGCAAGTGAATGCAAAGTTTCTCAAGGGAAGGCAAAAGTTTTGCAAGTGAATGCAAAGTTTCTTGGGGTAAGACAAACATTTTGCCAGGGAAATGCAAAGGTTTTGTGAGCAAATGCAAAGTTTCTCGGGGGAACACAAATTTTTTTTATGAAAGAATGCAAAATCATTTACATAATTTTTCCTACCATCTCATATATATTTTTTCAATTACCATGTCTCTTTAAGGATTTCAGAATACTTTACAATACTTATGAGCATAATTATGGGGGATTTTTTTGTTGTTGTAAATCTAGTTGCTGATACATTGATATGGAGTGGAATGAGGAAATACAATAAGCATTTTTTTTTTAGATCATGCAAACAACTAAACTAATAATGAGATAAATGCATTTTTATTTTAGACAGAATTAAAAATTTGAACATTGCAAATTGCATAGATTTTATTATACATTTATTCAATAATATTAATTTCAATATTCATTTTATGTATAAAATATAAATATTTTAATTTTGTCAATGCACAATGCATTTTGTGAAACATTTAATCTCTTACCAGACGTTCTGTTGGAGATACAGATGAATGAGAGTCTTTAAATGTTCCTCAGTCTTCAGTGTCTGCGAACCATCAGATTTATATATGTTAGAGTCGCCTCCACCTGCAGCTGTGCTTTTGGTTCATCCCAACATTAATACTGAGATTAATATTTGATGCTTGTCTCAGAGAAAGACTGTCTCTCCCTGGAGAGTTTTGGTTCCTCCCAAGGTTTCTTCTTCATCCACTTAAACCAACCAACCAACCATCTTTTAGGCACTATATTCTGCAAAGCAGTTTTGGATCAAAATGTATTGTGAAAAGCATTATGCCAATAAAACTTAAAAAAGTGAATTACTTTAAAAAAAAAACTGAATTACTATATACTAGGCATTCTTTCCAAGTAAAGCATCACTGTTCCTACATAAATTTGCAAGTTGCATGAGCTTTTGACACACTAACGTAAGCTGCAAATCATTTACTGTGACAATGCTGAAGAACAAGTCTGATTTTAAACGGATAATTTCTTTAAGTCCTAAATGATCCTTAAATTAGGTTGGTTGAAACAATTTCTTGTGAGTTTCTAGAAGCGGCTATTTAAATGACAGCGCCTTGCCCATAAAGCACTTTTGCGCAAAAGCTTTAAGTGTTCACAAGGAATTGTCAGGTTCACCCCACCAACAGATACACCAAAGAAAAAGACAGTGAGGATTTAAAGCTTTAAAAAGTGACTTCTGTCCTCGATTATATGTCTGTTGCAGTCATGCAACATCAGCTCCAGAAACGATCACAGCTGGAAATTATATGAAAGATACAAACTAAAATGACCTGCATGTTACATCACAGCAATTTTCTTCACTTATATAGGAACAATGATGGCACAAGATTGTTTGGGTGGATGAAGAAACCTTGGGAGGAACCAAAACTCAACAGGGCGAGACCATAACACATTCAGACCAAGTTGGAGGTGGAGGCGACTCTAACATATATAAGTCTGATGGGTCACAGTACAGAAGGACAGTGAAGACTGAGGAACATCTGAAGACAACAAAACATCCAATAACATACATCTGGTAAGAGTCATTTTAATACGGTTCTTCCTGCTGTTTTGATTGCAGGTTCTGTGAATAAACTGGTAAGGAATGCCATGCTGGTCATTGTGACTGCAACAAGTATACACTAGTTCATTTAGGGTCAGTACGATTTTTGAATGTTTTTGAAAGAAGTCTCTTCTGCTCACCGAGGCTGCATTTATTTGATCAATACAAATACAAATACAGTAAAAACAGTAATATTATGAGATATTATTACAATTTGAAATGTGTTTTCTATGTGAATATATTGTAAAATGTAGTTTATTCCTGTGATCAAAGCTGAATTTTCAGTATCATTACTCCAGTCTTCAGTGTCACGTGATCCTTCAGAAATCATTCAATGATTTGATGCTCAAGAAACATTTCTGATTATTATCAGTGTTGCATATTTTTATGGAAACTGTTATACTTTTTTATGGAAACTGAATTCTCGGAATTCTTTGATGAATATAAAGCCCAAAAATACAGTATTTATTTAAAATAGCTTTTTTTTACATTGTAATTGTCTTCACTGTTGCTCTAATCAATATAATCAGCTGCGATGCATTGATTAAAGCAATATTTATCTATTTTTTTGCATGATCAGCATAAAATAATGAGTTGTTTTAATGCGCTTCAGTGCAACCGAATTAACTCAACTGACTGAAAAGAAGCTTGCTATTGTAAGGAACTCAGCTTTTGGAAATATTAATAATCAATAATATCTTGTTATTATTAATTATAAATATTTGGGTCAGTTAATTGGATTAACTTGATGTGGCTGAATTAATATTACAATCAATTAATCAGTTCTTCCAACGAACTCTTTTGATTATTAATTTATTCTAAGAAAAGGGTATCTTCCATGGCCACCGAAGAATAATTATTTCTTCGCCTGTACAGTATTTTGAGCCAGTAGCAAAAACCGTGATCGTAAAGTGACTTGTATTGCAAACAAAACAGAACCAAATACATATTATGTACAAGTTTTATTAACTAAATATAGATATTTATATGAATATAAATAAACTAAACAACATACACACATGAATACATAAATAGGTTAGTGATAGAAAAAACATTGGAAACCGGAAGAGGGTCTATGAGAAGAACCATCAGAATTTCATTTTCACATTTCATTGAATTGAATACTTGCATTTGTAATGGGAACAATTCTTGAAGTTGTTGAAAATTGAAGTCGTTGATGGTTCCGGCAGTGTCAAGTGGAAGTTGGTTGAGCGTTCTCTTTCTCCAGGAACGCATGGCTGGTTTGGTCAAGGCCTGGGACTCTGTTGAGGCCACGCCGAGCACCCAGGAGAAGTGAGGAAGTCGGAAGGATGGGTGATTGGAGTCGTTGTTGGTTGGAGTCTTTGTTGGTTGGAGTCTTTGTTCCAAAACTCTTGAGATTGTCCTTGGTTCTTTGTGAGAGAGTCAACTCTCTCCTGCCTGTGCCCATATCTGGTTGGAATGGAGGCCTGCTGGGCCCTGGGGCCCCCGTGGAGGGGGAGGGGGTTCCCCAGAATCACCAGAACAGTGTTGCGGCTGGATGAAAGAACTAAGAGAGGGAGGTCACATGTGGACTGTCTCTAATAAGGCCTGGAAAAGATCCTCCCCTAAGGGTTGAACTCGACCAATCAGAAAGGTGACATGTCTGAGAGGGAAAGTGGCTCTTAGTTGATTTACGGATCTTTGTCCCTAGCATGATTATACCTTCATTAATGTTCAGATAGCTATAACACATCCACACTGCATTCTAGAAGAAGGTGATGTACATCAAAGTGTGAGTCATTAAATGAGCATTACTTAGGTAGGAGGCATGATACAGGTGAGGTTACATTGATCGTTAGTTGGTTGTATACCAGGATACATACCATAATATATACCTAATAGTACACGAGACAGTAAACCATTTACACTGTTTCTTTCACAGTTTTATGCATGTTCATTTATAGATCAGTTAGTCTATGATTAATGCAGCAAAGTCTGTTTTAAAGAGGTTTCTGTTTCATAGTCTCTCTCTTGACTATGTGGCCACATTCCTCGGAGGTCGTAAAATCTCCTTATCATGCCCTGTAACATGACACTGTTTCTGCCCTTGTGTTTGTTCATTTGGGCTGTGTGAGGAGTTTCATAAACCTTTGTATATAATGAATAATTAGTATGTGTCTGATTGGTCCATACCCTACACTATTTATCTCTACTTTCACTTGTCTCTGTGTTTAACCTCCAGATAACAGAGATGAAGAGCGTTCTCCGAGTGAAGATGTTGTCGGCGTTGGCTCTGGTTCTGCTGGTGTTCAGTGCGACTGAGGGCCGGATTCTCAGTAAATGTGAGCTGAAGACTGAACTCGAGGCTGGTCAGATTCAGGTGATTAGAGCCATGGGAGACAAAATGACCATGGATGATCTCATCGCTAGACGTGAGCAACAGATTCCCTCTATCCATATATTTATGTCACAGGATGTGCAGATAAAAGTTTGATCAGCCTCACACCCTTTATTACTTTGTGCTGTGGCAGTTGTCTGCAAGGCCAATGCCTCGGGCTTCAACACCAGCTTTGTCAAAGCCATCGCCGCCAAGCCTAAACCGAACAGGCCCTTTATTAATATCCATTCTCGGCAGCTGTACGGTGTGTTTCAGCTCAGTGATCAGGTGGCCTGTGATTCTGGCATGATGCCGTCGCTCAATGTCTGCAAAATGAGCTGCTCTGGTGAGAAAATACCACACCAATCATAACACTATCCTAAACAATGATTTGTGAATTTCTGGACTCAAAAACTGCCAGATTCCTATGGCTCTCTAAGCATTCACAGTGAGCCAGTTTGAATAAGGTTTTGATTGTGTTGTTTCCTCCAATAGCTTTGATTGACGATGACGTCACAGATGACATCGCCTGCCTGAAGACCATGATTGACAGCATGTAAGTGCCACACACACTACTATGATCTCATTTCATGCACTGAGAAAATGCTAAATTTCACACATAATTACAAAGAAATGGCAACTAACACGTTGTTGTAGAAAGACTGAAATGGTATTTTCTGGTAAAACTACTCCAATAATCTTTGTGTTCCCTTTCAGTCGATAATAACAGACGTAGTCGACGTCGACTGAAATGGGATCACGCTAGGGAGCCTATCATCTTCGATTACTATCGAACGAGCAAATGGAATTTGGCGTGCGTGATTTGCATCACACACTCCGCCCCCGCGGCGCGGGTATAAATACGGAAGTGGATGCACGCACTAGTTGCCTTTCGCTTCGGAGCCGTTCGTCTTTGATGTCTCTGAAGAGTGCTGTTGTATTCAACGAGCGAGTGTGTCGGTGTTCTTACGGGAAGACCTCTCCAGTGTTGGTGTTCTACAGCGTGGTGCAGCGGTGATCGCGAGCTTCTCAGCTCTCAACTGCTGTTTTAACAGCATCAAATTTCTATTGTTTGTTTGTGTGTTGACGGTTGGTTAGAGGGCGAGAAGTGAGTGCTTCACTGTTGGTTGAAAGACTATTCAGTCTTTGCCGCGGTCATTCCCTGTGTGCTCCGGCACTGGTGACGGTCCCATTTCCTAAAAGAGCAACACGGGTGTGAGTGCGTCTTTTTCAAGATGCCATTCCATCCGTGCGTTTCTGGGTGCGGTCTGGCACTATCTCCCTCTGACGGTCACGAAAGTTGTGTCGCATGTTTGGGCTTACAGCATGCCGAGGCAGCTTTCGTGGATGAGTCATGTTCTCACTGCGGGAACATGACCATCTCGGTGTTGAGATCTAGACTCGCCTTCGTCAAAAGCGTGGTGCAGTCCCCACCTCTGGGCCCCGCCCTTGTTCTTCCTCTGGGTTACCTTCCCAGAGAAAGACTGGGGTGCCGTCCAAGCTGGGTGATCTGAGGATCACAGTGAGGGGTAATCCGCCCGACCAGGCCCCGTGGGTCCCTCACTCCTCTTTCACACCGCAACCGGTGGAGCTCCCCATTGATCCCGCTGGTCCCTCTGTAATGGACAGACCAGCCGTGTCATTTGGGGCCCCTCCAGGGGATACAATGTCAATCGCAGCATCGGAGGGGGAGCTGAACTCTGGAGATGACAACTCGGCTGCACTGCCTCCCTCCGGGAGATCAGTGTTGCCCGAGCCAGATCCAGAAATTTCAGCTATGCTGAAAAAGGCCGCCGAGGCGGTAGGGCTCGTGTGGAACCCTCCACCGTGTCCCGAGCCGTCTCGGTTGGATGATTGGTATATCGGGGCGGGCCGTACTGGTTCTCAGTCCGCCGCCCCGGTTCCTTTCTTTCCTGAAGTGCATGAGGAGCTTACGAGGGCATGGATGGCACCTTTCTCTGCCAGAAACCGCCTGAGTAGCTCCTCCCCCCTCACTACCCTTGATGGGGGAGCGGTGAAGAGCGGACCGTTGCGATGCAGTTATGCCCAACGGCGGCCGCTTCCTGGAGAGGTGATCCTCGTCACCCCTCTAAAGCCTGTAAGTTCTCGTCCGCTCTTACGGGCAAGGCTTACAAAGCTTGTGGGCAAGCCGCTTCCTCCTTGCATGCCATGGCGTTGCTCCAGGTCCACCAGGCCCAGGCACTCATGAACATGCACGAGGGTAGTTCGGACCGTGAGCTCATGGGTGAGCTCCGCACTGCGACTGACCTCGCCCTCCGGGCGGCGAAGGTTGTAGCTCGCGCGGTCGGTTCGGCGATGTCCACACTTGTGGTCCAGGAGCGCCATCTCTGGCTCAACCTGGCCGATATGAGAGAAGCGGACAAGGTTCGGTTCCTGGACTCTCCCATTTCCCAGGTTGGGTTATTCGGCGACGCTGTGGAGAATTTTGCCCAACAGTTCTCTACAGGTCAGAAACAGACGGAGGCCATCCGGCACATCCTGCCTCGGAGGGACGCTGCTGCCTTCACCCGCCCGCCGAGGTCAGATCCTCCGCCTGTTCGTCGCCGAGGGCGTCCGCCCGCAGCCGCCTCAGCTCCCGTCGGACCATCGCAGCAGCCTTCACCCAGGTTCCGGCGTGGAGCCGGCCGCGAAAGGGGCGCCCAGCCTGCTCCAGGCGCTGCCAAGCCAGGTGGTAAGCATCATCGCAAAAGAAAAAGCTGAACCTGGACGGGCTCTCAGGGATGGAGGAGTTGCTCGTGGAGTGGTCGCCGATCCACTCCCTCTGGCTGGTTGGAGGGCCAGTTTTTTGTTATGTGTGTGTCTGTTCCGCCGCTGGCCCCTATAAAAATGGGGTCAGCGGAACCCACATATTCAGAAAAAGAGCAAATTTTCTGTTTCTGAGTCCCAAGTGGACCAGTCTGGCGGTGTGACCCTGTAATAGCCTTACATCCCCCAGCTTCCCTTGGTCGCCAACAGGCAGCTTGGGGCGTTCGAGGACCTGGTCATCCGCCTTCTCACGTCCCCCTGCCGCTAGTGGAGACAGGTAAGTGTTGCACTGCACACTAACACCACTATCTCTACTTTGCTGCCCCACCCCAGGCTCGGCTACCCCACTCAAGTCAGTGATAATCATCACATTAGGTGTTGAGCAGACGTGCTCCTGAAAATTCAGTGATATTCATCGCACCGAGTGTGGAGAATTGCTCCTGACTTGTGCTTGCTTATCTTATCCTGCTGGCGAAGGATTTGATATAGCCGCTCCTCCAGCCGGTACGAAGGCCAGTTGTGAACTTGTTCTTCGTGCTACTAGGTGTGGGTCGTGACCATCTTGGCCCAAGATTGGTCTGCAGCTCCGACCTGAAAGACATGTGCTTTAGATCTCTACCTTCCGCACCGCAGGCCATCCTGTGTGTGGCGTGTAAGAAAAAAAGGGTGGAGTATCAGTACAGTGTCCTTCCCCTCGAGTGCTCCAGAGCCCGTTGGGTCTTCAGGTCAACTGGAAGAGAGTAATCTCGCCCACGGGCTGAGTATCTCTTTTTCAGTTTTGGAGAGGGACTCGGTCTAACCCGTTTCTACAATGAGAATGTGTTCAGCTGGTGTTGAAGTGAGAAAGGGTCCCACTGAAAGAACTTTCAGAGGCTCCTGGGGTATATGGTAGTCGCAGCCTTTGGCTTCCTCCATATGTGACAACTTCAGCCCTAGCTTCATGATCGAGTCCCGAGGTGACCGTGGCAGAGCAGCTCACCCTGTGTGACTATAGTTCATCCCGGTCTGCTGCCAAACCCTCTTCAACAGAGGGGCCATGTACAAAGGGCGTGTTTTAACGGGGGCCTGGGCGACCCCCGACTACACGGGCATTCGTGTAGTTAGTTGTTAGACATTGCGACCGTTGCGCAAGCTTCACCCCTGCATGTCACAACTCACCCGTCACCTCCCCCTTGGAGTCAGAAGCTTCTGAGGACGCTTTGTTCCACTCCTCCCGCTTTACTCAATCGTGCCGCCATCGAGCCTCACGACAGTTATAGCCAGGGCAAGTGGAGACTCCATCCCCTGGGTCCAGCTGGATCATGACCATTCCGGGGCCGCTCAGTTGCCCCCCCGGTTTCATCTTTTCGCCAGTGTTTGTGTAAACCGAGCGGACTACCCTTGGACAAACACTGGGTCTCAGCTGCCCCAGGGGCCCGCAGAAATGCGTTTAACCCCAGTGAGCCTTCTAAAAGTGACTGCGACTCATGGTCGCCTTGCGCCTGCTCAAGTCAGTGAAATCATCACACTTCATGTTGAGCAGAATTGCTCCTGAAACTCAGTGAAGTTCATCGCACTCAGGTGTTGAGCAGCAATGCTCCTGTAGCTCAGTGAGTTCATCACACTCAGGTGTTGAGCAGAAATGCTCCTGTAGCTCAATGAATTCTTCACACGCAGTGCTGAGCAGAAATGCTCCTGGTGCTCAGTGAAGTTCTTCGTACTCAAGTGTTGAGCAGAAATGCTCCTGAAGCTCAGTGAACTTGTCACACTCATGTGCTGAGCAGAAATGCTCCTGGTGCTCAGTGAAGTTCTTCGCACTCAAGTGTTGAGCAGAAATGCTCCTGAAGCTCAGTGAGTTTATCACACTCAGGTGTTGAGCAGGAATGCTCCTGAAGCTCAGTGAACTTGTCACACTCAAGTGCTGAGCAGAAGATGCTCCTGAAGCCCAGTGATCTTCACATGTTGTGTTGAGCAACGCTCCTGTCTTTTTGCGCCCGTCGCTTGCACCTACGTGCTAAGTCAGGAGAGGAACAGGTCTTCATAGTTGCCCCTTATTGGCCCAACTAGACCTGGTTCCCATCGACAGCCTTCCTGACTTCCCCTGAAAACTCTTTCAGGGACGGGGCACGAGGGCACCCGCGTTCTTCCCCCGGAGATTCCGGGCGGTCTTACATCTGAACGCGGAGGTTCAGGTGGCTATCACTGGGCATGTGATAGTTACCATCACTTCTGCGAGCACCCCCTAGAAATCGGTAGCGTGCTTACGCCTTTAGAAGTGGAACCTAGTCATTGAGTGCGTCTTCTCTCCAGAGGAGATCCTGAAAGCTTTCGATCACTTCAGTGCTCTCTTTCCTGCAAAATGGGTTGCAGTAGGCTGTTTTCCTTCACCCTCAAAATGATGTTGCCTCGGTGTTTAAACGACGCTCATCGTGTTGCAGAAGTGTGCAGAAGCACGTTCTGATCGTCAGGTTCCTGAGGAGCAAGGTCTTGTAAATCCTTGTGTCCCTCTTTATCCTCTTGGGCCTTGTCCCTGGTGCGACTGCACTGCAGAGACCGCCCCTGAGCCACTGCAGGCAGTGAGTTAAAAATTCTGTTATATCAGTTCTCCTGCTCGCATGGTCTCTACTAGAGGGTAGGGACTTACTCGCTTTCGGTCAACGTATTGTGCCTGGAGTCTGGTCCGGCTAACTCTCACAAGCTGAGACCCCGGCTCGGGTTGTGCCCAAGGTTCCTACCTCTCCTGTAATAGGAGCAGGTGGTGAGCCTGCAAGCGCTGCCCTGGAGGAGGCAGATCCAGCCCTGGCTTCTCTGTCCGTTCGCTTGGACGTGTACAGAACGCAAGCCATAGACCTCAGACCAGCTCTACAAATATCTGTTGGAATTCAGCAGAGAGGGAAGGCTGTTTCCATGCAAAGTTGCACTTAGTGCTTGCCTTCATTTCGGTAAAAATCCGAGATGCAACATGTCCACTTAGGTGTTGAGCTCCTCTATGATGAGTTTAAAGTGCTGTAGGAACAGCAGTGACTTCCCTGGCCTAAGCCCTGTCCTTCCCCGCCTTAAATTTGCGGGGGTATCAGAAGGCTTTGGTTTAGGCTTTGGAAGGTAGCAGCGTTAGTGTTCAAAGGGTGATCCCATTTCAGTCGACGTCGACTACGTCTGACGTTATCGACTGAAAGGGAACGTCCTGTTTGCGTATGCAACCCACCGTTCCCTGAAGGAGGGAACGGAGGACGTAGTCCCCTTGCCACTACCGCTGGACCACCGCTGACCCCGGGTTACTCTCGGCTCCTCAGCGAAAAGCAACTAGTGCGTGCATCCACTTCCGTATTTATACCCGCGCCGGGGGGGGCGGAGTGTGTGATGCAAATCACGCACGCCAAATTCCATTGGCTCGTTCAATAGTTATCCAAGATGATAGGCTCCCTAGCGTGATCCCATTTCAGTCGACGTCGACTACATCCTCCGTTCCCTCCTTCAGGGAACGGTGGGTTGCATACGCAACCAGGAAGTTATGTACAACTATAAATAAAAAGGATTTTTGACAGTGTAGTTACTGGATGGAAATTGGGCAAAGGCGCATCCAAAGGGAAAGTCTAAAAGGCCTCTATGAAAATGTGTACAATATATAAACTTTCCATATAAGTTGTATTACATTCATAACATTTTCTTTCTTCACAGTAAACCTAAACCCAAAAACGCCTCTGATATCACTCTTCCACTTGCAGTGTAAGTTGAATATAATCAAATGTATGGTCCTTTAAATATGCAAAAAGAAGTCTGCAGAAGTCTCTTTTTTAACAATAGTGTGCGAGATTATTTTTGCATATATATTATTGATAATTTTGCAAACATGTAAACCCAGTGCTGTTTAATCGATTAATCACATTTAAATTAGTAAATATATATGTGTAAATTTGTGAATGTTTATTTGTGTATATATATATTATTCATCTAATTATTTACCTCAAATATAAAGGCTTAAGAAGTAAAATCCGCCCTGAACATTCAAAGTGTGACTGTGTTTTTGTGTTACAGGTTAAACACTATTTTGGTGAAGGAGTGTCGCTTTGTGGTTCCTTCTCGTTATTTCGCTGAGTGTCTGACTGCAACGACACCAATTGCTGATTGATTTCACTGAGTCAAACAACAGAGTGATTTTACTTTTCTGACCTGCTGTAAAACTGTAGATTTGTACCAGTGATTTACAGAATCAAAATATGTATATACTGACTACCATTGCCTACAATATCGCTGCATGATTTCTGTCAATCTAAAAAGGCAACAGTCTGATGTTCCCATGGCAACTGCTTTGATTGAATGTTAATTAGGTCACTATGATGGTGGTGGGACCAGTGTGACTTTAAACATATCATATCACATAATTAATCATAACCAACATTTCAGGACTAACATGTATATGCTTTTGAAACCTAAATGTCCCCAACGCCTGGGCCAAAGTCCGGTTGAATCATGTCTGAAAATAACGAAAAGGGGTTTTATGACACTGTGTGTTGAGTACAAAACGTTGCGGTTTGGTTTTCGTGGAACTGGGTGACAGCAAGTTCTGAGTATATTACAATAATGACTTTGTTTATCTTTAGACAGTCGAGAACACGTCTAAAGAGTCCTTTTTGTCTCAGCTGGGATCGAATGTCGTGTACAGGTTATGTGACACCTCAGAGAACCAGATCAGACGTGTAATAACTAATTCAATACATTTTATATAGGCTAGTAAATAATAATAAAATCAAATAAGGGTTTTCTGGTTTCTTGTAATGAGTTGAAGTGCAGTGGTTTTGAGTATAATACACAAATTGTTATTGTTATGGCTATATGTTTCCAAAACTATATTTTAGTATATATATATATAGAATACATTTTTTTAAAGAAATAAAAACAAATGTATTGATTTAAAATTGCTATTATTTCTATAACTATTGTTCGTCCAGAATATTCTGACTGTTTACATGCATAAAAGTCTACCTAGTTCGTATTTATTTATTTAATATAGATAATATTGAATATTTAAAAATAAATTAGATTTAATATTTAATCATATATAATATTTTCAAAATTTAAAGTTGCCATACTAAATGACAAAAAGCAAATAATCCAAATAATTTGGTATTATCAATTACTTTTGGCTTTGATTGCACTCAAAAATCATACGTTTAAAGGATTTTTGCTTTGTTAAATTATGTCACTACCACGTTTTCATTGCTTTGTCCTATTTACATTTTCTTTTTAAATCTGGATTAGTTGAATACTTGCTTCCAGCCAACATGACATCTAAGGTTGCAAAATTTGATCTAGCCCTAAATATAACACAATGATCTAGGGCTGGGCTGAGTTTTCCGATAACGTTGTCTCTTAGCGCGCTACGAAGACTCTTAAGGTATAACTTAACTGAAGGTATACCATTTCTAGGTGTGTTCCTCGAACCATGCCTTAGGAAGGCGCTTAAGATATACCTCCTTACGTGCGACGTTACCCGGTGCTGTACGTGGCGATGGTGCTGAATTTGTTGATATCGATGGCTCGAGAATCAATTATTCCCTCGTGCAGGGGCTGCTGCACTGCATTATGTGAGAAAGCGGTGTTCTTTTTAAAAGAAGCACTTCAGAAATAGTGGAAATTGCATTTATTTGGACTCATGGGATATTATAAAAAATAAAAAATTACAAATTGCAAACTAAATTAAACCCTGGATATTTTATACCTGTATAATTTCGGAAAGAGTGCGCGAACGCACAACCTCGTGCTAAAACGTGTCATGCGTCTAACCCACTACAGTAACTGTACGTATGCTTTCATTGGATTAGAAAGGGCCACTTATATTATCATAATATATTTGCTATAATTTCTTTATTTACTCCACAACCAGGGTTGATTGCCCAGCAGCTGCATCACATTATTGGTGTAAATAAAAATTTTCTGTGATTGGATGACCTACTCAATAAAAGCGCAACACGCGAAACATGTAATCAATAGCTATGGCGGAGAATAAAAAGAAAGAAAGAGGAGAGCCCCCAGCTTTAATCCAACTGAAATGGACAAATTGTATTTTCTGTACACCTAAAGACTTTGAAAAGATTTAGAAAAGACTTTATAAGATTATCAGCTCACATCTAAAGACTTGGGCTCACAGTTTTTAGTCTCAGACTAAAGACTTGCGATAATATCAAACATGTTTGATATGAAAGACTAGAGAAAGACTGGCATAAATCGGGTCGCCGACTGCAGATTATCACCTCACATTTAACGATCGAGACGACGGGAGCGCGCTGAGCTCCAGTAAGATTCCTAAAGACTGCCGGTCTTTAGTCTGGGACTGTGAAAATCCTTTGGTGTACGCCCGGCATAAGAGTGCTCCAGACCAACCTTCCGAACGTATGACTTACAGTTTCGGGAAACACGTATTAACGATAAGGTACAGCTTAAGGTGTAACTTAAGAACGACGTAGTGTTAAGAAGGTTTCGGGAAACTCAACCCTGGTTCTTACTTGAAGTCTAACAAGTTGCAATCCAAGGAAGATTTGACGCCCGCTGATAGAGCAGCGAGACAGCGGCTGTGGCCAGAGGTGGAGCGCGCCAGGAAAGCTGGAAAGACAGCCTGCTTTGTGGGAGCGAAGGCGTATGTGGATGGGATCCCGATCTCATGAAAGTGCGTATCAATACAACGAATGTTATTTCTCGTGCCATTTATACGCGTAAAATAGTTTTTGCGTGTATATGATACGCAGTGTTGTAAACTTTTTCTTCTTAAGAGAGAGACTCAGAAGCGAAGACCAGGAGACGTTGGGATTGTATCTTTTAAGCAGGATTGTTTATTTGCTGTAGTCTGCTGCATCCAAAATCTTACCCAAGTCTAATCTAAGTGAACTTTACATTGCAGTTTATATACATTTCAAGGGGGTGGGATTAATTTCATAGAGGAGGGGACTCTTGAACAAAACATGTAAAGGAAAGTACATGATGCAGCTGGTTACCTGATTTTATCAGGTAACAGTGTAACTCAGAGCTTTGAGATGCTAATCCAATCAGCCTGATTAGATCAACAAAAGGCCCAGCTGACCTTTGAGATGTGACAAGAGGTTAATGTCCAAAACCTTGATTGCCTCAAAAATGGAAAACAGTTTGTGCACTTTCTCAGTTAAAATACTGTTGAACCTAAATTAAAACATTTAAATAAATTTGTAATCCTACAGCAGTTTGCACGTGCCTATGATACGCACTTTATGGCGTGTAATACGCACCCCCTCCCCCCTTCCCCTAATCCTACCCAAGGGGATTTCAGTGCGTAGCATATACACGCAAAAAACATTTTTGGCGTATAAATGGCACGAGAAATAACATTCGTGGTATAGAAACCCACTGTCATGAGACAAAAGATGGAAATATGAAGATCTGATGATTTGGTTGTTTGTTGTTTTAGAGACCCAAAGCAAGCAGCAGAAGAGAGAAAGAGTGAAAACAGACGTCTCCCTTGAATTTCGACAGCTGACAGTCTTCATGAAATTTCTGTGTTCAGGTAAAAAAAAAAAAAAGGAAGGAAGAAATAACTAATTTGTTCAGACTGTTATATATGTTATATACGCAGGGAGGTGCTGAACAGTTGAATCAGCTCAATGGACAGTTTTAACGACTCATTTTTATAGGCTATTTTTCTGTTTCCCTTCTTACTCCTCATCAATACATAAAATATATAGAAGGTTCTTCTTATTTTATTTTATATATATATATATATATATAGAAGTTTTTGTTCATTTTAACACAGAAGGGTTGGTCCGGGTATTGTTCTACTTAGTAAACCAGGACCTACGGTTGTTGTTCAAGTCTTTTTCTTATCCTGTCTTTTTCTTTAGTTTCTCTTAATGTTAGGGGCATCCGCGAAATAAATAAAAGAAAGGCTGTATTTTTATTTTTTAAAGACTTTTAAACATAACTTCTCTCCTCACTCCTTTTTTATTTGGAATAATAAGTATATTACACACCGAAGAAAAACATTATTTTTAAGACATTGGTTTCAGTCTGATATACTATTGGTTAGTCAGTTGTTGAATTCTGATGGTCAGTTTTTGAGTATTACTGAACTATGTCTGAAATTTGAGTGCCATATTTCTGTTAAAGAATATGGTATTGTCATGAAGTCTATTTCTGCCAAAATGTTATCTCTATTCAGAAATCAGGGCTCTAGCGGTAACACTGCAAGTAAAGTCTCCAAACACTTGTTTTTAGATAAAGTTGATTTAATTAATAATAAATGCAGTAACCAATTGATTAGATCTCTTTTTGTCAGTATCTCTTCTCCTCCATCTAAATTTGTTTGGGTTAATATGTTTCCGTCATTCGAGTGGGAAAACTTTTGGGGAGTTCTTAGTCGGTATTGTGTATCAAATAAAACCAAAATGTCTTTTAAAATTGCTCACAGAATATATCCTGTGAAAGACACATTACAGCGTTTTCATCTGGATATTGATTACAATTGCTGTTTTTGTAATTGTGAAAGAGAGTCTATTTTGCACTTATTTTTTGAATGTCCCTGTTCTTCAATCTTTTGGTATGAGATGTCTCAATTTCTAGGAGGTGTTAAAATGAACTGCAACCTCGTCTTAAATTTGTCAGCTGTCTTACTTCATACAAATGATTTTGACTTTTCTATAAGAAAAATGTATGTTATCGATTTGTTTCTATTATTGGGAAAGTTTTATATTCATCAAACTAAATGGAGTAACGCAAAGCCCAACTTTGCTCATCTTAAAGCAGCCTTTAAAATGTATTTGAATCTGTTAAGTTTTTAAAAAAATCGAAAAGCCCAAAGATCTGTATCTCTGCTAAAGGAATTTAATATATGTTTGTGATGCCCTTTATCTTTTTCTTTTTTTTTCTCTTTCTTTTCTTTTCTGTTCTTTTTTTGCTAATTGTTGTTTCAAGTTATACTTATCAAATGTGAAAATGTGTAAAAGAAATGTCAAGAACTTGATATCAAACTCTGTAATTTTGAAAATTCAAAAAAAAAAAAAAAAATTTACATACGTGCCTCAGACGTAATCACGCGGAGGCGTTCCCAAAGCGTCATCGACGCATCACGAGTTCCCTCGAAAGGAAACTGGAAGAAATACTCAAGATTCTCTCTAAACACTTAGTTAGAAAGTTGTTATAAACTCTGCAAAAGAAAAAAACAAACCCCTAGCAAAAGTCAATGGGCATGTAAGTAAATTCTGTATAAATATTTTGAGAAATCTACCCCAAAAATAAAGCTATTTCCTTTGAGGAAAACATTTAAAGACATTTTTTTCTCCAAGTATGCTATATAAGAGCCGTTAACCTTACAATGAACTGATTCTAAAAGTATAGCTACAAGAGCCATAGGTAACTTTAATTAGTTACCATTTTTTGACAAAAAAGGAAATAACACCTTTAATTCTGTCTTTTTATCTTGTGATTTTTATCTGTACCCTTCATTTTTCTGTTCAACCCACCTTTTCTGAAGTCCTGTCTGAAATTAGAATAGCACTTAACCATGAACACAAAAGCCACACCACACACATGGCTTTTAACGTAAGCGGGGTATCGTAACGAGACAACACAAGCACAAGGCCCAAACAAAAGGCCATGTGCTTGTACACAAACAGGGTCTGTCATGATCCAGCCTCAAGACTAGGGAAAATCAAGGACAAGAAGGCCGGATCATGACAATTTCTTACTTTCACATGTAAAAGATTACATGAGGTTGTGTTTTAATTCTATAATATAGGGTGTAAAAACCATAGACAGTAAAAGAAATGGACACAGCGATCCCATTGATTTCAACGGAGAAGACTGAAGCCCGATTATTGCACTTACTTCCTGATGGCTGCGCGACTGCGCAGGCTCAAACTGATATTGACAACAGTCTGACAGTTGTAAATCTTCTAGTAGCTGTGGCAAAACAAATCTGAATCACCTAATTCCTCAAACACGTTGAAATATTTTGTCCTGTTACTTTTATGGACACTCTATCTATGGGCTTCTCCCTTGACGTTATGCCTCTATGTCGCTACAATTGCCTCATAGACAGTAAAAGATTGCCTGCGAGCTTCTCCTCCTGTCTATACGGTAATTGCTCTATTGTGCGACACAGAGTCGCGGGGTTATGACGCAATCGTTAGCCTATTTTTACAAAAACGGCTTCTACAGGGCCATAATGTAAGATACAAAGTAATGGAGCCTTTTATACATTGTCGTGTTTCTTTAGAACCTCTTCAGGTTGAATGGTGGCTACTGCAGTTGAATTTTACTATTGGATGTGAGGGGTGGGTGGTGACGTAAGCAGGTTCCAGCTCACCACGCCCTTGGTACGAGCTACCACGCCCTTGGCAGTATAAAAACCATCTTGTTTCATCAAAACCACTGTTTGTCAGTTTGGTTTGAAATGGGCTGGGGACAGAGACACATTCGGAAGTGCATTTTCAGAAGTGGTGGGTACAAACTTGATAATAAATGCATCTATCCGCAAATTTCTTTTGCGTTCTTAAATGGTCTAGGTGTAGATCTTTTGCCAAGCGTGTCAGAGGTTACGGGTTCTAATCCGCACTCGTATAGTTTTTTTTTTCTCTCATCATAACTGAATATGTTCATCAGTGATTACAGTCTATATCAAGCAGGGACATGTTTGTGTGCAATTTATTTTGTGATTTCAGTCTCCGCAACGGCGATAGATTGAAGCGCGCATCCGAATGAAGACTGCACGAGCCACAAGAGAACACTGTATTAGGGCTGGGCGATATATCGCATCACATTGTTATGCGCATCTCGTCAGTAAAGCCGGTTCCTTGATTAGTAGTAAATCGCCTTCATCTGCTTTCAGATGGAGCGGCATTTACTTCAAAGAGCCGTAGTTCACTGACAAGCTTGAACCATATCGCATTAATATCGCGGACGTATGGCCAGCGATAATTAATGCGATATGGATCAGCTTGTCAGTTAACTACGGCTCTTTGTACACAGCAAAACTCCAGTGTTAAATAAACACTCCTGGGAGTGTATATGAGTCACACTCAAGAGTGTTAAAGTTAATGAGATAATTAAGTGATTAATTGAGTGATGATTGAGCATTATTGAAGACACCTAAAGCAGAATCACTGAAAGACAAAATCTAAAATTGTATGCCACCGTTATGGCGATCAGTGTTTGCTTTAGTTGGACTCTTGACCCTTATATTATTAACTTTAGATTTTGTTTGGCTGTTGTATCTGAGTTATAACTGCCAGATGAACAAAGAAAAAAAGTGATCTAATTGTGTTGGTTATTTTATGACAATCATCATTTGAACTTTATGTTTGTGATTTATGCTGTTGGTTATAGCATAACTGTGATTCTGCATAAATATCCAGAATTTTAGATATAATGTAAAGGATTTCTTGAAAGTTGTTGAAAAAAAATCGTTCTTTTAGGCACACACAGACGTCAAGATTCAGTCAATGCATCTCAACGATGGTGACGAGCAGAATATTCGATTAGGAAAAGTAAATTACATTGACAATTCAGATTATAATTTATTCATACCGCAATGCATGATGGGAGCCATTAATGAGTTGTGATTGGTGTCAGCCACTGCAACATGCATTATTATTGTCACCATTGATGAAATTCACAGGCTGATTATTGATGTCTGTGTTTCTAAATACATTCAATTGAAGGTGTTTTGATCAGAAAAATGTTTATTAAATATTTTGGATTATAAGAAAAATACTGATAATCATGTGCTGTAGAATCAAACAAGTTAAACCAAACTATCTCAATAAGTTTCATTTTTCAGATCACAGCATGATTATGACAAAACATAACCAACACCATCAGATCACACTTTTCTTTGTTCATTTGACTGTTATAAATCAATAACAGCAGAAAAACAAAATTTAAGTTGAAAGTATAAGGGTCAAGAGTCCAACTAAAGCAAACACTGATCGCCATAACGGTGGCTTACAATTTGTGATTTTCTCCTTCATTGATTCTGCTTGTTAACATCAGATGTCTTCAATAATGCTCAATCATCACTAAATTAATCACTTAATTATCTCATTAACTTTAACACTCTTGAGTGTTAATTTAACATTCATATCTGCATCATATCTTCCATCTGAAAGCAGGTGAAGGTGATTTACTACTAATCGAGGAACCGGCTTTACTGAAGAGATGCGCATAACAATGTCATGCGATATATCGCCCAGCCCTACACTGTATCCATGGACACTGATAGCAGCGGCAACGAGCGCTCAGCTTGATTTCAAAAACAACACATTTTAGCGCTAGATCTCTTATTTCATAGCGAACTAAATGACTGCTCTGGTAGTTAACTGGAGATGTTTTATTTAATTGTATTAGGTTACGGTACATCCGTGCCCCAATGTTTCCGCTCAGCCCAGCCCTCGGTTCATCCCCTCTATCTCCGCTGGGCTCTGCCCACTTTTCCAGCATTTTTCAAATATTGCCAGTGGGTGGAGCCAGGCTCTGACCAGGGGTTTAGTTACCCTTTAACTTATACCCTACTAGTGGTCAGTCTGCACAAATACCGATCAACATGCTTGTTTGCTTTGCGGCCCCTTTAAATAAAGTTTGCAAGACCAAGCATTCGATCTACGTCAGAGCAGACTGAAATAAAATATTTCTTTTAACAGTATCTTTGCTTTGGTATCTCTTTGGTAGGCGCAAATTGAAAATACGCCCAATAGAAACACGTCAATTTCGCAAAAATTACGCACCTGACTTAAGTTAGTATGGAAGCTTGTTTCTGCCACTAAATAAATAAATAATAATAATAATTGCAACTTTTTATCTTACAATTCTGACTTTTTTTCTCACAATTGCGAGTTTACATCTCGCAATTCTGACCTTTATTTCTCACAATTGCGAGATATAAAGTCAGAATTGCGTGATATAAAGTCGCAATTGCGTGTTATAAAGTCAGAATTGTGAGATATAAAGTCGCAAAAGTCGCAATTGCGTGTTATAAAGTCAGAATTGCGAGAGAGAAAACTAAGAATTCTGACTTTTTTTCTAGCAATTCCGACTTTATATCACGCAATTCTGACTTTATAACACATAATTGCGAGTTTATATCTCGCAATTCTGACATCTTTCCTCAGAATTGTGTGATATAAACTTATAAAGTCATAACTTATAAAGTTATAAAGTCCAATTCTATGGGGGGAAAAAAGACTGACTTTTTTCCTCTCAGAATAGTTTATATCTCACAATTCTGACTTTATAACACGCAATTGCGACTTTATATCATGCAATTCTGACTTTACATCACGCAATTCTGACTTTATAACACGCAATTGTGACTTTATATCTCGCAATTCTGAGAAATAAAGTCAGAATTGTGAGAAAAAAAGTCGTAATTACCTTTTTTGTTTTTCATTCTGTGGCGGAAACAAGCTTCCATAAGTTAGCCTGTCTTCAGTCGTCACTTAAAATTTATACTCTAGCGTGTCTCCTAATCGACGTCATGTCCCCTAGTGGTAATATAGGGCCTATATTACCACTAGCATTTGAAAGTGAAAGTGACACGTGATGGCCAAGTATGGTAACCCATACTTGGAATTTGACCTGTGCATTTAACCCATCCAAGTAAGTGCACACACATTAGGAGCAGAGTAGTGAGTAGTAAACACACACACACTGCAAACGTGGATACAAACTGCCGGAGCAGCGGGCCCGAGGAGCGATTGGGGGTTAGGTGGCTTGCTCAAGGACACCTCAGTCATATTCCTGCCGGCACTGGAATCGAACCAGCAACCTTTGGGTCACCAGTCCAACTCTGTTACCATTAGGCCATGACTATCACAGTAGGAGGACCTCAGACCAATTTCTGAGGGAATCCCGCCACATAATAAAGTACAAGAGTTTTTATTGAATAAGAGCATGGCAAAGGTGACATGATTCATACATTATATCCATTACACAGGAGTAGGTGTTAAAACTTCATGCTGATTTGTACTCGGCTTTCGCCAAGATAATCACCAACTAAGACGTAGCTTTACAGTTACCTATGCTTCTCCATCCATTTACGCTTCTTTCTATCTGGTGACGTGAATCTCCTTCTGTCTGGTGTTAATAGCTGCAGTGTATTGCTCGTCAGCACACACAACGGCTGCAACCACAGTGCGGTCCCCCCATAACAACCCTCTGGATTAGGCGGAGTAGGGAACATCTCTAGCGTCTTCAAGTGGGCACCTTCCGTCCTCAGTGTTTCGTCGACTAGCCCACGACACCTCAAGAGGGCTCGACAGTGACTCTGGCGTCCCAGAGTCACCCCCCTCCGTCCCCCACTCAACTCAGCCCAGCTTACTGACCTCTACTTCCCTCTTGCTGCTGAAACCTAACCACAATCTCACAATCTCTCCGCAACCCAACCATACGCGCCAACCCGTTTGACTAAGTGACTAAGTGTGGAGCACTGTCGAGCCCCACTGGTGCGTTAATATGCAGTTTCAGTGGCAACGGTTCCGTATGGCATACCACCTACCACAAAACATAATATCTGTCCAACCACCCGTCATTCACGCAATATACACAGGAACGTAATGACTGTAAATACTATACAACTTATACAAATAAACCAACAGTTGCTGCTGAGACCTAACCACAATCTCACAATCTCTCCGCAACCCAACCATAAACGGCAACCCGTTTGACTAAGGCTGTCGAGCCCCACTGGTGCGTTAATATGCAATTTCAGTGGCAACGGTTCCGTATAGCATACCACCTACCGCAAAGACAATATCTGCCCAACCACCCGTCATTCACGCACAACCTATACAAATAAACCAACAGACTCTTCAAGTTTTCAAGAAATCTACGAAACCGTAGCATGGCGGCCTGTACACAGCCAGCTAGAATCTTTCTGTCTCAACCACAGCCAGTTGCTGCTCCTTTCTGCTGCTTCAGATAAGTTCTTTACTGTGCGATGCAACTCTTGGCCACTGAATCCGACGTCTTTGAGGAACCGGGTTGTAGAGTGTGCCACAAAACCTCGATAACCCACTTCCAATGGATAAACCTGGACTCTCCATCCTCGCTGTTCTGCTTAAGTGGCCAGATGAGCATACCGCAGTTTCTTCCTCTCATATGCCTCATCTACCGCATCCTCCCATAGCACTGTTAACTCTATCAGTTGAACAATTTGTGCTGATCCAGACCACAAAACAATATCTGGTCGTAGGTTAGTGGTGGCAATCTCAGGTGGAAAAATAAGCCGTTGATCAAGATCAGCCAGCATCTTCCAGTCCCTAGCAGCTTCCAGTTGTCCTGGGCGAGAATTGGTGTTAGCACCTTTTCTTGGTGGTTGCTCGCCTGGGCGGAGGAATATTGTCTTCTGCCTGTAATGTTTTGCTAGAACAGGCGGCAACTTAGTGGTCATACTACGCTTGCCTTCCAATGCTAAAGCCAAACATCGCAATACTTGGTCATGGCGCCAAGTAAACGGACCCTGGCTAAGAGCCACCTTACATCCTGTCAAAATGTGCCTTAATGTGGCAGGTGATGAACACAAAGGACAAAGAGTGATCCTCTCCTACCCAGAGGTTTAGGTTCTTCGGTGATGGGAGAACATCATATGTTGACCTAATAAGGAAACTGATCCTAGTCTCTTCCATTGACCAAAGGTCTGGCCAGCCCATTTTGCGTTGTTCCACACTCTCCCATCTCATCCACTCTCCCTGCTTAGCCTGGGAAATGGCCTTTACACATCTCATCCTCTCCTCCTGCTTTCGCACCTCGTTGACTACCAGCTTCCTCCTTTGAGCTGGGCCTGCCTTGTGCCATTTAGGAGGAGCTAAACTGAGCCCAAAACCCCCTCTTCCATGCTGTACCTGTCCCACGACATCCCCAATTTGAAGGTCAGCCTTTGCCTCTTCTACAGATTTTTTTATTACAGATTCCACTGCTTGTCGTCTAACTTCTCCCACTCGAACTGTGTCCTTTAAATCCCCATCGTACCATCTCCCTAGACTCTTCACTGGCTTCTGAGAAACTGTTGGTATTGCCTCACCATTAATGAAGAATGTTTTATCTACTACCTTGCCTTTAATTATTCAGATGCTCCTTGATTTAGAGGGCTTAAATTGCATTCGTGCCCATTCAATATTATCTGTTAACTTCCCCAATAACCGATTAGTGCAGGCTACCGTTGTAGTCATGGTTGTCATGTCATCCATGTATGCTCTGATTGGGGGTAGTCGCATCCCAGAAGCCAAGCGCTCTCCTCCTACTACCCATGAACACAAAAGTTGTGTTCATTACATAAATTTTCTACAATATGATGGGTTTTTTAAATGTATAATTCAGCAAACCCTTCTGTTAGGTAAAAGCAAATCTGGATTTCTTGATTAATTTACTTTGTTACTCAGTCACGAGTTCATATATTTAGACCTCTGTCTAGTTTCATTTTCCCCTTTTTGTTATTTTCAGACATGATTCAGACAGACTTTGGCCCAGGTGTTGGGAATATGTAGTTTTTAAAAGCATATAAATGTTAATCCTGCAAGAAAAAGAAATGTTAGTTATGATTAATTAAAAAATTCCATCACATTAGCAACCATTATAGTCTGTGTTTTACAACTCTGTTTTATGGGTTATTTATGGTACTAAATTATATTTACGCTGTAGTTATAATCCATTTATTCACTTTTTGAGCATAGACCTGAAAAATTAATTTCCAACTTAAACTGTTGTAAATCCTGAACGCTTTGGAGCACAGACGACTTTTCAAAGATGACATTTGGCAAATTATTGCTGAAGTGAAAAAAAGTCATAGAATTTTACGTTTATTGTTATCAAAAATACTATTTTCAATTTTTATGTGAAATATATATTTTCAAAAACACGTTTTGCTCTAAAACTACTAGTAAGTGAAAGCCATAAATCTAAAAAATGTTGTGTTCCAAATCTGAGGTTGATGTCTAGAAAAATGAGCTTTCAATAAGATTTTGTTTGGCCGCAGTACCAAACGTTTCCACTAGATGAAAATCTAAATTCCACTAAAGGGAATTCTCCCATTCATTTCCAATGCGCTCATTATTGACCATGAACAATACATATGTGACTTTTTAGGCCATTTAACCTTTTCGAAGCATGTCCATGTGTTTTTTTTTTGTTCACACAGCAACTGCAAAAACATTTACCAAGTTTTGTATCATTCCGATGAAGTAAAAAATTCATATAATAATAATAATGAAAAATAATATATATATATAGACTAAAAATGTCACCTATTATAATTAAGTTGTGGCTTTTTGACTGAGGTGAGATTGATGGACAGTGACGGAGGATCATAGTGCTTGTCGTCATGTTGTACTTCAGTTCCATCATAGTGTTTGTAATAAACATGACTTGAACCGTTCGCGCCCATCATTTTTAAAAGCATCTATACACACACAAATATTATCAGTTAAACTAGTGTAATTGCGTAGAGCTACGTCACACGTAGGCTCACTATTGGCCGACGCTGGTCATGTGTCTGATGCGTGTGACCTACAACAAAGAAGCGCTGCGCTGTTACACTAGTAACCTGATTCGAGACCCACAGAGAAGGAAATGAATAGTTGAAATAAAGTTGTTATTTTTGGGGGTTTTTGCGCACAAAAAGTATTCTCATCGTTTGATAATCTTAAGATTGAGCCACTGTAGTCACTTGGACTATTTTAACAATGTCTTTAATAACTTTTCAGGGAACAAGTTTCAATCCCTTAGAAGCCTATGGAGGAGTGATCCAGCTCTCAGATTTAATCAAAAATATCTTAATTCGTGTTCCGAAGATGAACGAAGGTCTTACGGGGTTGTAACAATATGAGGGTGAGTAATTACTTACAGATGTTTCATTTTTGGGTGAACTATCCCTTTAAATTAAAGTAAAGCCACCTTTCCACTGCACAAAATATACTGACAGACTGAATGAATTCGCCATAGTTGCAGGCGTAAATGATCTTTCATTATGACCGTTCGCTCTCAAGTGTAGTAGAGATAGTAGAGTAAGGGGGTTTATTAATTGTTGTTGTTGTTAAGGAAAAAGCTCTCTCTCTCTCTCATCTAACTCCACAGTTACCTTCAAATGATTGCTTTAATTTTTTTGTATTTTCAAATAACAAATTACTTGTATTTTATTTAAATACATTTTTCACAGCCGTATTTTGTATTTTATTTAAATACATTTGATGAGTAAGTATTTGTAATTTGTAATTAAATACTTTTTGATGTATTTGTGCCCATCTCTGCAGCTACTTACGTTTGTCTGAGTTCGCAGATGGCGACGCACCAATAACCTCCATCCTCCCCAACCACCTCCAAGATGGTCCCTTCCCCTTCATCCTCTCCACCACCACCAGGATGGTCCCTTCCTTTACCTCCAGGGAGGGGGTCTGCTGCGCCCCTGCCTTCATCTTTAGGCAGGACATGCAGATTCGGCTATGCCGAAAGAACTTATAAAAATATGCTTGCTGGGCTGTTAATAGATATACGCTTGTTATTCAATTTATCTCCTGAGTCTTTCTGTTAGAACTGTTCATTTTTAAAAGCATGCTCTTCATCGTCTTTATCATATACCATAACCACACACAGAATCAGCACAGTGTGATTCAAGGAACGGAGATAGTTTTATTCCAATTGTCGACAGAAAGGTAAAACGCCACCAAACATTTACAGCATTACAGCGATAATATAAAGTTTATTCATGAACAAGCACTTTCTGTTCAGAGCCTCGATATGTTTAAATTCACACTGATCCCACCACCATCATAGTGATATTCAATCAAAGCAGTTCCCATGGAAACATCAGACTGTTGTGTTTTTGGATTGACAGAAATCATGCAGCTGATCAGAAGTGGTATTGTTAGGTAACGGTAGTCAGTTCATTTATTGATTCTGTAAATCACTGGTACAAATCCACAGTTTTACAGCAGGTCAGAAGAGTAATCACACCGTCGTTTCACCTAATCCCATCTAATACCAATACACACTTGTCTTCTTATAGCCATTAATGATGCTTCTTCATTCAGACAATCAGCGAAATAACGAGAAGGAACCACAGAGTCACACTCCTTCAACAATATTGTGTTCAACCTGTAACACACAAAAAAACAGTCACACTTTGATTGTTCAGGCCGGATTTTACTTCTTAAGCCTTTATACGTATTTGAGGTAAATAATTATATATATATATATATATATCATATTCTGATATATATATATAAACACACACTTATTTATATATATTTACAAATGTATATTTCAAAATTTGCAACATGCAATCAATTTAAACAGAACTGGGTTTACATGATTGCAAAATTATATTTATATATGCAAAAATAATCCCACACACTATTGTGAAAAAAAGAGACTTCTGCAGACTTCTTTTTGCATATATAATGGATGATAAATTTGATTATTTTCAACTTGGAAGAGTGATATCAGAGGCGTTTTGGGTTTAGGTTTACTGAAAAAATGTTATGAATGTAATAATACTTATATTGAATGTTTATATATCGTGGACATTTTCATAGAGGCCTTTTAGACTTAACTTTCCTTCGCATGCGCTTTTGCGTAAATCATACACAAAATTTTTTTCAGCGTATGAAATGACATCTAGATCATTCAATGCAGTGTATAGTGTGTGTGTGCTACTTACATGCTGTCAATCATGGTCTTCAGGCAGGCGATGTCATCTGTGACATCATCATCAATCAAAGCTATTGGAGGAAACAGAAAAGAGTCTAAACCTTATTCAAACTAGCTCACTGTGAATGCTTAGAGAGCCATAGGAATCTGGCAGTTTTTGAGTCCAGAAATTTACAAATCATTGTTTAGGATAGTGTTATGATTGGTGTGGTATTTTCTCACCAGAGCAGCTCATTTTGCAGACATTGAGCGACGGCATCATGCCAGAATCACAGGCCACCTGATCACTGAGCTGAAACACACCGTACAGCTGCCGAGAGTGGATATTAATAAAGGGCCTGTTCGGTTTAGGCTTAGCGGCGATGGCTTTGACAAAGCTGGTGTCGAAACCCGAGGCATTGGCCTTGCAGACAACTGCCACAGCACAAAGTAATAAAGGGTGTGAGGCTGATCAACCTTTTATCTGCACATCATGTGGCATAAATATATGGATAGAGAAGGGAATCTGTTGCTCACGTCTAGCGATGAGATCATCCATGGTCATTTTGTCTCCCATGGCTTCAGTCAGCTGAATCTGACCAGCCTCGAGCTCAGTCTTCAGCTCACATTTACTGAGAATCCGGCCCTCAGTCGCACTGAACACCAGCAGAACCAGAGCCAACGCCGACAACATCTTCACTGGGAGAACGCTCTTCATCTCTGATATCTGGAGGTTAAACGCAGAGACAAGTGAAAGCAGAGATAAATGGGAATTTAGTTTTAGTTATAGTTATATTAATTTGGTTGCACAGGTGTAATGCAAAGTAGCCCATTTAAATGGCTTATTATTTTAGTCTGATCATGCAAACAAACAAGAAAAAATATTTTATTTTATATACACTTCATCAAGGATGTTTTGATTGATCAAAAGTGCAACTGTTTTCAACACTGATAATAATCAGAATTGTTTCTGATCATCATATTAGAGTGATTTCTGAAGGATCATGTGACACTGAAGACTGGAGTAAATGATGCTGAAAATTCAGCTTTGATCACAGGAATAAATTACATTTCAAAAATATATTAATATAGAAAACACATTTCACATTGTAACAATATCTCACAAAATGACTGATTTTACTGTATTTTTGATTAAATACATGCAGCCTCGGTGAGCAGAAGACACTTCTTTCAAAAACATTAAAACATCTTACCAACCCCAAATGAACTATAGTGTATATTTGTTGCAGTCACAATGACCAGCAAGGCATTCCCTACCAGTTTATTCACAGAACCTGCAATCAAAACTGCAGGAAGAACCGTATTAAAATGACTCTTACCAGATGTTTTTTTAATGGATGCTTTTTGTTGTCTTGATGTTCCTCAGTCTTCACTGTCCTTCTGTACTGTGACCCATCAGACTTATATATGTTAGAGTCGCCTCCACCTCAGCTGCACCTGTGCTTTTGGTTCATCCCAACATTAATACCTTTAATTCATTTAACAATTAACGTTTTTTGGTCTGAATGTGTGTCAGGAGACGATAGTCTCGCCCTGTTGAGTTTTTAGTTCCTCCCAAGGTTTCTCCATCCACCCAAACCAACCGTCTTGGGAAGCACAGTTTCCTTGTTTCTATATAAATTTTAAAAAAACTGGCTCGTGTTTGCTGTGATGTGATGTGCAGTTCATTTTCGCCCCTTCAAGTTTTTAAAAAAAATTATTTTATGTAATTGGTATATTATAGGAGCCTATATGATGATGGGTACGTTTTCCTTTAGATCAATGTCTGTGTTTCTGAGGCTCTCAAGAATGCATACAGCTATCACTTGTAGCCAAAAACAGTGGTGAATGGTACTACATTTTTATTTAGAAACTCACAATGCATAGGCATAGCCACGGGTGTGCCGGTGCGCAGTGGCAGCTGGCACACCTAAAATAGATGCAGATTTCTCTTTTAAAGTTTTATTAAAACTTAACTGGCCTCTAGTCAGATAAAGTAGTATGATTGCGCCACATGTAGGCTCACTATTGGCCGACGCTGGTCATGTGTGTGATGCGTGTGACGTACAACGACAGAAGCTCTACGCTGTTACACTAGTGAACTGAATCGAGGCCCACAGAGAAGGAAATGAATAGTTGAAATAAAGTCGTTATTTTTGTTTGTTTTTGCGCACAAAAAGTATTCTCGTCGCTTGATAAACTTAAGATTGAGCCACTGTAGTCACTTGGACTATTTTAACGATGTCTTTAATAACTTTTCGAGGCCGGCAAGTTTCAATCCTTTTGAAGCCTATGGAGGAGTATGGAGGAGTGATCCAGCTCTCAGGTCTTATGTAATGGGTAGAGAAAATGGCATCACATATGAGTTTAATTGAAGAAAAAAGTTACCTCCTATTCTTTTACTTTTATTACACGTAAGCTAACATTCCCATGTATTTCGCTTCATGCTGGTAAATGGCGCGGTTGCAGAGCTTCACCGTAGTGGGTTGCCGTGTAGACGGTAGCTCGAGCGCTCAGAAATAAACATACAGCGCTTGAGAAAGACATAAATTCTGTATCTCCACTTCTTTCCAACCCACAGGTATATTTTTAAACCTTTCCAATCTCTATTAAAAATATTAGTATTGAAATACTCTATTAGTATTGCAAGAGTATGGTTGTCTAGGCGAAGTATGTTGTTATGTTCCGTGTAGAAAGGGTATTATGCAGTGTTTATATGGTATGTATTTGCTAGCAGCTTTAGCTAGTGAGTGAAGGTTCCGTTCTCTCGTCTTTTTGGACGGACTGTAAACAGTTGAGTCGAGTGAACATCTGTATGTTTAAAGTGTAATATGTAATGTCTATTAAGTCTCTGTAATTTGTATCATTTTGTTTGTATTGTCGGTGCTCTGTCCAGTATGTTTGTTTACCAAAGCCGGTCATGTTCTATGGAGGCTATGCCGTCGACAGTTAATGTGCGCGTGCCTGTAGACACACGCAAACGGCAGACCGATGTGTTGTGTTGGTGATTGATTATCACACAGTCACATGAACAGTTTAAATATTATAGTATTCTTGGTATTTGATCTATGAAAAGGTTTTTTATATTGCAATGTATATTTGATATATTATACAGTAAGACTATTTTACAATATGTTATTAATGGGGTTTTTTGTATTTTATCTGATATATTCCAAAGCTTTACATATTGGTTTGTTTATTGTATTCAGTATAGTTATAGGCCATTTCTATATTATATAGTCCATGTAATGGCTAAAGTTACGGTTTATGATCTCATAGTATTATTGAGATATTGGACTGCTCAGAAATAAACATACAGCGCTTGAGAAAGACATAAATTCTGTATCTCTACTTCTTTCCAACCCACAGTGCTATCCAGCCTGTGGCTTTGTACCTGCCCAGATTCCCCTAGGTCTGAGGCCGGTAACAATTGGGGGCTCGTCCGGGATCCAGCATCGAAAAGCGAGGTAAGCAGTCACTGCAACGGTCAGACCAGGGGTCCAAGCTTCAGGGAAGGCTGCTGGGTTAAGCGTCATCCAGAGAGCAACAGTCACCGGTGAGACGTCACTATGACTACAGTAACCCCGCGGCGAATGTTGATCTTCCAGATCATCAAACAGCTTCCAGCGCTGAATTTCAGCCAATTGCAGTTGGTTGCCAGGTAAATTGAAGATGGCAGTGAAAGCACTGAGGGCCTCTGTGAACCAGAGCTCTATGACTTCATCATCGACTACACCAGGAGCGAGAGGTTGAAGGCAATGGAAGATGAAGGCATGACTCAACTCCTCTCCCTCCAGGATCTGCTGCAGGAACTGACATTGACAGACTCTGGGTCTGGTGAGGTCTGTGTTTCCACTGTTCACATGGACGGCACACTGACGCCTACACATCAACTTTTACCTCCCTCCACAAGGGACATCCTCACATCTTCATCAGTGGACATTCACACCCACCTGTCATTCATGGACATGCATACACACACGTCAATCATGGACACAGACGTTCATGTACCTGTTACTACAGGGAGACAAGCCCAGCCGAGCGTCACAGGCACCCGTGATGCCTACCATGGTAGAACAAGCCTGTCCTCAACTGTAACAGACCAGGTAGTAAGACTGTCTGATGTTACTGCTCTGCTTCCACGTAGAGAGTGTAAAATACATGGTGGTCAGGTATCTGACATGGGTTCTGACATTTCCTTTAATGGTTTTTTTAAGCAGATTGGAGCTGCTTTACAAGAGGGGTTTAGCGAGACTGAAATTTTTAGAGCTGTACTTAAGGTAGCTAAGCCAGGTACATTCAGGGAAATGCTCACTAACCATGATGATCTAACAGTGAAGGGGTTCAAACGGTTTCTCCGCTCTCACATCAGGGATAAAAGTGTAACCGAGCTCTTTCAAGAGCTCAGTAATGCTAGACAACATGACAGAGAGAGTCCACAGCAGTTTCTCTACAGGCTGATGGGGTTAAAGCAGAGAGTCATTTTTGAGTCAAAGCAACCTGGTGTAGAGTTTAGTTATGACAAAAGGCTTGTACAGGGTACTTTTCTACACACACTCTACCAAGGTCTAAATGAGAGAAACACTTATGTTAGACATGACATCAAGCCTTTCCTTTCTGATATGCAGGTTAAGGATGAATTTCTGTTAGAACAAATGACCAAGTCCATGACTGAGGAAGAGGGAAGGTTGAAACGCCTGGGTGCTGGAGCTAAATATAGACCGATGACGGTAAGCAGTGCCTGATATGTCCATGATGGACAGACTGAACCGACCAAACCGAGTCCAGTTGACGCTGAATTACAGGCTAACCGTGACGCTATCAGAGAGCTGACTGCCCAGGTGTCATCACTGACCAGACACATGACACTCGTTGACAAGTCTGCAGAACGTGTACAGTCTTGGCCGCCCTAGCACAACTGTTAGTCATCCACGGACACGGTCAGCTGACAAAAAGGGTAGATGCCACGACTGCGTAGTGAGCGAAACCATGAGCTGTCCCCATTGTTTTATCTGTGGTCAGGCAGGACACCGAGCTATTGGCTGTTTACAGAGGAAGTCGTCGGAAAACGGGAGGAAGTCGCTGGAGCAGGGCAGCCAGTGACTGTGAACAGCATTCAGCCCACTGTTAAAGGGTCACTCCACCCATTTGCATTAGCATTTACATTGTTAGAAACACAGTTATACTATTGAATGGTCGTGCAACACTCTCTCATTTTCCCCTGAGACGAGAGAAATGCTCTATTTACCTTTTTCACTTCCTCCTACAATGACGCAAAAATCGTCATTTTACGTCATTGTAGGAGGAAGTGTAAGACAGGGGGATTTCTGTAAAGACTACAAGCACTAGATCTCACCCTTTCAAACCCGCCCATAGGGGGCTGGACCTAATGCGCTAACAGACCAATCACAGATCAGTGCCAGTGCGTTTGATTTCACCGGCAGAAACTTTTTGAAAATATGGACGAAGGTACTGAATACGCAGACAGATGCATTATGGAGGATTGGGATTACACATAGTGTCAGCAATCTTTTTTGGAAGGTAAGCTAGCAGGCTCTTGTTCTGTGGAGAAAGCTGAGTAGTAACTTTAGGGGTTACCGTCCGCTATTTCCCAGACATGTCCGGCCGTCAATGTCAGGGATTCAGCTTTTGCTTTCTGCGGTCGCCATTCATTGTTTACAGGCACAGCTTTTGTTTCAATCTAACTGAATTCATTCTGATTGGTGAATCTGAATGTAGTGTTTACATGAACGCTAAACAAGTGATCGGTTGATGTGCGTTTTAACATTGCTAAGAAAATTCCCGCTCCTCCGTGAGAGATACGAGACCGGTGCGACTCACAGGTGTCGCTCATCAGTAATCACGCCACCGGCCTCGCGTCGTTCTCCACATGGCCTTCACTCGTCCTGCTCGCCACAGTAAACATGATGAATGGCGACAGTAGAACGCAAAAGCCGAATCGGGCGAATTGGGCGATCTAGAAACACATTTTCGGGCAGACTCACGGAGACTCACTAGTAGCCTAGACTTGTTGTTTAACTACTGCGCTCTGTTACCGGTAGGCGTGGCCTCCTAGGGCAGCGAAGCAATTGCATTCTGGGAGTTGTTGTCTTTCACCCACATAAGCCAAAAATACATTTTCTGTCTTTTCTCAGTCTAGAAAGCTCCAAATTCAAAAATATTTTCACATTTCTTCTACATATATTACCCATTTTAAATACACATTCATCTTTCCAGAGGTGGAGTGACCCTTTAAGATCAAACCGCTACCCATACCATGCCAAGAAGATAAAAAAAAAACGCATCGCCCAACTCATAGGAAAACGTTGTATTGTCTCTTGCAACATCAATGGTGTGCCAATTGAAATGCTTTTAGACTCAGGGGCTCAGGTGACGATGGTCAGCAAAACCTGGATAGACAGAGCCGCACCCCACGTCAAAATCCAACCACTTCAGTCCCTCTTTGCCAATCAGCCTCTTGAAGTATCAGCAGCAAATGGTACACAAGTTCCCCTTGATGGATGGGCAGAGGTTGACCTGCAGATTTGTAGTGAGCGCCATGGGTCGGTGACAATTGGAGTGCCCCTACTGGTCAGTCAGTCTTGTCACTGTCCCCTGTTATGAAGTAACGTCATAGCTGAGATAATCAAAGAGCATGACAACACTGTGAATGTGACTGCTATTCTGACCGACGCTTTAAGTGTCCCTGAGAACACAGTTGAGGCCTTGGTCTCTGCCCTCCAGATAATCACCACTGACGAGACAGCCCTATGTACTGTACACACAGGCAAGACAGGTGTCATTATCCCTACTGGTAGAGTCTATGAAGTCAGGTGCCGGGTTAGGGGGTTGCCAGGGAATCATACCTTGCTGTTCCAACCTCTTATCGAAAACACCTGCCCTGAGGGCCTAGAACTGTTGTAGCGACTGACCGAATCCTGTTTTCCTTTCACTACTGAACAAATATGAACACATATATGTTTAATTCACAAAACCTTGAATCATGTGAAATGGTGCCCCAATGTCTGCCAGCAGGTCATTGATTAACTCCATTTATGACGCATTGCGCAATCAAGAAACAGGTCCCCGTTGTTCTCGAAATCCTCACGTGGTACACACCACGGATGGAATGATGCTGACCATAAGGATACCCACACACACACGCCACACATACCTGAACGCAAACGTCCTTTGTGTGCAACTTAGGATAGAAATGTCCTTAATGTATATAACACAGAATCGTATCTGACCTTCCTGTATGCATGCATATCTAATTAGTTTTGTCTTATTCTATGGGTGTAATTGGAGACTGGTCTGTAACTTCGAATCTTAAGTGTATTTCTAAAGAAAGATTACCTAACAGGATCACCTTCTGTAACTCTCCCTCTTGCTAGGTCATAAAACTGTATGACCCCCAAAAGGAATTCCAAGGGAATCACAGCTCCCACTTGAATTCTGATAAAGAAAGAGGAATAGACTCTGCAATCTTATATTTTCTATAAGTATAAACACTTAAGAAATGTATAAACATGAATTTGATCTTTCCTAGGTCATGGTAGCCGGTATTATGGCTTTATAGTCGTGTGAGTGAACATTAAATGTGTGTAATTCTGCATATGAATGTAACTTTATGTTTCTTCTACTCATTCCGGCCATTCTTGGTACCTGTTTGACCGTCTTGTTTTGACTAAACAAGTCATACATAGGATATTACAGTAAAATGTATTGTTCTGTGTGTACAATCTTTCTGGCTAGAAATGACAAAATGTTATACCATAATAAATTATCCTGACAAGACAAAGAAGAACTTTTCCTGCTCGAGATGCTCTAAGATGATTGGTTCACATACGCGAAGCAGGCGTGAACCCCTCCTCTCCATAAGAGACTGACACAGAAGTTTCTCAGAGAGCACTTTCCCTGTGAGAGGTTTCCGGTCCCATGGCTCCTTAGGGAGCTTTACACCGCGTTTCTTTTCTTTTCCTTTCTTTACTAAGTTTTATTTTCATATTCACCTCACCTTCCACGAGGGAGATGAACTCTGAATTATTTCCTTGGTAACTTCACGTTCAGTGAACCTTTAAAACTTCCCGCGAGTCTGCTCGCCCCGGAAGACACAAGAGAACAAGCCTATAGCGCCGAAGGACAAACACGCCCACGACTCTAGGTTCCTCAGCAACACAAAGAGAACCATACGCAAGTATAGGTTATTGATTTGATTTGATTGATGTGATTTCTTGTTGTCTCTCTAAGGGTTACGTTGTCTGTGATTTTTGCCATGCCGCGATCACCCCGGTGATCTCTCTCATCCTGACCGTTAGTTTCACTTTCTCATCCTCTTACTCTCTCTCCCTCGCTCTCTCTCTCTCTCTCTCGTTCTCTCTCCCTCTCTCATCCTATTGTAAATTCGTATTTGTAATGTTTTCCATTTTGTCTGTTCCGATTGTATATACATATTTACTCTTTGTGAATCGTAGTTCAATTTATTATTATATTTGCATTTATTAAAGCCATTATATTCATGATTGGTTCTGTTTAAATGCTCGTATTACAAAGTCAATGAAATGTTCGAACCTTTAGCTACAAAAAAGCTTTATTATTTACTACGTTGAGTAGTTTAATTTTATAAACACAGGAAAATTAATGTTCATGGCCAGAAAATTTATATTTCTTGGAGTTTATAAGAAGTTATAACTTTTATTGGGAAGTTGATGAGTTAATCTTACTGCCGTTTGCTGGACAAACAGATTGTTCCATTACTAAATTAATTCCATTTAAGGTTATCTCATATAATCGATCTGTAATAAGACTATTGATATACTAATGACGAACCATAACCCATTATGGTGATCATTCATATATACAATCGATCTATTTTCAGCTTCGATAATTTAACTGTAATATGCAATATATTAATCATTCATGATTAATTATTAAATTCCCTATATATAATTTGAGCTAATTTAATGTAAGACTCATTGTCGCTACACTGTTCCCGACATTAGTTGACATTCCTTGTGGGCCCTCAAAATGCATTAAAATTCCCATCCAAAATGCAACCCGACATGCCATTTATTTGACCCAAAGAATCACTCTTGGCACTCTTGAGGAAGTGGCTGACGTTAAACCTGTCCCGGGTCTTGAGCACATGCCGAATGACGTTGTCCAAACATTTGCAGCTCAGTTAAGTACAGATCCAACGACTGACCAGAACAAAGAGCAGGACAGACGGATCAGATCTAAAGCTAAAGACAAGAGGCACCCTCCTGTTGATGTATCACATCTAGCTGAGGATGAACAGAGGTTAGTTAAGGCAATGCTGTTCGAGCAGTCTAATGTGTTCGCAAAAGACGATGCTGACATTGGTTGTATTCCTGACCTCCAACTTAGAGTCAACCTTACAGATGAAACACCTGTCCAAAAGTCTTACAATTCCATCCCAAAGCCCTTGTATCAAGAGGTAAAAGACTATGTTCAGAACTTGCTTGACCGTGGTTGGATCAGAAAATCCACCTCATCATACTCTTCTCCTGTGGTCTGTGTGAGGAAAAAGGACATGAGCCTACTTTTCTGTGTTGACTTCCAGGGGC
Source organism: Siphateles boraxobius (assembly GCF_051911475.1). NCBI lineage: Eukaryota > Metazoa > Chordata > Actinopteri > Cypriniformes > Leuciscidae > Siphateles > Siphateles boraxobius. Next base: position 1,024,168 of record NW_027508908.1, on the reverse strand, counting down.
TGAACAGCAAAACCATCCCTGACCGCCACCCCCTTCCACGCATTCAGGACCTGCTTGACAATTTAGGAGGCAACTCATGGTTTTCCAACATGACCAGGGCAGTACTCACCACCAAGGCTTTGTTGAAGAAATCTGCCGGCACCTGACAGTTTTTAGCACACCCTGGGGCTTTTACAAGTGGGTACACCTCCCATTTGGCCTCACCAACGCTCCGGCAGCATTCCAACACTGCATGGAGGGCGTACTGGCCGGTCTAAGAGATGAATGCTGTTCTCCTTACCTGGATGATGTGCTCTGCTTTTCCAAGACTTTCCAGGGCCATGTTGAGGACTTAAGACAAGTTCTGTGTCACTTAAGGGAGCATGGTGTGAAGCTGCGCCCGAAAAAGTGTGAGCTGTTCAAACACCAAGTGAGATATGTTGGATGCCTGGTCACGAGTGAAGGTGTTCAGGTAGATCCCAAAGACCTAGAGGCTGTGTTGCAGATGAAGGAGAGAGAGCCAAAGAACGTCGGAGAGGTCCGAGCTCTACTTGGTTTCCTCGGCTACTATCGCTCATTCATCCAGGACTTTTCCAGAATAGCCCGGCCACTGTTTAATCTTCAAGAACATCCTGCCTTGTCCAACAAGAGCCCTGTTGCAGCCAAGTCTACCCAAAAAGGAAGGATCAGTGGTCCGTTACCATCCCGGACACCAGTTAAGTGGTCCCCCGATCACAGTGCTGTTGTGTCCCGACTTGTGGACATGCTGATCAAACCCCCCATCTTGGCCTACCCCGACTTCGATATGCCATACATCCTACACACTGATGCATCCAATGAAGGTTTGGGGGCGGAGCTCTACCAGGAACAGAACAGCAAACTTCGGGTTATTGCTTATGGGTCCAGGTCACTCACGCCTGCTGAAAAGAACTACCACCTCCATTCCAGTAAGCTTGAGTTTCTCACTCTGAAGTGGGCCATATGCGATACATTTCGTGATTATCTGTATTATGCAACAACATTCACTGTGAATACAGATAACAATCCCCTCACCTACGTCCTGAGCACGGCCAAGCTGAACACTGTTGGACATCGCTGGGTTGGTGAATTAGCCGACTTCCACTTCAACATCAAGTACAGGCCAGGCAAGGTGAATGTGGATGCGGATACGCTGTCCAGGTTTCCAGTGAAACTCCAAGACAACCTGAAGGAGTACACTGAGACAATGCCACCTGAGGTTGTATCTGCCATCTGGCAGGGGTATAAAGGTCAGAGAGATGAGGATGTGTCCTGGGCTGCTGCCCTTCAGATCTCCGCCTGTGATGATGACCCTCCCCCGGTGAGTACGCCCATGTTCACCCCAGAAGATATCAGACAGATAGGGCAGACCTGGGCTTCCCGGATGCAGGATGCGTACCGGATCGCGTCTGAGAACAGCAAGAAGTCTTCAGAGAAAGGGAAAAGGCACTACAACCAAGGTGCCAGAGGAGCCTTGCTACAACCAGGTGATCGTGTGCTTGTCAAGAACCTGTCAGAGAGAGGTGGCCCAGGCAAACTTCGATCTTACTGGGAACAGAAGATCCACCGTGTCATTGAGAGGCTGGGAGATGGACCTGTATATCGAATCCAAGCTGAAACAAGTGACCAGACTCTCCGGGTGCTCCACCGCAATCTCCTCTTGCCTGTCAGTGACTTGCTAGGCAATCATGAGGAACATGACACCGGTGCGGAGCGAAAGCCCCAAGGACAGAGACGTCATATGCCAACCAGAGAAGCAACTAAGTCTGATGTCAGCACCTCAGATGATGAGGGGGAGTGCTCCTACAAACTTAGACCCCTGCCTGAGTATGAGAGGAGGACTGTCAGACACCACCCACCTCAACCCGAGTTACACAGTGAGCTGAGGGCTGGGGCTCCAGAATATCGACCGTTGAGCCGAGCACCTGAGTCTGAGGATGTATGGCGGCCAGGATCATCTGACCCTTGGGTGACAGCGAAGCCAATGCCTGTACCAAAAGGGGTAGATTCGTCCCCAGCTGTGGAAGGACCGGATCAACACAGGGTGACACATGATGCTATGGGGAGTGGCAGCCCTCAGGATCCTGAGATAGATGTTGTGCCTGTTCCTCAGCCAGTAAGAGAGGTAGATCAGCAACTGCGGAGGTCCACTCGACCGGTCAAACCCAGAAACATCTTTGTGTATGACCAGTCAGGAGAACCTTCCTACCAGCCTTGGAAAATGGGAACTAATGCCATGTACTGTACACCTTCTTCCATGCTGGCCTACCTAGTGTTTCATGAGAGATTCTACTATCCTCCCCCAGCTGTAGGGACGTACGGTAGAATTGACATTGAACAGGACTTAAAGGACATTGACATCAACATACAATCCTACCTTCATACTATTTACCTGTGATTGACATACTGCAGGCTTACTTCCTGTTCAGACTGGTGACTCCTGAAGACTGTACTTACCTGACGTATTGACCAATAGTCTGAGAGTACCACTGTAGACAGTAGTCCAGTTTAGTTCTGGATATCAGGAGACATCTCTTAAAGTAGGGGAGAGTGTAATGGGTAGAGAAAATGGCATCACATATGAGTTTAATTGAAGAAAACCTCCTATTCTTTTGCTTTTATTACACGTAAGCTAACATTCCCATGTATTTCGCTTCATGCTGGTAAATGGCGCTGTTGCAGAGCTTCACCATAGTGGGTTGCCGTGGAGACGGTAGCTCGAGCGCTCAGAAATAAACATACAGCGCTTGAGAAAGACATAAATTCTGTATCTCCACTTCTTTCCAACCCACAGGTATATTACAGAGTGAACATCTACAGAGTGAACATCTGTATGTTCAAAATGTAATATGTAATGTCTATTAAGTCTCTGTACTTCGCATCATGTTGTTTGTATTGCCAGTGCTCTGTCCAGTATGTTTGTTTACCAGAGCCGGTCAATGTTCTATGGAGGCTATGCCGCCGACAGTTAATGTGCACGTGCCTGTAGACACACGCAAACGGCAGACCGATGTGTTGTGTTGGTGATTGATTATCACACAGTCACATGAACAGTTTAAATATTATAGTATTCTTGGTATTTGATCTATGAAAAGGTTGTTTATATTGCAATGTATATTTGATATATTATACAGTAAGACTATTTTACAATATGTTATTAATGCTTTTTTTTTTGTATTTTATCTGATATATTCCAAAGCTTTACATATTGGTTTGTTTATTGTATTCAGTATAGTTATAGGCCATTTCTATATTATATAGTCCATGTAATGGCTAAAGTTACGGTTTATGATCTCATAGTATTATTGAGATATTGGACTGCTCAGAAATAAACATACAGCGCTTGAGAAAGACATAAATTCTGTATCTCCACTTCTTTCCAACCCACAGTGCTATCCAGCCTGTGGCATTGTACCTGCCCAGATTCCCCTAGGTCTGAGGCCGGTAACACATACAGGGTTGGAACAACATGAGGGTGAGTAAATACTGACAGAATTTTCATTTTTGGGTGAACTATCCCTTTAATTACATGTTTATTGAACTGTCATATGAAATCAGTGTCACATTTTCAATCGTAATGGTATTCACCACTCGTGGTCACTTTGATGTTGCTTAACTGTATCATATCATCATATGTTATAGCTAAATATAAAAACTCCACACAAATTTTTTAACCACTCAATGTTCATTAAGTTTCTTTGTGTGATCTTCGCTCATTTGTTTCCATTTCTCCTCATGATGCTGCCTGAGCCTCAACAGCACCTTATTATACCAGTCAGCGGCTGTTTGCGGATTGGTTGGCAGTCCGAATGTTGGCAGATATATATATATATTTTTTAACGATAATAATAAAAAAATTAAAATACATTTTAAATGTACAAATATTGTAAGTACACAACAATAATCCAAGTTTAGAAAAACATTTTTAATAAAACTTTAAAAGAGAAATCGGCATCTATTTTAGGTGTGCCAGCTGCCACTGCGCACCGGCACACCCGTGGCTATGCCTATGCATTGTGAGTTTCTAGAAACGGCTATTTAGATGACAGCGCCTTGCCCATAAAGCACTTTTGCAAAAAAGCTTTAATTGTTCACAAGGAATTGTCAGGTTCACCCCACCAACAGATACACCAAAGAAAAAGACAGTGAGGATTTAAAGCTTTAAAAAGTGACTAATGTTCTCGATTATATGTCTGTTGCAGTCATGCAACATCAGCTCCAGAAACAATCACAGCTGGAAATAAGGGATGGGTGATATGGACTTAAAACTATATCACAATATTTTCTGGTATTTACTGCAATAACGATATCAATGACGATATAAAAATATAGTACCATTCACCACTGTTTTTGGCTACAAGTGATAGCTGCATGCATTCTTGAGAGCCTCAGAAACACAGACATTGATCTAAAGGAAAACGTACCCATCATCATATAGGCTCCTATAATATACCAATTACATAAAAGAATTTTAAAAAAAAACTTGAAGGGGCGAAAATGAACTGCACATCACATCACAGCAAACACAAGCCAGTTTTTTTTAAAATTTATATAGAAACAAGGAAACTGTGCTTCCCAAGACGGTTGGTTTGGGTGGATGGAGAAACCTTGGGAGGAACTAAAAACTCAACAGGGCGAGACTATCTTCTCCTGACACACATTCAGACCAAAAAATGTTAATCGTTAAATGAATTAAAGGTATTAATGTTGGGATGAACCAAAAGCACAGGTGCAGCTGAGGTGGAGGCGACTCTTACATATATAAGTCTGATGGGTCACAGTACAGAAGGACAGTGAAGACTGAGGAACATCAAGACAACAAAAAACATCCATTAACAAAACATCTGGTAAGAGTCATTTTAATACGGTTCTTCCTGCAGTTTTGATTGCAGGTTCTGTGAATAAACTGGTAGGGAATGCCTTGCTGGTCATTGTGACTGCAACAAATATACACTATAGTTCATTTGGGGTTGGTAAGATGTTTTAATGTTTTTGAAAGAAGTATCTTCTGCTCACCGAGGCTGCATGTATTTAATCAAAAATACAGTAAAATCAGTCATTTTGTGAGATATTATTACAATGTTAAATGTGTTTTCTATATTAATATATTTTTGAAATGTAATTTATTCCTGTGATCAAAGCTGAATTTTCAGCATCATTTACTCCAGTCTTCAGTGTCACATGATCCTTCAGAAATCACTCTAATATGATGATCAGAAACAATTCTGATTATTATCAGTGTTGAAAACAGTTGCACTTTTGATCAATCAAAACATCCTTGATGAAGTGTATATAAAATAAAATATATTTTCTTGTTTGTTTGCATGATCAGACTAAAATAATAAGCCATTTAAATGGGCTACTTTGCATTACACCTGTGCAACCAAATTAATATAACTATAACTAAAACTAAATTCCCATTTATCTCTGCTTTCACTTGTCTCTGCGTTTAACCTTCAGATATCAGAGATGAAGAGCGTTCTCCCAGTGAAGATGTTGTCGGCGTTGGCTCTGGTTCTGCTGGTGTTCAGTGCGACTGAGGGCCGGATTCTCAGTAAATGTGAGCTGAAGACTGAACTCGAGGCTGGTCAGATTCAGCTGACTGAAGCCATGGGAGACAAAATGACCATGGATGATCTCATCGCTAGACGTGAGCAACAGATTCCCTTCTCTATCCATATATTTATGTCACATGATGTGCAGATAAAAGGTTGATCAGCCTCACACCCTTTATTACTTTGTGCTGTGGCAGTTGTCTGCAAGGCCAATGCCTCGGGTTTCGACACCAGCTTTGTCAAAGCCATCGCCGCTAAGCCTAAACCGAACAGGCCCTTTATTAATATCCACTCTCGGCAGCTGTACGGTGTGTTTCAGCTCAGTGATCAGGTGGCCTGTGATTCTGGCATGATGCCGTCGCTCAATGTCTGCAAAATGAGCTGCTCTGGTGAGAAAATACCACACCAATCATAACACTATCCTAAACAATGATTTGTGAATTTCTGGACTCAAAAACTGCCAGATTCCTATGGCTCTCTAAGCATTCACAGTGAGCTAGTTTGAATAAGGTTTAGACTCTTTTCTGTTTCCTCCAATAGCTTTGATTGACGATGACATCACAGATGACATCGCCTGCCTGAAGACCATGATTGACAGCATGTAAGTAGCACACACACACTATATACACTGCATTGAATGATCTAGATGTCATTTCATACGCTGAAAAACATTTTGTGTATGATTTACTTTGAAACTGATTTCACTCAGAAATTGCTACATTTCACACATAATTACAAAGTAATGGCAACTAACACATGTTGCTGTAGAAAGACTGAAATGGTATTTTCTGGTAAAACTACTCCAATAATCTTTGTTTTATTTACAACTACAAATAAAAAGGATTTTTGACAGTGTAGTTACAGGATGGCAATTGGGCAAAAGCGCATGCGAAGGAAAAGTTAAGTCTAAAAGGCCTCTATGAAAATGTCCACAATATATAAACATTCAATATAAGTATTATTACATTCATAACATTTTTTCAGTAAACCTAAACCCAAAACGCCTCTGATATCACTCTTCCAAGTTGAAAATAATCACATTTATGATCCATTATACAGGTCCTTCTAAAAAAATTAGCATTATGTGATAAAGTTCGTTATTTTCCATAATGTAATGATAAAAATTAAACTTTCATATATTTTAGATTCATTGCACACCAACTGAAATATTTCAGGTCTTTTATTGTTTTAATAACTGATGATTTTGGCATACAGCTCATGAAAACCCAAAATTCCTATCTCAAAAAATTAGCATATAATGAAAAGGTTCTCTAAACGAGCTATTAACCTAATCATCTGAATCAACTAATTAACTCTAAACACCTGCAAAAGATTCCTGGGGCTTTTAAAAACTCCCAGCCTGTTTCATTACTCAAAACCGCAATCATGGCTAAGACTGCCGACCTGACTGCTGTCCAGAAGGCCATCATTGACACCCTCAAGCAAGAGGGTAAGACACAGAAAGAAATTTCTGAACAAATAGGCTGTTCCCAGAGTGCTGTATCAAGGCACCTCAGTGGGAAGTCTGTGGGAAGGAAAAAGTGTGGCAAAAAACACTGCACAACGAGAAGAGGTGACCGGACCCTGAGGGAGATTGTGGAGAAGGACCGATTCCAGACCTTGGGGGACCTGCGGAAGCAGTGGACTGAGTCTGGAGTAGAAACATCCAGAGCCACCGTGCACAGGCGTGTGCAGGAAATGGGCTACAGGTGCCGCATTCCCCAGGTCAAGCCACTTTTGAACCAGAAACAGCGGCAGAAGTGCCTGACCTGGGCTACAGAGAAGCAGCACTGGAGTACCCACAGTCAGTGATGGTCTGGGGTGCCATGTCAGCTGCTGGTGTTGGTCCACTGTGTTTTATCAAGGGCAGGGTCAATGCAGCTAGCTACCAGGAGATTTTGGAGCACTTCATGCTTCCATCTGCTGAAAAGCTTTATGGAGATGAAGATCTCATTTTTCAGCACAACCTGGCACCTGCTCACAGTGCCAAAACCACTGGTAAATGGTTTACTGACCATGGTATTACTGTGCTCAATTGGCCTGCCAACTCTCCTGACCTGAACCCCATAGAGAATCTGTAGGATATTGTGAAGAGAAAGCTGAGAGACGCAAGACCCAACACTCTGGATGAGCTTAAGGCCGCTATCGAAGCATCCTGGGCCTCCATAACACCTCAGCAGTGCCACAGGCTGATTGCCTCCATGCCACGCCACATTGAAGCAGTCATTTCTGCAAAAGGATTCCCGACCAAGTATTGAGTGCATAACTGAACATAATTATTTGAAGGTTGACTTTTTTTGTATTAAAATACTTATTTTATTGGTCGGATGAAATATGCTAATTTTTTGAGATAGGAATCTTGGGTTTTCATGAGCTGTATGCCAAAATCATCAGTATTAAAACAATAAAAGACCTGAAATATTTCAGTTGGTGTGCAATGAATCTAAAATATATGAAAGTTTAATTTTTATCATTACATTATGGAAAATAATGAACTTTATCACAATATGCTAATTTTTTGAGAAGGACCTGTATATGCAAAAAGAAGTCTGCAGAAGTCTCTTATTTTCACAATAGTGTGTGAGATTATTTGTGTGTATATATATATATATATATAATTATTATTATTATTATTTATAATTTTTCAATCATGTAAACCCAGTGCTGTTTAAATTTGTCGCATCGTCGCAAATTTGTGAATATATATTTGTAAATATATATATATAAAGTGTGTGCTTGTACATGTATACTGTATAGTATACACACACATATAGGCTACACACACACACACATATATATATATATATATACATATTTATGTTTTACATATTTATCTATATTTATATATAATTATTTACCTCAAATATAAAGGCTTAAGAAGTAAAATCCGGCCTTAACAATCAAAGTGTGACTGTTTTTTTTGTGTGTTACAGGTTGAACACAATATTGGTGAAGGAGTGTGACTCTGTGGTTCCTTCTCGTTATTTCGCTGATTGTCTGGATGAAGAAGCATCATTAATGGCTTTAAGAAAATTGTGTATTGGTGTTAGTTGGGACCTGTAGTAAAACTGTGGATTTGTACCAGTGATTTACAGAATCAATAAATGAACTGACTACCGTTACCTAACAATACCACTTCTGATCAGCTGCATGATTTCTGTCAATCTAAAAACACAACAGTCTGATGTTTCCATTGGAACTGCTTTGATTGAATATCACTATGATGGTGGTGGGATCAGTCAGAGTTTAAACATATCAAGGCTCTGAACAGAAAGTGCTTGTTCATGAATAAACTTTATATTATCGCTGTAATGCTGTAAATTCTTGGTGGTGTTTTACCTTTCTGTCAACAATTGAAATAAAACTATCTCCGTTCCTTGAATCACACTGTGCTGATGCTTTTAAAAATGATGGGCGCATACGGTTCAAGTTGTTTATTGCAAACACTGTGATAGTGTGCTAAAGAACAACATGACAGCAAGCACTATGATCATCCGTCACTATCCACCAGTCTCACCCCAGTCAAAAAGGCCACTTAATTATAATAGGGGACATTTTTAGTCATATATATACAAATTAGAAATATACTTAATGTACTTAAACAACACAGAACATCAGACATCTTCACTGATTAACCTCATAAAGTTAACCTGAGATGGCAGTAAACAACTTTTTTTTTTACTTCATCGGAATGGTACGAAACTTGGAAATGTTTTGGCACTAGCTGTGTGAACGAATAGGTCACAATACACTTGTATTGTCAATAATGACCACATAGGAAATGAATGGGAGACAAATTTCATCTAGTGGAAACGTTAGGTACTGCGACCAAACAAACCTTACTGAAAGCTCATTTTATGAGATATCAATCTCAAATTTGGAACACAACTTGTTTAGATTCATCGCTTTGATTTGCTTGCAGTTTTGAAGTAAAAAGTGTTTTTCAAAATATATATTTCACATAAAAATGTAGAATATTTATTTATGTAACAAGTTAACTCAAAAGGGAAAGATTAATAATAACTCATAACTTAAGATTAATTATGAATATTTCGGTCAGTTAATTGGATTAACTTGAGATAGCTAAATTAATATTACAATCAATTAATCAGTTCGTCCAACGAACTCTTTTGATTATTCATTTATTCTAAGAAAAGGGTATCATTCATGGCCACAGAAAAATAATAATTTCTTAGCATGTACAGCGCTTAGAGCATGTAACAGGGTCAAGATCGTAAAATAAACTTTGTTGCAAGCAGAGGATAAGAACCAAATACATATTGTGCACAAGTTTTATTAACAAAAATCACGAACACATAACTAACATACAAACAATTACACATACGGGGTAGATGGTAAATGACAGAATGAAAATGGAAATTAAATGAAGCTACGGAAAAGATTTATTGAACATGAAAAGAACCATCAGCTTATAAATTTCAGAGCACCTCATTAAATCTATACTTGCATGGCCTTTGCAGGACACAATTCTTGAAGTTGTTGAAAATGTTAGTTGTTGATGGTATTGTGAGTGTCAAATGTTGAAGTTGCAATCGTTTTCTTCTCTGTTGGATGAAGATGATATGTTGAACTTGCATGGATAGTTCGACTCTGTTCTCATGGCTGGAGTGCAGATTGTGGCCTGCCGGCCCTGGGCCTGAGAGGACAAGCAGAGCAAATGGTAGGAGTTGCGATGGACTTCTTCTGCGTTGAAGGAAGATGTTGTGCCAAACACCTGAGGTTGTCCTTGATTCTGTTGTGGTTGAGAGAGTCCTCTCTCTCCTGAATGAGCACATGGCTGGTTGTGAGTCAAGAGTGAAGGCATAGCAGGCTGTGGTCACAGCCTGGCGTTCCCACAGACATCATCCCAAAGAAGCAGCAGTGAAGGCCAGAGGAAGAGAGGACTAAGAGAGAGAAGGGCTTGTGGAGGTGCAATTTAAAGCCTGAGATAGGTCCCAACTGTCAGGGTTGGCTTGACCAATAAGAAAGGTGGAGTTTCCAAGCGGGAGAATTTGATTTATGAATTTGAATTGTTATTGCTCCTTCCATAGACACCATTGTGTATTTTACAAACTATAAATGTATTGTTTTGCTATAAATTATATGTATTTAAATGTCTGAAACCTAAAATAAACATTATGTGGTTAAAAACACTGAATAGTTGTGATATATATACGGTATGACCTGCGCTGAAAGTCCGTCTTTAGCTCAGCGCCAGCCATACTGCCAACGCACAGTTTGAATTTGGCAGTGATGTCACGTCACTGTACATCCGGTCCTTAGTGGTCAGCTGCTGCAGAGCGTGCCAACATTGAAATGTCATTATATGAAAGGCACTTAGGAGATTACCTATCAACACTAAATTTCCCCCAGCCTTAATTTAAAACCGGCCTTTATTTGTTTGTCTTAACCCCGTCCCCGGCCACTATCAGAGGCCCAGCGTTTAATTGACTACCGGTTTTTATTTGAGGAATTACGTTAATAACCTCTCCCTCCTAAGTATGACCTGAACCAAATCCCGACCCAGTTTTCCAGCCTGTCAAGAAGTATGTTGTGATCGACAGTGTCAAATGCAGCACTGAGGTCGAGTAGTACCAGCACTGATAATTTGCCTGTATCAGTATTTAAGCGAATATCGTTTATTATCTTTATGAGCGTGGTCTCTGTACTGTGATGCGATCGGAAACCAGATTGAAAATTGTTAAAGAATCCATTTGAGCTTAAGAATTTGTTCAGCTGATTGAAAACAACTTTTTCAATGATCTTGCCTATGAAAGGAAGATTTGAGATCGGTTTATAGTTGTTTAATATGGTCTTATCCAGATTGCTCTTTTTCAGGAGGGGCTTGACAACTGCAGTTTTCAGGGAGTTCGGAAAACTCCCAGAGAGAAGTGAGGCATTTACCACTTCTAGGAGATCTGCTTCTAAACAGTTAAACACACTTTTGAAGAAAGATGTGGGAAGTGCGTCAAGAGCGCAGGTTGATGTTTTAAGGTGCTGTACAGTATCTTCCAAAATTTTGCCATCAATTTCTTCAAAATCAGACATAGTAACTACTTTCTCAGGTTGCGGTTTGATATGTCTGACCCCAGCGCAATTCAAGGATGAGCTGATCACCTTTCTGATAGTATTGATTTTCTCAGAGAAGAAGGAGGCAAACTCACTGCACTTGTAAGCAATGGCAAAACAGTTAAATTCAGAGGAAATTGTTGATAACAGTTCTGTAAAGTCCTCAGCAAAGGCTGGAGAGTATTTTGGAGGCCTGTAAATAATAAGTAAAATTCGTGGAGCACCTTTTAACACAATACCCAGATATTCAAAAGACGGTAATTACCAAATGATATTTGCTTACATTGATAGATATCTTTAAAAAGAGCAGCCTCTTCTAACAGCTCTGCAGACACTCATAAAAGTAAAGTTAGGAGGGGCTGTTTCATTGAGGACTGTTGCACTGCAGCTGTCTTCTAGCCAAGTTTCATTTAGCAACATAAAATCCAGGTTGTATGTGGTTATTAAGTCGTTGACTAGAAGTGATTTATTTTTAAGTGAGCGGATGTTTAAAAGTGCTAACTTAACAGTCTTACTTTTTGTCCCCACAGCAATCTTAGTTTGACGTGTAATAAGCACCAGTTTAGATGGGTTTGCTGTACGGCTTTTGAAGGCCTTAGACTTTCTATCTTGTAATTGAACAGCAATAGCAAAAGATACAGGCACACTGGGTTCCCGCTTGTTCTGTAAACATTTGAGAAAGTTACTGTTATCATAGCGGGGACCCGACACATATCACTGAGAGCTGGTATCAGTTGTTTTTGGTTCACCTCGAGCCGCTGGAGGAGGGTGTGGGCCCTGGCTGTGGCAAATTAACATTTTGTCATAATTTACCCACCCTTAAGTTGTTCCAAACATGTATGAGTTTCTTTCTTCTGTTGAACACAAAAAAATTTTTAAACAATGTTGGTAACCAGACAGTTTCCTTGCCCATTGACTTCAATTCTATGGATGAAAAAAACATTTCTCAGAAAATCTTCTTTGATGTTCAACAAAAGAAAGTCATATTTGTAATGGCATGAGAGTGAGTGAATGATGACAGAATTTTCATTTTTAAGATAAAGGTTAAAGTGTGCCCCTAAAAGCACAAGTGTCCCCTACCGTGACCCCCGTTATCGTGGTCTAGAACTGCCACTGATCTGCATATGTACAATAGCACGATCATAAACATTCAACAGCATATAAATAAAAACTGCATAATGTTACTGAATGAAATAGGACAGTAAATCTTCGGGGGTGTTGATCGTTCTACTCTTTCTGAATCTGATCTGGATGTAGTCTTTGAGAAAAACGTGTTTTTCTCAGCATTTTCCTTGTAATGTTACTTTTTAATGAAACTACCCACATTCAAGAGTTGATAAAAAATAATGCATTAAGCTTTAATAAAACGTTTTGTTGCTGTTGTTGTTAAAAAGCATATATTTCTTATACTTAGTTCTTTCTTTTGATATACTGCATGTAGCTACATATTCATACAACAAAACATTCTGAGGGCCATGAAACTTTTGTGGCGGGGAAAGAGTAAATATAATATTGTATTTTTGATCTACTATACTGCAGTGTGCAACAAGTGTCTCATACCAGCCATCGAGCGAACGCACAGAGTAACGTTATAACAACTTTCAACACACTCAAACATATTTTAGTATGATTGTTGAGACCAAGTAAAACAGGGCTGCATTCTCAAAACACTGGGACATTTCAGGTGGCATTTCCAGACAGGTACAAGCCACCAAAAAACAGGACCTGTCCCTGGAAATCGGAACGTTTGGTCACTCTAATATAGACTGACCTGTGTTCCCTCGAGAGCAGAATCTGTATGTGAAATAATGGAGTTTGAGGTTGTTGTATGTGAGTTTGAAGGCGGTTTTATGACACTGTGTGTTGAGTACAAAACGTTGCGGTTTGGTTTTCGTGGAACTGGGTGACAGCAAGTTCTGAGTATATTACAATAATGACTGTTTATCTTTTAGACAGTCGAGAACACGTCTAAAGAGTCCTTTTTGTCTCAGCTGGGATCGAATGTCGTGTACAGGTTAGGTGACACCTCAGAGAACCAGATCAGACGTGTAATAACTAATTCAATACATTTTATATACCGAATTTTCCGCTCTATAAGGCGCACCAGATTATAAGGCGCACATTCAATTAATGACCTATTTTAGAACATTAACTGTATATAGGGCGCACCGGATTATAAGGCGCATAAGATACTGCAGTCAAACGTTTGACTTGGTTTGCGTTATGCATCCACTAGATGTGCTAAAGGGAATCTAGCGAGTGCACGGCGCCGGAGGCGAGGCGTTTATTAGTAAGCGTGAGCGCGCTGGGGCGGGCACGTAACTTACATTCGCAGCCTGACTCATACGAGTATTCATGTGCGGCGGCTCGCTGACAGCAACAGCTGGCTGTTTTGAATGAGACGACCCGGTTACTGTGAACGGGGAACGCTTTATGAACATTCTGTGACGCGCGAACAGCGCCGGGGACAGTGTGTCTGTTCGTATGTCTGTTAGTAAGAGTGAGCGCTCGTGAGCTGGCACGTGACTTACACACATAACCTGATTTATACGAGGTTGAACTGGCCGTGTGACAGAGCGGGCATAAGATGGACACGAGCGCGAGTTCGCGGGCGAATTTAATAACGCGGAGGGTTATTAACCAATTGATCCAATTAACCAATTGATCCATATATAAGGCGCTCCGGATTATAAGGCGCACTGTCGTTTTTTGAGAAATTTAAAGGCTTTTAAGTGCGCCTTATAGTACGGAAAATACGGTAGTAAATAAAAATAAAACCAAATAAGGGTTTTCCGGTTTCTTGTAATGAATTGAAGTGCAGTGGTTTTAAGTATCATACACAAATTGTTATATTTAAAATTACAGTATATGTTTCCAAAATTATATTTTAGTGTATATATATATATATATATATATATATATATATATATATAGAATACATTTTTTTAAAGAAATAAAAACAAATGTATTCATCTAAAAGTGCTATTATTTCTATTACTATTGTTCGTCCAGAATATTCTGCCTGTTTACATGCATAAAAGTCTACCTAGTTCATATTTATTTATTTAATATAGATAATATTGAATATTTAAAAATAAATTAGATTTAATATTTAATCATATATAATATTTTCAAAATTTAAAGTTGCCATACTAAATTACAAATGCAAATAATCCAAATAATTTGGTATTATCAATTACTTTTGGCTTTGATTGCACTCAAAAATCATACTTTTAAAGGATTTTTGCTTTGTTAAATATGTCACTACCACGTTTTCATTGCTTTGTCCTATTTAAATTTTCTTTTTAAATCTGGATCAGTTGAATACTTGCTTCTAGCCAACATGACATCTAAGGTTGCAAAATTTGATCTAGCCCTAAATATAACGCAATGATCTAGGGTTGGTTCTGGTTATAATTGTGAATTATGTAAAATGGGTTATTAAAAAAAGGACTGCATTGTTTTAAACTGGCTTGACAGAGAAGTCGGTCCATTCTGAATACTGATCCTCCCAAAGAAAAAAACAATCGAATTATATAGAAACAATGATGTCAAGATAGCCCAGAACTAAATTCAATTAAACTCAATAATAATACAATTTGCTATAAGGCAGCTGAAACCGAAAATAGTGTTTTAAAAGGTTTGGTTAGGGAAGATGAGGATGAAACCTTGGGAGGAACCAAAACTCAGCAGGGACAGAACATCATCTTCTGGTTGATTCATGTTAAAAAAATAAAAAACATTGATAAAATTTCAATAATGGTGGGATGAATCAACAGCACAGGTGCAGCTGCAGGTGGAGGCGACTCTAACATATAGTATAAGTCTGATGGGTCACAGACACTGAAGACTGAGGAACATTTAAAGACTCTCATTCATCTGTATCTCCAACAAAAGAACGTCTGATAAGAGATTTAAAGCAAAAATGTCATATAATTAAAAGTACATACATATTATTTGCTTGTTTGCATGATTATGCAATAATGTTATCTTTTATTTTCTAATTTTATACATATTGATTTGTCAGCATAGACTTAAAATGGTGATTTGTTCTTGGTTTTATTTCAAGAGATATACACAGTAATTTGACATATTTCATCTGGAATGTAGAAGCAGTTCACCGAATAAAGTGTGTTTAATCTCCAGATCTTTAGAGATGAAGAGTGTTCTTCCAGTGAAAATATTGGTGGTGCTGCCTCTGGTTCTGTTGGTGTTCAGTATGTATGAGGCCCACCAGCCCCCTCGTCAGCCCATAAAGCTACCATTCAAACAACCTAATTTCTTCACCACAACAAAGTCAACCTCAAAATCCACCTCAAAGCCAACCTGGACCGCAACCTCCACCTCAAGCCCCACTGCAACCTCCACCTCAAGCCCCACTGCAACCTCCAACTCAAGCCCCACTGAAACCTCCAACTCAGGCCTCACTGCAACCTCCACCGAAACCCCCACCTCAAGCCCCACTGCAACCTCCAACTCAAGCCCCACAGCAACCTCCAGCTCAAGCCCCACTGAAACCTCCAGCTCAAGCCCCACTGCAACCTCCAGCTCAAGCCCACAGCAACCTCCAACTCAAGCCTCACTGCAACCTCCACCTCAAGACGCACTGCAACCTCCAACTCAAGCCTCACTGCAACCTCCACCTCAAGCCCCACAGCAACCTCCAACTTAAGCCCCACAGCAACCTCCAACTCAAGCCCCACTGCAACCTCCAACTCAAGCCCCACAGCAACCTCCAGCTCAAGCCCCACTGAAACCTCCAGCTCAAGCCCCACTGCAACCTCCAGCTCAAGCCCACAGCAACCTCCAACTCAAGCCTCACTGCAACCTCCACCTCAAGACGCACTGCAACCTCCAACTCAAGCCTCACTGCAACCTCCACCTCAAGCCCCACAGCAACCTCCAACTTAAGCCCCACAGCAACCTCCAACTCAAGCCCCACTGCAACCTCCAACTCAAGCCCCACTGCAACCTCCACCTCAAGCCCCACAGCAACCTCCAACTCAAGCCCCACTGCAACCTCCACCTCAAGCCCCACTGCAACCTCCAACTCAAGCCCTAATGCAACCTCCAGCTCCAGCCCCACTGCAACCTCCAACTCAAGCCCCACTACAACCTCCACCTCAAGCCCCACTGCAACCTCCACCTCAAGCCCCACTGCAACCTCCACCTCAAGCTTCACTGCAACCTCCACCTCAAGCCCCACTACAACCACCACCTCAAGCCCCACTGCAACCTCCAACTCAAGCCCCACTGCAACCTTCACCTCAAGCCCCACTGCAACCTCCACCTCAAGCCTCACTGCAACCTCCACCTCAAGCCCCACTGCAACCTCCAACTCAAGCCCCACTGCAACCACCACCTCAAGTCCCACTGCAATCTCCAACTCAAGCCCCACTGCAACCTCCAACTCAAGCCCCACTGCAACCTCCACCTCAAGCCCCACTGCAACCTCCACCTCAAGCCCCACTGCAACCTCCACCTCAAGCCTCACAGCAACCTCCACCTCAAGCCCCACTGCAACCTCCAGCTCAAGCCCCACTGCAACCTCCAGCTCAAGCCCCACTGCAACCTCCAACTCAAGCCCCACTGCAACCTCCACCTCAAGCCCCACTGCAACCTCCAACTCAAGCCCCACAGCAACCTCCAACTCAAGCCCCACTGCAACCTCCACCTCAAGCCCCACTGCAACCTCCAACTCAAGCCCCACTGCAACCTCCAACTCAAGCCCCACTGCAACCTCCAACTCAAGCCCCACTGCAACCTCCAACTCAAGCCCCACTGCAACCTCCACCTCAAGCCCCACTTTTTCGTCAGTAAATTCTACGTTCATGCAGAACTCTTGATTCATAAATAACTGTGCACTAAAACTTATTCTAAATGTAGGTTACAATAAAATAGAATCATCTGTATGCAAAAAAAACAAAGAAAAACATTGATGAGCTACTTTTTAACATAAAATTGGAGAAAGTGACTCGACTAAACTATTAAGGCTATAAGAAAGAATTAATTACATAACAAAATGCAGCCTGTATATCTGTATTCAAATACCGGACAAACGAGAGGTCCAAGAAAGGATCGCATATAGTCTAGGGCTTAATAAAACTGTTTCTTGAGATTAACCGTATGTGAAAATAACACACTTAACGTGACAGGAAGATCTTAATGTGCATGCTCGGATGGAAAGCCTGCACGTGTGTACTATAACCTGTACTAATTTTAATCCCAACCTATTTGACCTGAAATGCATTTCCACACTTTCCACCCTACATGGTAACAAACTAACTAGCCTAGTTGTTTTTTATTCAGAACAAAGCAAAATATTGCTTGCATCATTCTGTTCGGGTTTTCGTATCAAAGTGGACCCATGAAGACCTCTAATATAGGCTAATGTTTCCTACGTGTCAAACTCAGTTCTCCTCCCAGCATTGTCCCGTGTACCAGTCAGTCTGTCCAGATCTTTTTATGCTGTAGTCTAGAGGTGTCACATAACCTGTACATGACATTTGATCCCTTCTGAGACAATAAAACTTTTTCTGATGTTACCGTCTGCACAAACAACTTCATTGTCTTCATTTCTTGAATCTGTGCACCGAAACCAAACCGTAACACTACATACAGAACATAAAGTGGCATAAAGCCGCCAACACACTGACACACAAACCTTCAAAATCTTACTTCACACAAGCCACTGACGTATTTGAGGTGTAATAGACGGACCATCTCAAGAGACCATGTGGGTCTATATCTACACATTCGGCTCATCCTCTACTTGCAAATACTCCCAGTAAGAAAAACACAGAGAGATCATGAGTATGCATCAAGGCATGAAGATGTTGGCAGCTGTGGTTGTTTTATTCCTGGCGGTCGGCATGAGTGACAGCGTGATTCTGAATAAATGTGAGCTGAAACAGCAGCTTCAGACAGGCCTTACACTGCCTCCGAATATGACCGACGTGCTGGCGCAGAGTAAGTGTTCATCTCTAAATCCAGAGCATAATATCTGACTTGAGATACCAAACACTGATGCTTCTGTGTGATTTAATATAGTAACTATTTCACAGTTTGCAGGTGATCTGAGCATATAGATTTTTTTGGTCACTTATATGGAAATGAGTGGTGGTGATATTCTACAAAAATTTTCTTTCAGGTTTTTCCAAATAAAGGCTTATGCACACCAAGGACCATAACTATTACAATAATGATAAAGATATAGTTTTTAAAAATTAAGTTTCCAAAAGGGAAACATTTTTGGTTCCCCAAAGAACCTTTCTGTGAACCGTTCTTAAAAGAACTTTTTTTTTAGAACAATTTAAAAATCTAAAGAGCCCTTTTCCATAATAAAGCACTTTCTGTGGAATGGAAAGATTACATGGATGTTAAAGGTTCTTTTTGGAACCATAGATTCCAATTAAGAACCTTTAAAGTCCACACCACAGCTCTAACGATAACGGCACTGAGGAACGATATCCTTGGAATCGCTTAAAAGAACATTTTTTTTCAGCTCAAGAATGATTAAAGCACTAACAGGCAAACGAAAATGGTTAAGTATTTGAAGTGGCAGGAGACAAAACTGCTTAGATTAAACAGAACAACATTGTGCATTGGTGTGGATGCTAGTCATCGTTATCATTTATTGTTCTTGTTGTAAACCTGCCTTATCTGAAACTCTTTACAGTCGTGTGCCACGTCCAGCTGACCTCTAACTTCAATACCAGCGCCATTAAGACGCTCACTCAGTCAAAAAATTCAGGTGAAAGTCACGGTCCTCGTAAAGGCAGGTCTGCCAAGGGCCAAGGAAAAAATAAAGGCCTCCCTTCAAGTAAAGTCACCTCTCCACCCCACTTGGAAAGTGCAGAGGACAAAAATGAGGTCTGGACCTTGTACGGCTTGTTCCAACTTAGTGACCATGTGGTGTGCAACTCCACTCAAAGTCATTCCCTGAACCTCTGCGGACTGACCTGCAACAGTGAGTATATTATTCACTTTTACTCAACATGGATTCTTTACATTAATCAAAAGTGACAGTAAAGACATTCATGTTAAAAAGGTTTATATTTCAAATAACTTTTGAACTTTCGATTCATCAAAGAATTAGAACAGCACAAATGTTATTTTCGGATATATTCAAATTATCACAGAAGTACTGGGATTAAAAAAAGTTTAGAGTTCACATATAAACACTAAATAAATTTTTGAAAGTAACTTAGCACTTCAAATAACGATTGTATCAATACATCATTACGCCAGTAGGTGGCGACAAGTGACTATAAAAAAGTATATTTGTCAATGAATCATTCATTCAAGAGATTTGTTCAAAAGCGCTGATTCATCTAGTAATGAATAAAGTGAAGTATTTGAGCGAGTCATTGAATTATTCATTCAACCCAATTCTTTTTTTACATAATTCATACTGATTAATTAAACATTTTAAAAAGACTGCAGCAATTAACATTTTGTCAGAACCTCTAGTAAATTACATGTTCATTTGTTTAGTTTGTCTGCTGTCAGTTGCTGCAAACTATTTCACAGTTGACTACAAAAACTGTTGTCAATTGAATTATTGTTAATTTTGCAGACTGTAGGCGTAGTGTCAACATTTATTCCACATAGAAATGCTATTAGTAGTGAATCTGAATAAGGCAGATGTTCAGAATCGGGAGAATTGTGATCTCTGGAAACAAACAAATAAAAATGTAATTCACAATTTAATTGTGCAGCTCAACAAAGAATCCTGAAAAAAAAAGATTTCTACAAAAATATGAACCAGCACAACTGTTTACAACATTGATAGTAATCACCAATGTTTCTTGAGCAGCAAATAAGCATAATAGAAAGATTCCTGAAGGATCATGTGACACTGAAGACTGGAGAAAATCTGATGATAAAAATTATGCTGAAAATGTTAAAATATATTACAATAGAAAGGTATTTTAAATTGTAATATTTCACATTACTGTTTGTACAGTATTTTTGATTAACTAAAAGCAGCCTTGATGAGCTGTGTGTGTGTGTGTGTGTGTGTGTGTGTGTGTGTGTGTGTGTGTGTGTGTGTGTGTGTGTGTGTGTGTGTGTGTGTGTGTGTGTGTGTGTGGGTGTGTGTGTGTGTGTGTGTGTGTGTGTGCTCTTAAACGAATGTGATTTTTTTTTTCAGAGCTGCTGGACGATGACATCAGTGATGATTTGGCCTGTGTCCAGGTCCTTATAAATAAAATGTGAGTAAAATTTATTTTAAAAGTACACATAAATATCACTATTATCGCATAAAACTTTTTAATTTTCACACTACATCTTAATTTCTAGTGTAGTAGTATGCTTTAATTATCTGAGCTACAATACAAACAAATATAGATTATTCCTGAAATGTGTTTGTAGACATTTGAATTATTGTTAATTTTGCAGACTGTAGGCGTAGTGTCAACATTTATTCCACATAGAAATGCTATTAGTAGTGAATCGTTATAAGGCAGACGAGTGCAAGTGTCCTGAAACTGTTCATCTTATCATCACAGGACTGCAGTGATTCCTGACCGCTGGACTGCTAAACACATCCGTAAAATGTAAGTGAATGAAACCTAAAACACGTTCAATATACAACAAACAATTCAATACAGCAATTAATGGAAAACATGAATGCATTTATTGTGCTTGCATGTAAGAATATTAGAAACTGATAAAGAGGTCTCTACAATAGCTGTAAATTATTTATTTTCTAAAAAGCATACCGTCTTTAATGTTTAATACTTTCCTTTGACAGGATCTCTTTGATCTACCAGCCAGAATGTGTCAATGCAAAGGCCTCTATATACTTTGCTGACTGTCTTCAATCCTGAGTTTTAGACCTCTTGATTTGAATCCTGAACCTTGATGTCCCCTGCTTTACTTTTACATGTATGCGCATTTATTAACTTAGCTTTAGACATCAAATCCTTGCACAGCTGTGTGTCTTATTCTGTAGGAGTCATTAAATCGTTTTGAAACGCAGTGTTGTGCTCATGAATTGAATTCATTCCTTCAGTCATGTACATTGTGTACAATCCAAATCAGATGTAAAACGGAGACCTTTTGAGAAGGTGTGTAGGTTGATGGTTGGTTTAGTGAAATGACGGATTGGTGGTTCTCTAATTCTCTTATCAGTGGTTAAGATGAGTAAGTTACAATATTTGTACACGCTATTTTTTTCCCCTTTCCTGTTAAGTATTTAGTGGGCCATTTATTAAGTACATAGAGCATCCACTAGATGGCGGGCTTGTTTTTATTAAATAAATGGCACCCTTGATTTTTGAGTAGTACTGGGATAATAAAAATATTTTATATTTTATACAAATATTATACAATAATCGGTTCTACATTCATCACAGAATGCATGTCAGCATATATCAACACCATTAGTTGTGTCAGAAATGTAATATTAAAACTGACAAATCCAGAATTCACTTCGAAGAATGAATCCATTTTAAACAGGATTGTTTCAAACTTTTTTTTCAGCTCAAGTAAGAATGTCATACAACCATAATTATAAGTAAATGCAGCAGCCGTTTTGTTTTTCTGGTGTTGCCAGCTACTAACCTGAGCTGCTAAAAATGAGGGGAAAAGAAATTCATGCAACAATTATAATGCAACACACACATACTAGTATATAAAACTTTTTCAACAAATGTTGAGTGAAATATTAAAAGAGGACCTTTAGTAATTTGTTCTGTTTATTCTAGGCAATGAGACTATGTAAAAAAAAAAAAAAGTTTAGTGACACTTAGTGTTCTTTAATGTGGTCTTTATTAGAAATACTTTAGAAGACTCATGACTGATGATGATAATGCAAAACCTGTCAGGACTGTGATTTATGTCTAAATACAAACAAGGACTGATGCAGTCATGCAGATATAAAAAAGTAAGATGTTAACTGACTGATCTCTACTAATTGTGCAACAACATAAAGTGTGTCTAACTAGGCAGTATTTCAAAGTAAAACACATGGTGATTACTTCCTGATAACACACAGCCTACATCTGTAAATACTGTTAAAGCACAAAGATTTACTCTCATGACAATGTAGAATACATTGTTTAAATTCTATGTATGGTTTTAGTACATTGCCGTATAAAAGACCCTGTCAAATTCAGTTTAGATGAGGTCTTCACTTTAAGGGAGGACCGGGGCTAATTGTCACACTTTTTACTCAAGTGAATATTTCTAGCTTGAGGTATATTTTTAGAAAATAGACCCTTTTCACATTTCCGGGTTTCTCAGAAGCGGAAGTCATCATGGTTGGGTGAACTTCTATAGCGGTGAAAAGTGGACTACATTAAATATATTTTTGCTCAAATAGCAAAAGAAAAACTCCACAATAGAGTTTTCACAACTTAAGAAAAAAAAGGTAAAAGAAAGAGATTGATAACGGCGGTCAGAAAGAGAAAGACTTTACTGTCACGCTCACAGCAGTGTTCACTATTTTTTTGTGATTTGATGCAAAGGTAATATAATACAAAGTATAGTGTAATAAATATAGACACGCATTGTATATTGCATGTATATTACATGCATTAAAAATGAAAATATAAAAAAAACTGCAGGATTTGAGATGCGTTAAAACGTCTGTTAACTCAGGCACAAACCAATATCTCCCTTTGCTTTGAACTTTGAGCGTCGTAACTTTGCAGATGTTGTTTATGCTCAGACAGCAACATTACACACTAACTTAAGTTAGAATAGTGAAATCATAATCAACCACCCCTTTAACGTTTTTCACCGTTGTTCAACAGACAACCAGTTCTGGAGAAAATAAGCATGTGTGTAACAGAGATAAATAGCCCTTGTGACATCATCCGTGTGTGACAACTAGCCCCGGTGTGTCTACAATAGACTTCTCTCAGACAAACTCCCCTCTCGCCTTGAGTTCCGGACACAGTTTGGCCTCGAGGTCTTCGATCTTGATGGACTCGACGTCTTTGCCGCTGCTGAGGCTGGCGGCGCGCGTGATCTTCGTCAGCGTGTCCTCGTAGGGCGGCGGGAGGTAGACCATGAGGAAGACCCCGTCAGACATGTCCGAGCTCGTGCTGTTTAGCCGCTCTGCGTTCCCAGTGAGTGACGACAGGATCTCGGCGTTGCGCTCCGGGTCCTGCAGGTCTAGTGCGATGATGTTGCTCAGTCCGAGCTTGTTCTGTCTGAATCTTCGGTAAAGAAGGACAAACGCGATGCCGAACACGATGAGAGTGACGAGCGGGAGAACGACGTACAGGATAAGCTCCGATTTCCCGTGGTTTTCTATCGAAAGTTGATTCCAGTGGTAACCCTAAAGGGGCAGAAAGGACATGATTTAGAACATTTGCATTTGAAGGCCTAGGTAATCCTAAAAAAACCTTCAAGTTATAGTTCACCCAAAAATGAAAATTCAGAAATTTACTCACCCTCATGTTGTTCCAAATCTGTAAGTCTTTTTTTTTCATCTTTAGAACACAAATGAAGTCTTTTTTATAAAAATCTGAGAGCTTTCTGTCCCTCCATTAACAGGCTACGCAACTACCACTTTGATGCTTCAAAAAGTGTATAAAGAGATCGTAAAACTAATCCATATGAATTGAGGGCTTTAGTCCATATTTTCTGTAGAGACATGATCGATTTAAATGAGGAACAGATTGAATTTTGGCTTTTTATTCACATATAAACATTGATCAGAGAACATAAACCGAAGCTCAAATGTGCGGCGTAACACGAGAATGAACCTCATTGGTTCCTCGCAAGTCAAGAGAACTTGCTTGAGCTTCAGTTTACCATAACTGATGTGTGAGTTGATTATGTTTATACTGTATGTGAATAAAATCCTAAATTAAATCTGTTCGTCTCCGAGTCTCTACAGAAAATTTGGACTAAACCGCTCAATTCATATGGATTAGTTTAAAGATCTCTTTTTGAACTTTCTGAAGCGTTAATTAAGTGATAGTTGCGTAGACTGTCAATGGAGGGACAGAAATCTCTCAGATTTCATCAAAAATATCTTCATTTGTGCTCCGAAGATGAACGAAAGTCTTGTGGGTTTGGAATGACGTTAGGGTGGTAAATGATGACTGAATTTAAATTTTGGGGTGAACTAGACCTTTAAAATCCTGCGTTTTCATACAAGTCAAATTTTATATGAAATCGCCACCTCGTATAAAGTTACATTTTCTCATTAGATTGGGTTTGTATTTACTTTGCTTTATGGACGGACGGCTGGTTCCCAAGCCTGACCAGCTGAAAAGCATCCCAAAATCTGTTGCTTCTTCCACCGTTTTACCAACACTAATCACATAATGCTGCTTTTTGGCCAGATTAGATATTTTGGTGCTTTGAAAACCCTTCGTGTACGCCAAACCACAGTCTCACCTCAAATAAACCCCTATGGAGATCACAACTGAAACTTCAAAACATCCTCACCAGAAATTCAACACAAAACAAATGTCTCGAGTTGATTCTCACCTGAACTGAATGACTGAAGCCAGAAGAACTGCAAGGTCAGTTATTATAATTTTGAAAATTATTATTTTTAATATGTCCTTTCAATTTAGCTTTCATTCTCTTACTTACTTACTTTCTTACATTTTTTCAGTTCTTAAAGGGATAGTTCACCCAAAAATGGAACTTCTGTCATCAAACAGTTGTGCGTGCATATATATTTTTTCCATACAATGGAAGTATTCCTTATGTATCCCTTTAAAAGAACAATTTTTCTTAGTGTGGAGAAAATTTGAATAATCTAAATAACCTTTTTCCACTATCTAGAACCTTTTTTCCAATGGAATGGTTCTTCACGGAACCATTGATGCCAATAAAGAACCTTTATTTTTAAGAGTGTTTGAGTTTTTCTGATTCTCAAAGAACGTTTCTTTGTCTAATCTGTCATTTTCTGTGCTACTTCTCTAATGGGATTGCTCACATACCTGTAGTCGTTGTTCCACAGTAGGCGGTGAAGGAGACCCCGAAACCCAGTCATCTCTTCCAGCTGGTCCAAACTTTATCCAGCTGCTGTCCAACAATCGTCGCATTCTGCTGTGACAGAAGAGCTTCGGCTGATGATGGAGAGCGCGAGCTCAGCGGATGAGAGACCAGCAGCTGTCTAAAGAGCGCAGCGGGATAACAGCTGCATCTTGTGTCTGTCTGTCTGACTGTGTGTGTGTGTGTGTGTGAGAGAGAGAGAGAGAGAGAGAGAGAGAGAGAGAGAGAGAGAGAGATCGAGTTTGTGTGTGTTAAGTACTGTCTCACATGCTCGCACATGCAGATCAGTGGAAATCAGGCCAGCGGTCAGCCAATGACGCGGGGCGAAAGAACACCCGAAAGGCAATCATTCGGAGATTTGTGCTGTGCGCAGCTGGCCTATATTGAATAGACAGCAGAGAGCTGTCAATCAAACAAGTTTCAGAGCTACTGGGGCAGCAGAAATGGGCGGAGGATCGTCTTTGCATTCAGTGCAGGCGTGTGTGATGAAGTGCATGTGTGTGTGTGTGTGTGTGTGTGTGTGTGTGTGTGTGTGTGTGTGTGTGTGTGTGTGTGTGTGTGTGTGTGTGTGTGTGTGTGTGTGTGTGTGTGTGTGTGTGTGTGTGTGTGAGATGCACATTAACATGAACATCTAGGAATGGTTTAGAAGAGGCAGCTGTTGCTTTAAGATATACTTTTTGCTTTGGAGGAACTTAACCCTGCAAGGCCTGATACAGCAAATAATTAAAACAATTTTTTTTTAAATGAAGCAGTTTATTGAGAGAGGGAGAGAAAGAGAGAGAGAGAGAGAGAGAGAGAGAGAGAGAGAGGGAGAGAGAGAGAGAGAGATGTGCATCTCACACACACACACACACACACACACACACACACACACACACACACACACACACACATGCACTTCATACCCAAAACATACCAGAAAAAAGTTTGCATATGTGTTAGGTTTTGTATCATATTTGATTCATCAGGCTTTAATGTCCTATAGTGAATATAGAGCTCACACTGAAGGAATAAAAATATGCAATTTGGTGCATTTGCTGATTTTTATATGTCCAAGATGAAATTCTGAGAGTTTGTAAAGTAAATCAATTAGATCTTTATTCAATTAAATTTAATTCACATTTATTTGTATAGCGCTTTTCACAATACACATAATTCCAAAGCAGCTTTACAGAAAATTTTAAGAAAATTATAACAGTATAGTTATTATATATATATATATATATATATATATATATATATATATATATATATATAAATATTACTTGAATAAAGTGCATATAAATATCTTTTGTCACTGTATATATCTCTCAATAATATGTCTTAGTAAGACATATTAATGCTTAGTTTTATGATTAAAGCTCTAGCCAATAGTTTTA
Source organism: Siphateles boraxobius (assembly GCF_051911475.1). Taxonomy (NCBI): domain Eukaryota; kingdom Metazoa; phylum Chordata; class Actinopteri; order Cypriniformes; family Leuciscidae; genus Siphateles; species Siphateles boraxobius. Next base: position 997,197 of record NW_027508908.1, on the reverse strand, counting down.
ATCCTGGGGTAAAATATATAATGTAATTGCAATAAAATTAGGATTGAGAGCCTCAAAAGCCTGATAAATGATAAAAAAATAAATGATGGATAATCAAGTAATCAAGTTGCTTCAGTCCGGCAAGTGTTCATACTGAAATGCTACTAACAAAATGAAAGTTATTTTTGTGTTTATAAAAATGATTAAAGATTTTACAGCAAAAATACACAACTTAAAGGTGGACATTTTACAATGATACTAAAAGTTCTTTCAAATAAAACGTATAAACTATTAATAAGATGACAGAATGTATGTTCAGATGACAGAAGGCTTTTCAGAAAAGTTTTGATGATTTGAATGCAGTATTTAAGTATCAAATATCCAAAACATTTGCATATCAAATATGATACAGTAGCCTATAGGGTTCGGAAAAAAGCAGGAGAAGCTCAACAGAAACATGAAGATGTGAAGTCTGGTTGGTTGGCGATGTGAACCCCGCTGTGTGAAATGAGCTGAGCTACAGTCAGTAAGAGATAAAACTCTGTACACTCACTGCGATAGTCTCATTAGGATTAAAGCTCATTACTGATATGCCGTGGATCACTGTCAGTACATTTGCTTTATTAATGTCTGTGATCCTGCTCCAAAACAACAAAATAAACACGGATTCTGATTTCTCAACATTTTCACGTGAACACCAGAGTTTGGTTTTTGCTATATTGCCATTAAAATGATTTGAAATTTAATCTCTACTGATTGTCCCCAATATTATAATGTTAGAAAGTTCAAACCGTGAAAATGTGCAATTGTGATCTTAAGGAGATAATACCGTATCTGACCTTATAAATGTCCTACTTTTGTTCGTGTAACCTGAAGCACATTTGGCTGCATGATTTTTTCCTTTAAAACGCAAAATTGTGTGTGCTGATGCTTTATATAAATGCAAACTGTTTTTAGGGATGAATTTCAGAAGCAGAACAATCCTTATATCTGTGTTTGTAGGGGACGGCTGGGATTGAGCATCTCAGGTTTAGCAGAGGCCATGTTTTTAATTCGAGATATGGATATTTCTGTGTAATTCATTCGAAATCTGTGACGCACACATGAAGGTTTTCCAAAGAAATTCACTGACCATTAATGAGAGTTTGTCGGACGTCCCGTGAAGCCGTGGATTGAGCAATCATGCAAAAAGAGGTTTATTATCGAGACACTTTAATCACATGACCAGACAAAACAAACCAGAGGGATGATGACAGCAGAGCGTGAACCACACATTCATTTAAATGAACACGCACTATTGCTCAAAAATTAAATAAAAACTAAGCCTGAACTAAAATATATTTTAATGTTGCTGAAATGACCACAGAAATAAAATAAAAATGACCACAAATTATTTTGATTACAAATCAAAAATGCAAAAAATAATTCATACAAAAAACTAAATATATAAATAAATAATTTATAAAATGTCTAGTTAATAATTGTTATATATTGTATTTTATTTATAAAATATGTAAAAATATACTGAAAATATAAAACTAAACGGAAAGTAGAAAGATATATGACTACAAATTATACTACTAAAAATAAGATTAGTAAAAAAAATTATAATTTAAATATTATATAAAATATCGAATATATAAAACACGTAAAAGTATACTAAAAATCTAAAGCTAAAAATACAAAAACACTTAACTACAAAAGAATAATACTAAAAATAAGAATATTAGTAAAAATTAAAATATCTAATTTAAATATATATATATATATATATATACTGAAAATCTGAAACTAAACTCAAACTAGAAATACATTTGACTACTAAATAAGAATATTTTTCATAAAAAAATCTCATAAAATAATAAATAAAAATATACTGAAAATATAAAGTTAAACTGAAAGTACAAAAACAACAAAATGACTACAAATTATTGAATACTAAAAACAAGAATAATTTTTTTAAATTCATATATAAAAATATGCTGAAAATCTAAAACTCAAAATAGAAAAACACTTGACTACAAATTAATAATACTAAAAATATGAATATTGGCAAAAAAATATATAATAAATAATATAGAGAAGATCTAATATATATATATATATATATATATATATATATAAAGAAGTAAAAATATGCTGAAAATCTGAAACTAACTCAAACTAGAAAAACACAAAAAATATATATAAAAAAATAAAAATGTACAGAAAATATAAA